>NC_045559.1:122479887-122796137 GCF_009819795.1 Aythya fuligula | reverse complement strand
ATTGCTAGAACAGGAAAGTTAACTGCCTATCTTTCAAAGTCTACAAACAGAAAAGTTTAACACATTCTTGAACCTGTTTATTTTTCCTTATACAGCATCACCATTTTTCTTCTTTCTACTAAATACGTTGTCTCCAAAAAAGCATTTGCATGTTTTAGTTGCAAAAGTCATGATTCTGTTCAAATTTGATGATTAGTTTAGACTTTAGGTAACTATTTTCCTCCAACAGGAAGGCCTCTTTAATGGAGGTCTAAAAAAGTTTGAATTTAGTTTTTCTGAAAGCATGTAAGACAGTTCTTATATCCTGCCTGGCACTTTAATATGTACTATTCTTATACATGCTCACTTGCTGTGAAATTCTACAAACATCTTAAAAAAATCCAGAGTAAGGTGTAGACAAAGAGTTGTTTGGTGTTAGTTTTCCTAGAATAAATCTTTTCATTTCAAAATAAATTTCTGTTCCAGTGTGGATTAAAGTCAGATTTTAAACATTTCCTACAAAGCAAAAACTGTCTATAAATGCCACTAATTACCTAAATGTTGTCTGTAGATGAATCATAGAATTGTTAAGGTTGGAAAAGACCTCCAAGATCATCTGGTCCAACCATTGCCTTACTAAAGGTGACACCCACCAAACCATGTCACTAAGCACTATGTCCACCCTTTCCTTGAACACCCCCCGGGATGGTAACTCCACCACCTCCCTGTGCAACCAGTTCCAATGCCTGACTACTTTTATGAGAAGGAATTTCTAATTTACAACCTAAACCTACCCTGGAGCAACTTGAGGCCATTCCCTCTAGTCCTATCACTAGTAATCTGTGAGAAGAAGCTGACCCTCAGCTCCCCACACCTTTCTTTCAGGTAGCCGTAGAGAGCAATGGGGTCTACCCTGAGCCTCCTCCAGACCATATAACCCCAGTTCCCTCAGCCGCTCCTCATAGGACTTGTGTACCAGACCCTTCACCAGCTTCATAGCCCTTCTCTGGACATGTTCCATGGCCTTGATATCCTTCTTGTACTGAGGGGCCCAAAACTGAACACAGTACTGAAGGTCTCACCAGAGCTGAGTACAGGGGGACAATTGCCTCTCTGATCCTGCTGACTACACTATTCCTGATACAAGCCAAGATGCTGTTGGCCTTCTTGGCTACCTGGGCACACTGCCGGCTCATATTCAGGCAGGCATTGACCAACACCCCCAGATCCTTGTCCTCTGCACAACTTTCCAGACACTATCCCCCCATGTCTGTAGTGTTGCATGGGTTTGTTGTGGCCAAAGTGCAGGACCCAGCACTAGCCACCTTGAACCTCATCCCATTGGCCTCTGCACATCAACTCATCCTGTCCAGATCCCTCTGCAGGGCCTTCCTACCCTCTGGCAAATTGACACTTCCTCCCTGCTTGGTGTCATTTGTAAACTTACTAAAGATGCACTCAATTTACTCATCCAAATCATGTACAAATATATTAAAGAGGATGAGTCCAAACACTGGCCCCAGGAGAAAACACCACTCATGACTGGTTGTCAGTTGGTTTTCACTCCATTCACCACCATTCTCTGGGCCTGGACATCCATCCAGTTTTATAACCCAGCAAAGAGTGTACCTGTCCATCAAATCATTTCAACTTTATAATGAAATATATAGCTGAATATTCCTTCCTTCCTTCCTTCCTTCCTTCCTTCCTTCCTTCCTTCCTTCCTTCCTTCCTTCCTTCCTTCCTTCCTTCCTTCTCTTTTGACGAGGCAAACAGAAAATGGAATTAGGATCACCTGCCTGGATAGCGGAGACATTGATTTTTTGTCTTTGGTCTGCCTCATTCAAAATTATAGATTTTAAATGGAAAAAAAAAAAATTACAGTGATATGAGAAAACAGGTGATACAAATATGCACACTAAACTACAAGCTGACCCCATTTTCTTTTGAGGGAAAAAATAGACTCCTCAACGCATCATTATGACTGTTAAAATGCCCTAGTCACAAAAATATGAAGAGTGTTTAATTGCAAGATAAAAATAACATCTTTTAGGCCCTGGAAACATTTTCATCATCTGTCCTTGCTGGGTTTCCCTCACTTGCCCATCCGCCCAGGCTCCCTTGTAAGGTCCAGGGCTGTCAGCCACTGCCCCAAGAAGGGCACAGCAGGGCTGGCTCCAGTTCTACACAACCCTTCCCTGCCTGGCTATGCTGCCCTCCCCAGCCAAGGCCACCATGACTGACCTAACTCTGGAGTTGTGTACAACATAAGTGCAATTTTTCAGTAGCAGTTTTATAAAAGCTTAGAACAGTTTTACTTAAATTACTCTAAGTGTGTAAGGAAATGTAAAATTAAAAACAACAAACATACAAATAAACATACAAAACTTTAAAAGCTCCTAAGTCTTTTAAAGACTCATCCCTGGAAGTGTCCATGACCAGGCTAGGTGGGGTTTGGGTTACCTTGTCTAATGGAAGGGGTGGTGGAAGGGCGCTGGTAGGAGGGAGAGGGGCTTGTAACTAGATGATTTTAATCCAAACCGTTATGAGATTCTATGATTCTGGATAAATCCACTGGTCCCAAACCAGTGAAAGAAAATAAATAAATACACAAGCAAACAAATAAATAAATAAAAAGAAAGGGAGACTAAGTCCTTAATTTTGTAATAGTATAAAATTGAAAGAAAATTTCTGAGCTGAAGTTTAAATTCCTAACAGATAATTTATATTAGTAGTATCGGATTTTTCTTTATTTGTTAAGTATAAAGGCATTTTGAAGAAGAGAGATTAATAACGTGCATGACAAGAACAAAAACCAGGAGATGTACAAATGGAAAAAATATTGTAAAATTCAAACTATTCCTTTTTTTTCACCAAAGGCAAAAAATGCAGCTTTAGACCATAATAATACTATAAAGTGTTTACATTTTTCCCAACCCATCCATAAGTACTAGAACTTCCTCCAAAGTTCCACTGTAAGACAATCTTTAGTCTGCTTATGTCAGG
Organism: Aythya fuligula; assembly: GCF_009819795.1. NCBI lineage: Eukaryota > Metazoa > Chordata > Aves > Anseriformes > Anatidae > Aythya > Aythya fuligula. The sequence goes on along the minus strand of NC_045559.1, from coordinate 122,793,152 downwards.
TTAGAAAGAGGTTCCATTTTCCAGGACAGTACAGTATAATATACTACTGAACACAGAAAACTAAATAAGCATTTAACTGACATATTATAAATGATGTTGTAAAAACATGTTTAAATCATCTATCGTATTATCTAAAATCATCTATGATTTTATCATAGTAAATCATCTATGTAAATATCATATAAATCATCTATGTATTATCTGCCTTCCTGAGATCTGTAGGTGAAAAGTAGTTTGATGGTTTCGGGTAAGAGAGATTCACTCTGCTTTGACAGAAGCCTATGGAAGCAGTTGAATACAGATAGTAACTCCAAGGCCTATACAGACAAGTGAAATTTATTGAATTTGACATATCTAATAACAGGAACCTTTGTTTGTTGGCCTAGAAGTTATTGAAGTCCTTAACTACACAAACTTTCCATTGGTTGTTCTCATATTACTTCTACAGTTCTAAAAGCAAATTGTTGAAACAGGAAAAATCTGTAAGTAGTCTTATGAAGAGGCTAATGAATCAAATAAGTGTGCATGAGGAAAAATGAATGTCCTCTGCATTAGCATTTTTTCTACAAGAAACTCTGAGAGCACAACAGGGATATTAACAAAACAAACAAACAAACAAAATTTGTTTTTGTTTTTGCTTTTCTCTTTTGTTCAGATTTTTTTTTCCTGTGCTATTTACCAGACTTTTTCATACTTAGAAGAACTTTGGAATTTATAATAACAGATATAACTCTGCTTAGAAAAAGAGAGAAGGGATGGCAAAAACAATGATTTCTTCCTTTCTGGTGACTTTAGTTCAGCTGGTGACATTACTATAGTATTCCAGTGTGTGGTGGTTTTACCGTGCTGGGCAGCTAAACCCCACAACCGCTCTCTCACTCCCCCTCCTTTAGATAAGGAGGGGGAGAAGTAAAGCAAAGAACAACTCACGGGTTGAGATAAGGATAATTTAATTAAAGGGAAATAATTATAATCATTAAATAAAGACTACCATGAACTAAACAATTTAACTAAGGGGAAATAAAAGGGAAAGGGGAAAAAGGGAGGAAAACAAACAAACAAAATAAATGAAAGCTATATGGAAGTGCAGAGGAAAGAAAATACTCTCTACTTCCCACCAATGAGCGATGATTGACCACGTCCTTGAAGCAAGGCCTCAACGCACGCAGCCGGTGTTCGAGAGGAGGACCGACGTCTTCTCAACGAGAGCCCACCCCTCCCCTCTTCTTCCTGTTTCCACCTTTTATTGCTGAGTGTGACACCACATGGTATGGAATATCCCTTTGATTGGTTTAGGTCAGCTGCCCTGGTGATGTTTCTCTCCTCACTTTTTTGCCCACCCCCTAGGAGGGTTAGAGAAAGGCCCAATGCTGTGCCACTGCTGCTCAGCAGTAGACACAACACTGGTGTGATAACACTGCTGTTCCAGCTACAAGTACAGAGTACGGCACTGAATGGGCTGCTGCCGGGAAAGTTAACATTCCAGCCAGACCCAGTACAACCTCCACCCCTTATTCCATAACATTTGTGTCACACTCAGATCCCCATACTTTAGCATACAAGCATTCTTATCATTATCCCTTGTCCTTTAACAGGACAAGGATTTAACAGGACAGGATTAATAGGCAGATGTATCTTTTCATTCCATAGGTCTTTCTTGGAAAATGTTCATAAGAACTGTTGATGATTAGGTCTTCATCTGCCAAAGTGGCCACTCAAGGCAGGCGGAGTTGAATGTCTGGACACCAGCACCAGCTTAGTTCAAGTCCTTGTTGCACTGCCCGGCTCCTTGCAAAGTTGACCTGTCGTTGATCCTACAGCATCTTCCTACAACATATAACTTAGATTATAGATTAGTTTTCTCTCAATGTCAAATCTCCTTGAGGCACACACTTGATATCCCCATTCTTTTGCATGACCCACCAGGTATACCCTGGTCCTTGGGCGAAGACAATCCCACGAGTGGGTTTGCCTTTTCCCGAGGCAGGAGCAACCCACACTGCCTTCCCCATCCACCTTCCTATATGCACTACGGGAACCTTAGCTCCTTTCACAGTGTGTAGGGGTTTTGTTTCGGCAGGACCAGCACGGCTGTCAGACCCCCTATTGTTAACTAGCCAAGTGGCTTCTGGTAGATTTGTGTCCCATTGTTTCCACGTCCCAGCACCTAATGCTCGTAACATAGTCTTTAACAGTCCATTGTACCTCTCAACCTTCCCAGAGGCTTGTGGGTGGTAAGGGATGTGGTACACCCACTCAATACCATGCCTCTTTGCCCAGGAGGTAACAAGATTGTTTCGGAAATGACTCCCATTGTCAGACTCAATTCTCTCTGGTGTACCATGACGCCACAATACTTGTCTTTCCAGGCCCAAGATAGTGTTTCGGGCTGTGGCATGGTTTACAGGGTATGTTTCCAGCCACCCAGTAGTTGCTTCTACCATGGTGAGTATGTACCGTTTGCCTTGGCGAGTTTTTGGGAGTGGTCCGATATAGTCAATTTGCCAGGCCTCACCATATTGAAACCCTAGCCATCTCCCCCTGTTCCAGGGAGATTTTACCTTCATGGCTTTCTTGATTGCAGCACAGGTCTCACACTCATGGGTAACCTGTGTGATGGCCTCAATGGTCAAGTCCACCCCTCGATCACGAGCCCATCTGTAAGTGGCATCTCTCCCCAGATGTCCTGATGTTTCATGGGCCCATCGAGCTACAAACAGCTCACCCTTACGTTCCCAGTCTAGGTCCACCTGAGCCACTTCAATTTTCGAAGCTCGATCCACTTCTTTGTTGTTCTGATGTTCTTCAGTAGTGCGACTCTTGGGCATGTGGGCATCTACATGACGTACTTTAACATCCAGGTTTTCTACCCGGGCAGCAATATCTTGCCACAGGGTAGCAGCCCAGATAGGCTTACCTCTGCGCTGCCAGTTGCTTTCTTTCCATTGCTGCAGCCACCCCCACAGAGCATTTGCCACCATCCATGAGTCAGTATAAAGATACAATACTGGCCAATTTTCTCTTTCGGCGATATCTAGGGCTAGTTGTATGCGTTTAATCAATTCTATTGTTATCTCAACCCTTCGGGCCCCACGTTGGGCGCCAAAAAGGACTGTGGTGGTTTTACCGTGCTGGGCAGCTAAACCCCACAACCGCTCTCTCACTCCCCCTCCTTTAGATAAGGAGGGGGAGAAGTAAAGCAAAGAACAACTCACGGGTTGAGATAAGGATAATTTAATTAAAGGGAAATAATTATAATCATTAAATAAAGACTACCATGAACTAAACAATTTAACTAAGGGGAAATAAAAGGGAAAGGGGAAAAAGGGAGGAAAACAAACAAACAAAATAAATGAAAGCTATATGGAAGTGCAGAGGAAAGAAAATACTCTCTACTTCCCACAAATGAGCGATGATTGACCACGTCCTTGAAGCAAGGCCTCAACGCACGCAGCCGGTGTTCGAGAGGAGGACCGACGTCTTCTCAACGAGAGCCCACCCCTCCCCTCTTCTTCCTGTTTCCACCTTTTATTGCTGAGTGTGACACCACGTGGTATGGAATATCCCTTTGATTGGTTTAGGTCAGCTGCCCTAGTGATGTTTCTCTCCTCACTTTTTTGCCCACCCCCTAGGAGGGTTAGAGAAAGGCCCAATGCTGTGCCACTGCTGCTCAGCAGTAGACACAACACTGGTGTGATAACACTGCTGTTCCAGCTACAAGTACAGAGTACGGCACTGAATGGGCTGCTGCCGGGAAAGTTAACATTCCAGCCAGACCCAGTACACAGTGCTGTTCCCAACCACTTTGGTATTATGAGATAATACTAAATAATTTAAATAAAAATATCAACAAAATATTTTTTTATCTATCACCTCAGTGAAAATATAATTACAACTGATCATGTCAGGTGTAGACAAAGTTCTATGAAAAACAAAAACAAAAACAGAATAAATATCAGCTGTGGTCCATCTTTTCAACAAAACTCTTTCAACTCAAGCACAACTTATTTTCTGGAAAGCCAGCTAAATGGGATCTACTGGAAAGATACTTGAATGTACAGTTAAACTAAATTAAATTAAATTAAATTAAATTAAATTAAATTTTGCTATTGAAATGTTTAATAAGGCATATACACGATACGTGAAATGTTGAACATTTATGTTGTCATATCTGTGTTGAAACCCAAAGTAATGATTTCTAAAATCATGTTCATCTTGAGATGGGTAGAATTAGAAAATTATCTTATTATATTTTGAGAGAAAAAATATTTTTTCTTTAGATGAAAAGTGTACGTAATTCAGAAGAGATCATAGTGATTGTGCTTGAAATAATGTTTTGTTGTTGTTTTTTTTTTATAGCATTTCATTCCAAGTTCTCCCTCTGTTTGATATGGTGTGTTTCATTGTTGATGAAAGGACACAGACTAACAGTTTTTTGAAACTTCCACCCCATGGGACCAGTATATAAAAAGCAGGGGGAAGTGGTAAAACACACAGTATAATCTATTCTAGGTACAGTAAGAGGGATTCCGTTTCTATATAAAACTAGTCTGGTACTAGGAGATTGCAGACACAGTTCATTTTGTATTGCTTTTATACTTACATTATCTGAAAAAAGCAAATAATAATACTTTGGATAAAGTATTTTGCAGAAGTACGGAACAGAGCCTGGAAAATAAGCTATAAATACCTACTTCTTGGCTTAAAGAGTTATTTCAGACTGATCCATCCATTTACTTATTTATTTATTTTTCTTTCATATATAATGGTAATGAATTATTTAGGTCCTATTAGTCTAAAATCCGTTTCTTTCATATTTCCTTCAACTTTTAAAAACATATTACAGTAGTAAGTACTTACTACTAGTATGTATTAGTATTGTTACTTTACTGTTGTTACTCTACCAGCACCCCCCAAAGTTAAATCCAAACAGAAAGATGTCTGTTTCGTATTTTAATAACTGAAAATATAACATTTTTCCATATTATCTCTGCCTAAATTTATTTGCCATGTAGCATATCCTACTTGATGAAATTGTGTTATAGGATGTTTTGTTAGCAACCTTCAAGGCAATCAAAATTCTGACACCATTTATTTAAGGGAAGCTGATACAGAAGAACAGAACAATAATTCCACTTATCACAATCATATTATCATTCTGAAAGCAGCTTCTACACTGATGCTATATCTATAATTCTTCAGTAGAGAGATAACAAAAACATAAACTTCAAAGACTCTTCTATAAAAATGGTTTCTTTTTTTTTTGCACTTTTTTTTTTTTTGATGTACTCACACAGGTAAGTTTTTACATTACAGTCTTGTGTGGTTGGTTGGTTTCTTAGACCATCATCATAGGAAGGACTCTTGGCAAGTCGTGTTTATTTTTAGTGTGTCAGAATTTGTTTTTTTTTTTTTAATTTATTTACCTACAAAACGATCTTCTGGACAAATTTTTTTTAAGTTTTTCTGGTGAAACTGTTATAATAAAAGTTAAAGATTCATAACCCTCTTTCAAAGTTACAGCTGATTTATATGTTGTTGTTTGTTTGTTTTTGTTTGTTTTGTTGTGTTTTGTTTATTTTTAAATAGTAAATGATAAAAGAACTTTAATCGAGTAATTACTTTGCAAATATGACTTCAGTAAATTGTTCATCACAATAGATTATAAACATTTGCCTTATTCCCCCACCTCCCCCCACTTTTTTCTTTTTTCTTTTTTTTTTTTTTTAATGTATTTCCTGCTCTTAGATACAGTTATCATTTCAGGTTATTCAAAACACAGTAGACAGAAGTAAACAAATTCAGATTCAGATTCTACAGGTATTTTGAGGGAGTTCAGGCTAATTTTAGTATTTTAGTCTCTCTTTTTTTTTTTTTTTCTCTTTTTTTTTTTTTTTTTTACCATTATTTATCTAGACATTTGTTTTCTTACACATGATACTCCTTCCTATACATACCATCTGTACTGATAGTCTTAAGGTTCTCACACATTCCATCATTATTTCTAAAATTGTCAAAAATAATGTACACTTTTCAGATTCTTTTTGATTTATATATATATAAATATATAAATATATATATAAATATATATATAAATATATATATAAATATATATATATATTATATATATATTTATTATTATATATATAATTAATTATATATATAATAATATTATATAATATTAATTATATATTATATAATTATTTATTATATATAAATATATATATATATATAAATATATATATAAATATATATATACTTTATACCACGTTTTGCTAAATTTGTTATTTTAGCAGGGTAGAATCATTTATTTATATATTTTTGTAAAAAATAGTTTCTTTTTTTTTTTTTATGTTTTATATTCTATGTTTAAACCACTCTTCTAATGACACTATATATTTGCAAACCAATCCATCCGATTGATTACCATGACCATCCCATGTTTAGCATATTACAAACACTATTACCATAATGTCTCTTGTCTGAGTACTGGTTTGCCTACTTTAAATTTTCAAGGACTTATCTTGATATTTAAACTGATCTATAAAAAGTAGTTACAAATTTCCTACCAAAACATGAAGAATATTCATCACATATGATTATTTATAATCAATTACGGTAGTAAAGTTTGGGATTCATTTTTCTAAGGATTATATTAACGTATTAAATGAGTTGAAATCATTCAAGAAAATTAATTGCAGATGTAGTAAAACATAGATAGCTTTTTGAATGACTTGGTGAGATAAAACTTTTGATCAAACCAACTCAAATAAAATAAAAATAATTATTGAAATAATTATTGACGTTTGTGCTGAATCAGGTAGTTTTTCTAGGTAGTAATGTAAACTGTTACATTTGTCCTTGGCCTGCCTCAGGACATACTTAGCTGAAAACTAACTATAACTATACTTAAAAAAAAAAAAAAAAAAAAAAAAAAAAGGAAAGGGAAAGGGAAATGAGGGAAAAGAGAAGGGGAAGGGGAAGGGGAAGGGGAAGGGGAAGGGGAAGGGAAAGGGAAAGGGAAAGGGAAAGGGAAAGGGAAAGGGAAAGGGAAAGGGAAAGGGAAAGGGAAAGGGAAAGGGAAAGGGAAAGGGAAAGGGAAAGGGAAAGGGGGGAAATTAAAAAAAAAAAAAAAAGAGAGAGAGAGAAATTTATCTATGCAAAATGGACTTAACCTTCTACTTGCTATCAATATTTTTTGAAATTATATAGCTACATATTATCCTTAGATATATCTTATTCTTAATAATATTTTTTAGGCCCTCTTCCGTTGTTACCTCAGACCACTAAAATTCTCATTGCAGTCTGTTTCTGCATCCTCATGTGCTCCATCTGCATTATAAAATAACAACAGTCAGCAGACAACTTAAAAGAAGATCTGTCAGAAAATAGAGGCATTCATTTGAAAAGTCTTTAGAAGAGCTATACCAGAGAGCATCCTGACAACCTGAAACTTAAGGAGGTTATAACTTACAGAAATATAGTTATCATTTATGTTGGACCTGATGATCTTTCAAGGTCCCTTCCAACCCCTTCAATTCTGTGATTTTGTGATTCTGTGATTTATGGACAGTTCTGATTAATCAGTTCAGATCTTTGCTAAAATGTCACAAAAATTGAATGAGTATTTTGGGAATTGTTGGCCTGTTCAGCACCAAGCATTGTTATTTTCTTTGTCTTTCATGAATGTGGTGGCATCCTTGAAACTCTAGATTTACCAGTCAAGACCAGCTGATCTGTGGGATTAGGTAAGTGAATATATAAGGGGAAACTGAGACAGTGAAAGAATACCTGGAAAACAGCAAGTAGGACTGCACAACAATGACTAACAGATCTAAGATACATCATAATTTTAAATGACTTTGGGAAAAAAAAAAAAAAATTCCTGAAGTTAACCATTTTTACCTATCCATTTTCATGTTTTAACACTCAACTATCCAAATTATTCATTGTAACTAAATTGTCCCAGTATGAAAATCTTTTAAATCCCTGAACATATAGCCTAGAATGATTAGAGTATCTTTCTTGAACACAAATATTTTTAATGTCTTTATTTAAAATGTAAGTTTATCTTCTTTTATCTACAGTCTTTGTGAATAAATAGTAAACTCAGTGAATATTGAATATCATAGCACCCCCTTGTAGATATTTTTACCATCTAACAAATTACCAAATCACAGTTTATTCATCAAAGTAAGCTATTATATCAAACATATACAGTTCTTCTAAAATAACCTAGAAGTTTTGAAAAGACCAGGACAAAGTTGCTGTTTCTTTGTCCTAAAAATTAAAAGCATAATTCTGGCCATTGAGGACTTTCTATCATTTAGACATTGGCCTTAAAAAAATATTCATTAGAGTTCATCAATATACTATGATTATATGTTTGATAACTGAAATATTGAATTTCCCCAAAGACTACTTCTTATCTCATTTAGATTCCTTGCATAGAAACTGCCTTTGAACATTATTCTGCAAACTTTTTTTTTTGTAAAGTCTTTCCTTTCTGAGAGTAAAATAATGTTATCCTGGCCTATTTAGGAGTGTTATTAAGACATATAGGTATACACATTACACATTAGGGTATATCATTACACATTAAGGTATATCATTTTATGCTTCCTCCTATATCAAAGTTTATCCATCAGCATTTATGTTCATCAATTAAAACAATAATGGATGACACCTAATCGTTGTTATGTTGGATTTCTTTTTCTGACTTTTCTAAAAAAAAAAAAAGTTTTTTTTTTTTTTTTTTGCGTGTGTGTGTGTAAAAAAGGGCAACAATAATGGGAAAAAATGAGGGTCCAATTCTGTAAAACCCTTTAAAAAGGGTTTTACATATTTTTTACATAATGTAAATTTAATAATAATAATAATAATATGTATATAATGCAGAATGTAATTCTTCTCTATGAGGTAAGAATAAGGGTTCAGTTGCTTTATCTGACTTCCCGTGGCTTTTTGTTTGTTTGTTTTTTGTTTGTTTGATTTGCTCAAGCCTAATTTTGCGATCTGTGTGGTAAAAAATACCCACCAGATTTGGATCTGAGCTGAGCTGGGAGCCTAGCTTATAGATCTTGAAGATTTCATGTGCTTAATTGTCAGCCCATAGGGAGCTATAACTATGCCAAAATAAACAAATCTTCAGATGCCCAGGAAACCTTTATGAGTAAAAAGTCAATTGAGTACAGACTGTAGCTTCCTGAAACACCAGATGGCACTTGATCATGGTATTTGATCATCTAGGTATTGAGGGAGCTAGGCAAAATGAGGAGGCATAAGTCCTCTTATGGGTATAGCAGCTGTTTTCTTTCATGGAATGTGTGTATTTGGATTCTGATACTGTGACCAAAATAAAACAAAGACGAAAAGAAAACTTCGAAGTGTTTCTGTTCCTGTTAGATTTTCAGCCTGAAATTCAGATCAAAGAATGTTAGATTGGAATGGCTTTATTCTTGTATCTGAAAGTTATCCAAAGGGGGGAAAAAAAATAAAAATCTTCCCCAACCTATTCAGAGTTGTCCTTTGATATTTTGGAGCCTATTTTCTTTCACAGGATCTGAGAAAAGAAGATATATTTAAGAGCTAGTGTAGAGAAAGAAAATAGCTTATAATCATAATAGACATTGAAATACAGTTTTAAATATGCATGAATACCATTCATGCAGATGAATATTCTTTTTCACAAATGCCAGCCTATATAAATGGCACTGCATTATATCAGTTTTCTATGTCTGACTGTTTTTTTGTACAAGTTTTGGGAACAGCCATATTTGAGATGTAGACCTTTCCAACCCTTTAGTTAACAGAATGCCTCTATACTTAAATTTTCTCCTTCCACTCTGAATACCTATATAAGCTGCTCATTGCAGCAAAGGAAGGTTCTAAAAATGTGATATGTATTACTTGCTTTGCAATGTTCTCATACTTGACTAAACACAAGAGTAGATAGCAAAAGCAAGACCTGTAAGGGATAAAAAGGTATATCTATAAGAAAGTATACATACCAAGATATGTTTAACTCTGGTTTATTTATAATGTAATTAGCAATCACAATGGAATAAAACCCCTTTTAACCCTTTTAAAGTTAACATCTAGGCTCATGTCAAGCCTTTTTTCTAACAGAACCTCCAAGGGCTCGCCACAGTGCTGCTCTCAATGAGTTCTTCTCACAGTCTGTACTCCTGCCTTGGATTGTCTTGACCGGGTGCAGTACTTTGCACTTGGACTTGTTGAACCTCATATGGGCCTGCTTCTCCAGCCTGTCCAGGTCCCTTTGAATGACATCCTGTCCTTCTGTTGTGACAACTCCACCACCCAGTCATCTGAAGACTTGCTGAGTGTACGCAATAGCAAATTGAGAACTAACAGAGTAACTAAAATCCATATCAGATGTTCCTCTGACCTATTTATTGCAAATACATTTTAGTGCTTATAAAATTTTAATTGCATGTCAACTGTGTATGAATTCCACATTCCAATGATGAGTATTTGCCTTGATTATAGGCAGGCACATTACATCTTTTATTCCAGAACCTGCTCTCTTAAACAAATGTCATCATTTGATTCCTAGCTGACATTTCTTTCTCACTCTTCTGCTGTATGAAGTTAAGTTTGCACAGTATGTATAAAGCAAGTGTCATATTTCATTTGTATTTTTCCTGCACACAGTTTTTGCTTATGAAAGAGAAAGCAATCTATAGAAAGAAAAGGAAAATTAATGTCATCAAATTCCATCTGAAGAAAACAGCTACTCCTCAACAGAGACCTTGATCTAAGGATAATTCCTTGTATGTTCCTAACTTGAAAAATGTGAGTCATCTCCGAAGACAAATTTCAGACTTGCTGAGGTATAGTGTTGAGTCAGAACAATTATTTTTAAGGCAATAATCCTTTAAAACACAATGAACATCTAGTGTTATCTTGATGTTTGTGTGTGAAGCAGGTACAGTTAGGCTCACTGATGCTGGAACTATATCATACCTGTCATTTTAGCAACATAAACATATAATTCATAAAGCAAGCAAATTAAATAGGAATACACCACTGTATTGGACAGAATGATTTCAAGTATCTTCTGGTGACTCATTCTATTTTATTTATAATAGACTTCTTTTATATAATCCTTTCCTTTAACGTGTCATTAAAAGGGAATGACAGAAGGTAGGAGGTGAGAATGACTGGATGAAGATTCAGCACCAGATTGGTATTCCATTAATAAGATCTACCATTTCCTTTTCATCAAAGAAAAACATTTAGTTGGATATCCATAACAATAAAGTTTTATTTTTACTAAAGTCTTACATTAAAATAACTCTACATCCTACTATTTCACTTTTTTTAAAGTGATCATTTATTTATTTATTTAGCATTAGCAGAGATTCAAACAGAAACATTTTAATTTCTCATCAAAAATGAAAAAGTATATTCCTATGTTATTCCTATGTCCTGAACAGGACATGGAACACCCTGTACCCTGCTTTGTCTTTGACACAGACACTTGAATAGAAAAACAAAAACAAACAAACATACAAAAAAAACAACAACCATTTTGTATTAGTTACATTAAATTTTACTAAAGAAATAAACATGATGTTTATAGCTATAATTACACAGTCAAAAACAAACAAACAAGCAAATAAACAAAAAAAAAAATGGTCAAAATTGCCAGTAGTTCTAAATCCATAATGGAAATATACTGATACTGTTCTTCTCCTCATAGTCTGCTTCTGTAAAAACAAGGGATATTTTAGCTGGCCATTAAGTAATTTATTTTTTTTTTTCTCGATTGAAGTACAGAGAGTGAAGAAACAAGGTTTCCTCCTTTTCTAAGAAAATCTCTTAAATTATGTATAGATCAACCCAACAATATTAGGGTAAAAAAGGGTGGAAATGCCTTCCAGAGAGATCTGGACAGATTGGAGAGCTGGGTGATCACCAACCATGTGATGTTTAACAAAAAAAAGTGATGGGTCCTACACCTAGGAAAGGGCAACCCTGGCTATACTGGGTTATACTAGACTATACTATAAACTATACTATAGACTATGGCTATACTAGACTGAGTGATGGGACACAGGAGAGCAGTCCTGCAGAGGGGGATCTAGGTGTTCTGGTCGATAGCAAGCTGAATATCAGCCAGCAGTGTGCCCTGGCAGCCAGGAGGGCCAACTGTATCCTGGGATGCATCAGGCATGGCATTGCTAGCTGGTTAAGGGAAGTGATTGTCCCACACCACTCTGCGCTGGTGTGGCCTGACCTCAAGTACTTGTGCAGTTCTGGGCACCACAGTACAAAAAAGGACATTAAACTCTTGGAGTGTGTCCAGAGAAGGGCTACTAAGATGGTGAAGGGCCTAGAAAGGAAGACGTATGAGGAGCGGCAGAGGTCACTTGGGCTGTTCAGCCTGGGAAAGAAGAAGCTGAGAGGAGACTTTATCACAGTCTACAGTTTCTTCACAAGGAGGAGTGGAGGGGCAGATGTTGATCTATTGTCTTTAGTGACCAGGGTTTTGACCCGAGGGAATGGTGTCAAGCTGCAACAGGAGAGGTTCAGGCTGGATATCAGGAAGAGGTTCTTTACCGAGAGGGTTGTTGCACACTGGAACAGGCTCGCCAAGGACATAGTCATGGCGCCAAGCCTGTTGGAGTTTAAGAAGTGTTTGGACTGTGCTCTTAGTCATATGGTCTGAATTTTCTGGGTCCCTTCCAACTCAGGATATCCTATGATTCTATGATTCTACTGTTGAATTGTAAACAATTTACTTTTTTTTGTTTGTTTGTTTGTTTGTTTGTTTGTTTTTGTTCAAGACAGGTGTGATTTTCTTGCATTTTGGTTTTAGTATTGAAAAAAAATAATTACCAGATTAGTACCTGTGAGGTAGACACCAACATTTCAATTTTCTGAAATTTATATGTATACCATAACAAGCTTTTTCCTGCTGTTCTTTTTCCTCTCACCTCTGTTCCCTATTTTCCTAATCCTCTGAAGAGAATAGGTGGATAACTTTCATTCCAGTCCTGTATAAATTTTAAGTATACTTTCAGCACATTTGATGTGTGGCACACTTTGATGGCAATCCAATTGCTATCTCCAAGGCAACTGTCTAGTCTTCTGCTTATAGTTATGTTCCTGGAATGGAGAACAAAAGATTCTCATAGTATTTCTCATAGTATTTCTCTTGCCTTTATGGCAGGGATGTATGGAAAGAGAGAGAAAAGGAAGGAAGGAAGGAAGGAAAGGAAGGAAGGAAGGAAGGAAGGAAGGAAGGAAGGAAGGAAGGAAGGAAGGAAGGAAGGAAGGAAGGAAGGAAGGAAGGAAGGAAGGAAGGAAAGTGTTTATGAAAATCTGAAAATAACATGGGTATTATGTATGGATTTGGATATATTTCTGAATTGGAATATCTTTGAGAATCTTAATGTTCACAAAGTAAGTTTCCACTGAGTTTTGCCATTCCACCTAATACTTCTATTAGTAATGCTAATTTAAGTTTTGGAGGAAGAACATAGAAAAATAACCTTACAAATGCTTAGTTGTTATTCAGGGAAAGCAGCTGAGCAGTATTTCTTCTATTTCTTTAAGAATTAAACTAGCCAGCAGAACTTGTAATATGTTTGTAACAACAATGGCTCAGGTCTTCCCCCTACTGTGTAAGCAAAATCACCACCAAATAGGAATTTATATTTTCCTTTGGGATATAGAGAATTAAGTCATTTCCAGAGGTAGGGAGATTGATTTCTACATGACTAATTGCTCCTCACATGAGAGAGGTCTCCTGGATGTAGCTGTTGTACAAGTGCTGGCATTTCCATATCCCATCACCAGATGGTCAACTTTATGACCATCACCAGATGATCAACAGCCCAGTTTATCAGCAACTATATAAAGTTGCTGATAAACTGGGCTGTTGATCAGTCCGCAAATATGTACTTCTCAGTGATTAATCCTGCATGCTGCAGTAAGAAGTTTCTTACAATTCTTCAGCCTGTTACAGTGAGGACTGAAGGAAAATATTTGTTGTATGTAAAAGGAGGGGGGGATGGGGTGGGAGGGCAGGGGAGCAAAGATAGACCTGATGTATTCTCAGGGAGAAGAGGTATCCTGATGTAAATAAAATTGTTTGAAAAAAAAAACAGAGTTCATGCCATCAGGTTAAGAGTAAAGATGAAATTTTACTTTTTTTTTACTTTTTTTTTTTTTTTTTTAATTAAGTATAATTCATATAGAATAGATCACTTGTTTCGTTAAATAGAAGAAGCTTTTGTATTCCTGTAAACTTATAGTCAGTCATTGCCTACTGCCAAATTAAAGTGACTGGAAATAAAATTGTATATTCACCATTTTCTTTCTCAGTTCTTGTATATGATATACTTCTCTTCAAATATGGAGCACTCTAAAATAAAAAAAAATAATATATATATATGTATGATATATATATATATATATATTCTGATCTTTTCCTCCTTGTTTTCCAGCTTTTATACGTCTTTCCCTCACATCTACTCTAAATATAAAGGCCAAAATCTGAGTTATTTTTTACTTGTTTTAATGTTAATGAAAACAGAGACAATAAACTAATTATTAATCCAGCAAGTGAGGCTTTAGAAAACTGAAATATCGTGAAAATCAATAAAAATCAGAGGAATGTTTAACTCTGTAAGCATTCAATTTGCATTCAGTGATTTCACTTGCTGAGCCTTGTGAGTACACTTGTGAGATTAGGTATTTCCAATTCAACCAGGCAAAACACCATTTCATTCAGGCTTTAACCTAGTACAAAAATTACCATCACATTCATATTAACATTCTGTTCACAGCTTTTCATGACACGTGGAACTCAGGTCAAGTGAAAGGTCTTATTACCAGGAGATAACAACTTTAATTTTATTATAACTTTTATTTTGTGTTTGATGCAAACTGACTGAGCCCATAATGGTTCCAAATCGTTTAAGCTTATCTGCATTCCTTTTTTGTTTGTTTGTTTGTTAGTTTGTTAATTTGATGGTGATGGTAAACTCTGGGAAGCTATCACCTGAAAGCTGACGGTTGCATTTACAAATATCAAAGAGCTGAAACATTGTAAGTTTGGCAACTCAGATGATGAAATAATTTCAGAAGTAAACTTTCTTTACATTATAAAATAAGTAAAAAATAAAAAGCAAAAATATTGAATAAAAATTTGCATACAGTAGAAAATGAAATTTGCAATGGGTTTCATAGCAACTTTGGAAATGCAGGAGAGTGAAGAAACTCTAGAAGCAGTGTTTTGGCAAGATTTCCCCCTGAACTCAATGATAATTTGTCCATTTGCACTATTTATACATACGTATATTTCATGTAAAATTAATACTGCTATTTTACTATAAACAAAAAAAAAAAATTAATTCCAGTTTTGTCACCAAATGCATTCTGACATCCACTTCTCAGTCCTAGAAAACAAAATTGTTTTTCTTATTAATTTATTTTTTTACAATTAAATAAATATTTTTTAAGCTAAGTGAATTAGGAAAAAAAATGATATTATATTTAATTTTAGAAATATGATTTGCAGTACATGGTCTTCACAACATTTCTAAATGTTTATTGATTTGGAAAATTCATTGAATATTACTTCATCACTAGATTAATAATTATGATAATCTGTTTTAATGTATAGTTAATATATATTATACATATTATATATATATATATATATTTCCCCAGATACATCAATAAAAGACAAGACTTCACAATACATCTTAAGATTTCATGAAACTGTAAAGCATTGTCAATTTTTGAAGCTCTTGAAATTATTCTAAAGTGTGTTAGCCTTTATTACTTTATTAATTGTTTTATTTTAATGTATGATGATGAATTTATGTGAGTGTTGACCCAGTGAAATCATGCAAAACCTGGTAAATATGCAAATTTATAGTGAAAATCACAGATTATTTACCAGCAAGTGACAATATGCAGAAAGAAGAAGTGCAGAGAGGAGATTCATATACCCATTTTCCCATCAATTTTTTGGATCAATCTAGTAAAACATTCCATTTTTCATTTTATATGCTCAAACTATCCTACATATCTCAGACTCAAATATTCTACAAAGGCTGTTACAAAGATCATTTTTTTTCTTAAGTTCATGTGATTCATTAATTTTAAAGTTATTTAATATTTGTTGCTGCTCAATACATAATTGAGTCTAATAATAATAATACTATTAGACTCTTTTCATTTGCTTTAGTTTTATAAGACTACTGTGTTGACCTCTGTGTCTGAGGTAGTCTTGTTTAGGTAACTGACTTTTAGTCTATAAGATTTCCTTTACCTATGACTACCTGAAAAGGTTATTTCTGTGTGTCAGATCTCCCTTCATAACTTTGGTCCTGGACAATGTCATTGAAGCAGATCCATTGGTATGCCTTAGGGTCCCCATCCTGCAAGATTATCTATTTATTTATTTATTTATTTTTCTGCTGAAGGTAAATTGAATGAGAGTAAAGTTGAAATCTGATCAGATTGATAATAAACAAATAAATGATGTTGCTTTTAATAGCAATTTATTCTTACCCAAAAGCTCACTTTGTACCTTGGTCATCATAATTTTTAATTATTCCAGAATGCTGTGGTATGTTCCATCTCTTTCAATAAGTATCATGCTTTATTATTCACTTCAGATTTCTCCAAGAAAAAAAATAAATAAATAAATAAATAAAAGGTAAGATAAAGAGTTATTCTGGACAAGTCTGTTCTATGAAGCGATTTGTGATTAGAAGTACTTAAGTTTAACATCCAGAGTCTTATGTTGTGAGAAAGGTTGAGTGTCAGGGGAGTTAGGTGAAGGCAGGTAATTTAGGCAACAAGATTGGGACAAATTTACTAAAAGATCCCCTACAGAACTCACTTGATATAAAGAACTCGCTTTTGGTTTACTCTATAACCTCTATGACCTGATTTGTATGGCAGGCTTGGACTGATAGCGCTGCATCTTCCTAGATGGTGGGGAGGGGGAGAGGTGGAAATAGATGATCTTTGAGGTCCCTTCCAACCCAGGCCATTTTATGATTCTCTGATTCCTGCTTGGTTCTAGTAGCAAACAGAGGAAAGTCATATAGAAACAAAAAGAGGATTAAACTACATTTTGATTACTTTGTACTACATAAATACCAAAACCAATAAAATAATTCTCTCTTACATAATAATTCTCTCTAACAGTGTTAGAGATCCAAGTCTTTTATCTCTTTTTCTTGCAAAATTTAAAATTATAATAGGTTTGGAATTTTGTTAGTGATAAACAATTGTACAATGAAATTACATTAATATGTGTAAGACTACTTCATACAAATTACTGGAGCGAAGTAAATATAGAAAGTTATTGGTTATCTTTTTCTAGGGCTTATGAAAAAAAAACATGTTCAAGATAGGCCATAAATTGCCTTCTATAAGGCTTTACTATGAGTATTAGCTCTGCAAGTAATCAGACTGCTTAAAAAGAAAGGGATACAACTGAAGGTGTCATAGTGTATTTTTTCACCAAAATGTTATTGTGATTTAAATGTTTTAATCCACATTGATTCTTCAATGATACAGCATGGTTAATGTCAGACTCTGTCAGACTCGCATAGTTATTTGACTCAATGGGGGGGAAAAAAATAATAAAAAAGGAAACTAAATGTTTCATTCATCTGAAAGTTTACTCTTCTGCTTTTGACCATGGATGTTCTGCAGACTTTCCTCTTTAGATATAGGAATATGTGATCCAGGCTCAGGACACAAAAATCACTGAAAGAAACATCTTTCATTCTTCTCTCAACCTTTCAGTATTCCCTGTTGCTTATATACACTACCGTGTACAAACAGGTG
Source organism: Aythya fuligula (assembly GCF_009819795.1). Taxonomy (NCBI): domain Eukaryota; kingdom Metazoa; phylum Chordata; class Aves; order Anseriformes; family Anatidae; genus Aythya; species Aythya fuligula. Next base: position 122,775,305 of record NC_045559.1, on the reverse strand, counting down.
TTCTGGAAATATGTTATCTGACCAGTAATAGATATTTGCACCAAAAAATTACCAGTATAATTTCATGAAACTTGGAACTATATTATTCAAAACTGATTGATAATGAGACCTGCTTGCTGAATTAAAGACCTGTCTTACTGCTAATCAGTACTACTAATTAGCATGCCATGACTATGATAGCTGTCTTATATTTGCAGTAAGTTGTTTCTGAACAAGAACTACCATTGATTTTGACAACAACAACAAAAAACACTTTTAATATCACTTATCTTACATGTAGTCAGACATTTGGCACATGGATAATCACTGCCATTACAAGCCCTTTACTAATGAAAACAGGTGTTGTTGCTTATGGTTTAGTATCTGTGATTTATCATGGAAACTTGCTCTGCCTTTCACATCATTTTAATGAACGAATCACATGTCTGCTAAAGGTCTGAGGATATTTCACTTCACTTTTCTGATTCATTCACACAGTAGGTTTCTATTGAAATTTGTGTTTCTGTGTTTGGTCTTACTTAAGTCTTTTTTATTATTACAGGCAAGAAATCTTCAAGCAGACTTTTTATTTATTTATTTATTTATTTATTTTAAGATATCAGTGGTGACTGCTTTTAGGAGTGACTCAGAGAGCAGGTCTTTTAAAATGTTTATTGCCAGATTAAATGAGCTGAGCTAATCATAATTCTTCACATGATAAACTGGAGTGTGTAACTCAGCTAGTACAAGCAGATCTAAAACCAGTCTGTGACTGAAAGGGGCACTTCCATCCCTTCATCCTTGACATATGTATTTAGTGTGTGACTGTTCTCCAAAGCAGCATTCAATGAGTAGGATCAGACCCATAAAACTTCTGGGGCAAAAAAAAAGAGGGACTTGATTTTGAATTTTTAGTCCTTCAGATTAGTTGGCTTATCTGATAGCTGGCTAAGTACTTATATCAGTGCTGCAGTCAGTGGCAAAAAGGGGTAGATCTTACTGCTTTTGGTCAGGGATAAAAGCAAATTCAATAGTAATGTAAACCAGACAAAACTGTACTCACACTATCTCCAAAGGAAAATTTACCTCTCAGTCCAAAAACCTTTGCATCTCCACAGCAAGGGGGTGATGTAGGACACTGTGGGGTGAGAAGTCTACTCTCAGGGTGGAGGACTTTCTAAACCAAGTGTGTCATGGACAAAGATACACCGCGTTTTACATCTGCCACTTCTGACATACACTAAGAAGACATCATAATGCAGTCTAAGTCCTGCAGCAGAGACCCATTGCTCTCCATCTGCAGCATGGAAGTTGAAAAGTTGCTGTTTGGAACCTGCACTGCACTGCACTGCACCGCACCGTCCCCTCCCCGGTCTGCCACCTTCCTCTGGGGTCATTGCTTTTTTTGCATTTTCTATCCTGCTTCAACCCAAATGAGGGTATTTAAATCAGATTTACTAATTAAAGTGTTCAAGCATTCCTTAGCTAATCTTGTTGGAAACTAAGAAGGGGCTGTTCACAGGAAAAGCTTGTCTGGCAGATGGGAAGGGAAAGGGTGGTTACTTCTATCAGGGAGGTGGTAAAAATCAGCTGGGAGTGAGGTGTCATCACTCCATGTCATCGCTCTGCACAGCTGCAGATGGAAGATGATTTCTTTCTCCACCCATTGTACTTCATATCAGGGGTAGACTAATTTCAAATCTAATAAGTAGCTTCAGAAGTTTCACAGGATGAATTTAGAGCTTGATGAAGCATGAGTAATATCCAATGAAGGAGGTCAGAAGTACTGCTGTTGATGATTACTCCATGGAAATTATGTGGAAGAAACAAGTTTAAGAGCCTTGGTTAAAAAGCTTTTGCATTTCAGAATTTTCCTCGTTGCTTAACTCAGTTAAATGAAGAAAGTGAATCCATTGCTTTGTGTGGAATTCTGCAGCACCAAAATTCATGAATAATTTGTGATAAAAAATAAAAATTGTAAAGCATGCTCTCTTAATTCTTTTCACTGAGTTTATCTTATTAACAAATGATTTTGTGTAATTCAAGGATAGAAGAAATAGATACAGATTTTATTACAATTGAGATATTTGCTCTGTCCCTCATTTTCTCTTCAATACAGGGAGAGTTGTATTTGAAATTAACTTCAGCTTTAAGCATTAATTACTTAACTTAAAATGGAATACTTTCATATTCCATTTAGTGTTAAGCTAAAGGTGAAAATTACATTTATGATTCCAAATAATGCTAAGAAAACACTTTTAATGATTTTTGGAACACAATATGCAGTTTTAAAGAAATGTTTTTGGCTCATGTTTAACTCCATTAACCTCAAGCAAAATATACTTTATCTTTGTTTTTGCTCTTGCTCATTCCTTTTCCTGTTATCATTAAATGTTGTGCTGTTCTTCTTAACGATGGCATAAGGAAAGCAGAAAGTAGGAAGGAGCAATACTTAATCCAGATCAGGTACAGGCTACATAATACCTCCTACTGTGCCTTTGACATCTATTCTCAGCTGTTCTACCATCTAGTTATTTACAAAATGTCAGCTTTTCACCATCACACAAGAATGGGCATAGTCTGTCTGGCACAGCCTTAGGCAAAAGTCTAGCTATAAGGGGCTGGGAATCATTCTTCTCATCTTTATGTTGATCACAAATATTTTGAAATATTTTTTGAAGGGATTCATAATGTGATATTTGGTTGAATTTTACTCTGATATTTGTTGGTCTTTTTCTTTTTTCTTTCATGAGATAAATCCATATTCGTCATCTTCCAGCATGACCAAAAAAAAAAAAAAAAAAAAAAAAAAGAACAAAAAGCACAGAAAACCAATCTCTGATAGGATATTTCATACTGTGATAGCACAAAGGATTTAAATTACAAGTAATTTATCTTGCAATGCATGCATTAGCCATAAATCACTATCAGATTTTCAGAAACCCTGATGTTCTATAAAAAGATTAAAAATCCTTAACTCTTCTTCAGTCCCTCTCCTGTTGTTCCCTATCTCTATTTTCCCCTATGCTTTTTTTTTTTTTCAAAGTGACAGTAGTCATACTGTTAGGAAACATACTAAAAAGGCAAAAAAAAAAAAAAAATAAAAATCTGATATTTTACTCTGACAGATGTAAATGTTTCTATGCAAAGAGTTCCTACAACAGGAAGGTCAAAGAGTTAAGGAACAGTGTATAACAGTAAGTAGCACACAGATAAAAATGCAGGAGTGCAGACTGGGTTGGGGATCCTTCTCTGACAAATGCAATGATAATGCATCTAATTAAATACTAAAGACATACATAGAAGCAATGAGTTAACAAGGTATATTGATATAATTTTATATAATGAGTTTTATAAGTGCAAATTCAAATTAGGTGGATTAGGTAAACACAACAAGGGAGAAGACAGAAGTATTTAAAATAAAACATGTTGATTTAGCAAAAAAAAATAATCCAATAACCCTCGACAGATGTAAAACACAAGTTTCCCTGTGACTCCTAATTCAGGTTTGGCATTATTTTTCACCTGGGGCTGTGCATCAAAGAGTCCAGAAGAAACAACACTCATATAGCATATTCTAATGGGATCAGCAGAAATTCATTTTCTTGGGAATAGCATGCTGTGTTATTATTTAGAGACTGACTGCTGTAGCAAAGGGGTTTTGAGGTAGCAATACTTTTAAGTAAGTCAGATCTCAAACTTTCTTGACACTAATGTCTATGAGGCCTTATTTTTCAATGTGGTTGTATTCTTTTGTTACTCTAGATCAAAAACTAGATATGGTTTTGGAGGAGAAAGCATTTTTATTAGTATGTGTTGATTTTGATCTAATGATCTGTAAAGTAATATGTTAAACAATATTTAACAATATGATTTTACATAACTTTTACAGCCCCTTTATAAAAATAAAAGGTAACCTGAAAGAACTATTAAAAATTTCCCTCATGGTTTCATTCCTTTATGAACTTGATCAAACCACAATCATGCACCAGACTTATGATTTATCTTACTTTCACAGATGGACACACTGAAAAACTGCTTTTGTTTCTGTCTTTATGTCTTTCCTTTTTTTTTTAAGCCCTGCCAAAGCATAAGCTTTTCCATTGTCTTGACAAGAGCAAAATTATGATATACACCATCTTGCCATCTTGACAATGTTATTTCCTTAACTTTTGCAAATCATTACATCTTTTAACAAACACAATACTTAGTACTTTCAGAAAATAATTCCAGTAAAGAAGCTTTTCAGCTAAAGATATGATTTTCAGTTCTTTGTGATTGCTCATTATTCCTTTTAACCAATGAAATGTTATTGATTTTCACAGAAAATGTAAATTTGTCTAGAATAACAACAACAATATATATTTTAAATACAGTTTGAACTAAATATATATGTATATATATTCTATTGATAGAAAATTACTCACAGAAAGTGGTTCTAAGGAGAAAATAACAAACAAACAAACAAAGAAAAACACTATCTCTGAGATGTATTCTTGTTTTCCAATCTGTTCATAAATTAAAAGCAATTGATGTTAGATTGGTCAAGTCTCCTGTCAACTGGATTTTTGACTGAAGAATTCATCTCACAAAAGGTTTCTGGCCATCATTATCATGTAAAAGTCTTATTCTACCCTGTTTACATAAACCTTTCTAGAGCATACTTAAGAGAGGCGAGGAATGGGAAAAGCAGTTGGTAAAAGAGGTGATGACTGACTCCCTTTTTAGAGATTATTCTAGGACAGGAATATGTTGACACAAACACAGTATATATTTTGGTGTTCAAAAGAAGTGTTGCCTTCCTCAGTCCGGAGTCCTGGATGTATAAGGTTTTCTATTCTCTTCCTGCACTTCATCTTAATTCTGTTTCTGAAACAGATATGTGGCATGGAATAACAGGCACGCTAAGCTGACTTCCTATGAATACCTTAGTATGAATTGAATTGTGGCAGAAACAGTTTTGATATGTTGTATAACTATTAGGTCACATATGTCTTTTTATGAAATAATCAGAAATATTGTTAAGATCATTTTAAGGTTTGTTTTGTATACTGGCTTTACTCTATATTATGTTGTCTGATTGTCTGTTGTTTTTTATAAGAGAAAAAAAATGCAAATTAATCTCTTAATAATTATAATGACAGCAACAGCAGCTAGGCTTATATAGCTTCCCATCTGGCTCATGAGGTACATTAAGACCAGCTGTACCAAAATAAAACAAAAAGAAACTTGCAATTCAAAAATTGAATTGGAATTGAATTGAAAAGTGTTACCACATTCATTAAGCATAATTCTATTTTATTCTCCAACAACAAATGCAGAAACACAGAAGGAGAAAGTGCTGAGGATATTGTAGACATCATCTAAGAAAGCAACCTGACTGGGGAATAGTCCTGAAATAGAAATTGCTATGGTGCTGGCAAAGGCAACCCATCTTTAAGCACACTTATGTCTCTGCTGTGCATACAGAGAGATGATGACATTGATACTGGATGTGAAACACCTCTTGAACCCAGGGGACCATGTTTGTTGAGCCAAACTTTCATTCTAATTGCTCTGATTTCTAAAATGTACACTTAAGTGAGTGATATCTGGATCTTAACCATTAAAAGATGTCTCCATTAGAAAGAGAATGTAATTCACTATCATTTAACTAATTACCTCACTTGTGACTTTCAGTATTTTTCAAGTCTCTTTACTAATTGTTGGCTACAAACAGAAAAAAAGTTGTACAGCTCACAGATGGATTCCCAGAGTGCACAAAATTTGCTTTGTGCTGGAGATCCAAACTAGAATTTGCCTGTTTTCCTATACCATTATTCATTTTAAAGAATAAGAAAGAATGGAACAGAATATCTGACTGAAGCAGTGATGTGAGGAAAGAACTGTCTTTATTATCTATGTCGTAAGAGTTGTATTTTCAGTTCCACTGCATGTTTGGTGAAAATATCTTCAAATGTTCAAATATTTAACTTATGTGTTTTTTTGTTTGTTTGTCTGTTTTGTTTTAATTTCATATTAGGGAAGAATTATCTTAGAGAGAGTTGTTTGCAACATAATTCTGTTTAAATTTTGGTTTTCTACATTAGAAATCTCTTATTTTTTCTGTTGCAAATTATATATATATTTTTAACTATCTGTCACTGGAAATAAATGTATTGGAGATTTTTCATAGTTTTTGAAATAGTACTTATATTCTTGATAATGGCTGGAAAACATAGCACAGTTAGGATTGTTATTTGTTAAACATTATGTATAGAGATGGTTGGAGAGGCCTGTGTCACAATCAAGGAAAAAGCTCCCTAACATGGTCTTACTACATAGCTGTATATAGGTCTCCTTATTGTCTGTGTCCCTGAAAGCTGTTCTATGGTAGAATCAAGCCATAATATTTTCTTATTTTCATTCTGTCATTTCCATTTTCATTTTTCCTGTGTATATCATCACTGTTTGGATTCTTATAATAAAAATGTTCGTTATTGTCCTATCTTAATGCTTCATGATTTGTACAGATCACATATTCACACACAAACACACATGCACAAATACCAATAGTGCTTTTTGTAGTACTTTCTTTTGTTTATTTAGCACTCGAGTGCTATTCGAATCAAAACCTCTACCACATTACAAGGACTATCTACCAGTTGTTGTTTAACCGGAATGGCAGCTAAGCGCCATACAGCCGTTCGCTCACCCTTCCCACTTCCCTTCAGTGGGATGGGGAAGAGAATCAGAAAAAAATTGAAAACTTATGGGCTGAGATAAAGACAGTTTATTAGCACAGAAAAGAAAATAATAATGATAATAGTGCTACTAAAATAACGTGCACAAAATAGGGATTACACAATGTAATTGATCACCACCTGCTGATCCACAGCTTATCCCTGAGCAGTGTTCCCCCTACCTTGCCCAGTGAGGTGGTTTTACTTAGGTTGGCAGCCAAGCTCCATCATGGCCGCTTTCTCATTCCACCGTCCTCAAAGGGGAAGAGGGATAAAATATGACACAAAGAGCTCGAGTTTTGAGATCAGAATGATTTAATTAAAGGGAAAAAGGAATGGGAAAAAAAAAAAAAAAAAAAAAAAAAAAAAAAAAGGCCAAGCAGAAGCACAGAGAGAAAGGGAAAAAAAAAAAAGTTATTCTCTATTTCCCATCAACAAGCAATGTTTGGCCATGTCCTGAGAAGCAGGGCCTCAAAACGTGTAACAGTTGTTCAGGAGGACAGCCCCCTCCCCCAAGAGAGCTCCCCTTTTTATTGCTGAGTGTGACATCAGGTGTTATGGAATATCCCTTTGGTTGGTTTAGGTAGCTGCCCTGGTGATGTTCCCTCCCCATCACTTGCCCACCCCCAGCCTGCTGGCTCTTGGGGGTTTGGAGGGAGGCCTCATGCAGTGCCAGTATTATGCGGCAATAGACACAACACTGGAGTGATACCAGTGCTGTTCCAGCTATGAGTGCTGAGCTCAGCACTGTGTGGGCTACTGCAGGGAAAGGTGACTCCATCCCAGACAGACCCAGCACACCCAGCCACCCCATATTAATTGTTAAGTGTGACATGATATGGTATGGAATATCTCTGGACAATTTGGATCAGCTATACTGGTTCTATCTCCTCCCAGCTCCAGACGTACTCCCAGCCAGCTCACTGGCAGGTCAGTGTGAGAAGCTGAAAAGTCCTTGACTTAATGTAAGCACTGTTCTGCAACAATTACAAAATCAGCATGTTATCAACATTATTCTCATCCTAAATAAAAAAACACAGCACCCTACCAAATTAACTCTCTCTGGGACACTATGAGGACACTACCTTCTGTGGTTTACCAGGCTGTTAATAGAACATGAACATGTTAATAGAGCATGAACCACTATTTTTTGTACTCTTCACAGCTCTGCCCAAAAATCTTTTCTACTCAAAGACTTAAAGTTTTTGTTGTTGTTTTTGTTTTTGTTTTTGTTTTGTTTTGTTTTTCCCTTAAAAACAGGAACTTACTCTAATTGTTCATATCCTGGAAAATTCAAACTCCTTCTCAGCCAACACACTTACCTGGAGTGATTCTTTACAGATTCAACATCATGACCTAGATCTGTTCTGCTTCTAAAGATGTAGGTCCTGCACATCTCAGAAACTATATGTGGGTGAAGTTTTATTAATCTTTAAATAATACAGTGGTTTCCATTTTTATTTTTATTTTTTTAAAGCAAAATTATGTATCGTATTCTGAAAAGAATTACATGATACATCATACATGTACATGTATTCAAACACTTCTGAAGAGCTACTTCTTTCTTTTACAATCTAAAAGCATGAAACAGAAAAAATAAGACTGAAAATAAAACATGGAGACTAAAACTTTTTTTTCTTCCCCCCCCTCACCCCCCGCACCTCACAGAGGTATTTCTATTCCCCCTTAGAAGCCTGATATACTGATGAAATGACATTATATTCATTGCTTATTCATGAGAGACCATTATATTAATTACTTATTAAATGCAAGATTTTGGCCAAGATTTTTTTCCTGAACTGCCCTTCTATATAATTACTTAACCAACATATTTCCTTAAAATGTGAGAGCAGATGGATTAAATAAGCAGGTTAATTGAAAGAAATTGATTATTTAATAAAGAATAAATGAATATTGGTCCTAAATAATATGAATAATTTGCTCTCAAACTGCAGGGATTTTTTTGTTAAATGCAAAATATAGTCTTTAAGATTTGGTTTCACAGTATTTTAGATGAAAACTTACCACTGTTTTCTACAGAATATCAGATCAAAAAAATAAAAATTAACCATGAGGTTAATTCTCAGTTAACAGCCAAAAATATGGAGCTATAGATTATTTAAAGAAATATATATTTTAATAAACACAGTAGACCTTTGAAATTGTAAAGCATAGTTTATATACTGTTTGCCTCATTGTAAAATAATTAACAAATTTGAAATTTGTTTGAATCTTTTCTAAATATTGAATTCAAATTTGATGTCACTAAAATTTAATGGTTTGATGAAGTTTTCAAAGAATCACAAAAGAATGAAGAATATGAACTCTTTTAGGGTGTAGTGGGTTTATGTGGCAAGGTTTTGGTAGCAGGGGGCCATAGGGGTGGCTTCTGCAAGAATAATCCAGCAGCTGCCCCATGTTAGATAAGGGCCCCACCACTGGCAAGAGCCAGGCCAGTAAGTGATGTTGTATGTGCCTCTCTGAGAGCATATTTAAGACAGGGAAATAAAAAACAAACAAAAACATATTAAAAAAAAAAACAACCTGCTGGGAACACAGCAGCTCTGAGAGAGATCGAGGAGTGAAAAACAGCCCTGCAGCCCCCAAAGTCAGTGCAGCAGGATGGCAGGAGGTTCTCCAGGCACGCAGCAGCAGTTCCCCTGTGGCCTGTAAAGAGGCCCCTGGTGGAGCAGGCTGTCCCCCTGCAGCCCATGGAGGAGCCCATGTGGAACAGGTGGATGTGGCCTGGAGGAGGCTGCGGCCCATGGATAGCCCGCACAGGAGCAGGCCCTGGGCCAGAGCTGCAGCCCATGGAGAGGAGCCCATGCAGGAGTAGGGGATCTGGGGGAGCTACTGCCCACCTGTAGGTGACCTGTGCTGGAGCAGTTCGCTCCTGGGGTATGGACCCCATAGAACAGAGCCAGTTCTTGAAGAGCTGCTGCCTGTGGGCTGCTCCCGCAGGCTCAGTTCAGGAAGGGCAGCATCCCATGGGAGGGACCCCACACTGGAGCAGTGGAAGAGTGTGACCAAAAAGGAGTGGCAGAGACGAAGTGCTATAGACTGACCAGAACCCCCATTCCCCCGTTCCCCTGCACCACTCAGGAGAAGGAGGTGGAAGAGGCTGGATGGGGGGAAGACTTTTTTTTTCTTTGTTTTCCTTTGTTCCTCACTATTCTATCTTGTTAGTAATAAGCAAGAAATCTTACTGTCTCCCTACTCTGTTTTGCCTGTCACAATAATTGTTGAGCAATCTCCCTGTCCTTATCTCAACCCCCGAGCCTTTTGCATCGTACTTTCTCCACCATTCCTTTTAAGGAGTGGGAGTGAGAAAGCGGCTGAGGTTGAGCTTGGCTGCCAACCCAAGTAAAACCTTAAAATAACCTTACTTAAAAGTAAAATAACCTTAGGGTTATGGTATAACTAAGGGATACTGATCCCCTGAGTCCATTTGCTAATCTACCATCTTTTTATGAAGGCAGTTTGGTAAATTAAGTCTATTCAGCTCTGAGCTGATGCATGAAAAAGCATCTGCAGAAAAACAAACAACAGCAACAAAAAATATCTAACACATTCCAGTAAATGAGTATCTATGAGTTTGGTGTTCCCTAGAGGGAGAAATCCATTTTGTGTGTAAGGTCATTAAAAAATGTTCAGTGTCAAGGGTAACTGTCAGTCATCTGAAATGTAGTGCCTTGTTTTCTCTTTTCCATAACACTGCAGCTATTGCAGAAGATTATTTTGGGGGTTGGTACGTCTTTTCCTTATTAAGTTCCCAGATAAAACTTAACAAACGTACATGTGTAAAAGTCAACTGTTGATGTATCAACTTTTAAAAATATTTCAATACAGGGAAAACTTCATAAAAGGGAGCAAAAAGCTCTCAATCAGATTAAAAGAACAAAGAAAAATCTTTTCAGATGGGATTTCAGTGAGTTTCAGCAACAAAGTCCAAAACTTTCATGCTTAATTATTTCCTGTATTTAGAAACAGAACAAGGTGTCTTCTTTCATCACCTGAAGGTTTCCTAGATACCAATTATCATCTGAGCTAACTCCTGTCTTGACCACATTGGGATCCTGCAAATGGGTGATCTGACAGGTCATAAAGGTGAATATCCTGAATATCCTTGTCCCTTTCTGACAAGAATACTCTCCTGTGTGGGAGAGTCACTCTCCTTGGTCTTGTTGAATCTTTTCAAGATGAGTGCTGAACTATAAAGCTTGAGCAAAGGAAGGAAACTGTCACCTTTGCTGGGGCACCTACTTTTTGGGCACAGAATGATCACATACAACTTTTTTGGGTAACACAAGTGGAGAGGATTAATTCTTAAATTACAAGGAGTAAATTTAAAATTACTTAAATTACTTAAAAAAAAAAAAAAGTTTGCTTTTGGATTTATCTTCTAGAGATATCCTCATTCATGGTGCAGGTGGAAAAGATGCATTTGAGGTTTCTGTGAAGATGTCAATCATCTAAAGAAAGTATTGCACTACTTCATTTATAAGAGCCTAATAGCTTTATTGGATTTGGTCCATTTATCTTACTGTGCCAATCTGGCAAAGAAATTAGAATAGTATTAGCCACAGCGTTGGAGAGGAAAATGAGGGGGAGTGGGTGTTAAAGAGGATGGAGAACCATGCAGAGATTCAGCCAGCTCCATTGCTCAGTTGTCTATGCCAGGCCACTTGTCCTACCACAATTACTGGCACTCATATTTATTACCTTCTCTGTTTCACATGATGAACTTGCTCCCTTTTGTCTCTCACCCATTCACAAAATCACTGCTGTTGCCCTCTACTCAGCACCCTTCTACTGCTTCCCCATCATGGTGTTTTTTAACCAAGACCTTCCAAACCTTATCTATTTAAGACCAAAGAAAATGCACTAACATAATGCATCTGAAAAATTAATTCACTCTGTTGTGTCCAGTGCTCCTCTTGAGTAAAAAGTGAAGATCTGAACCTCTTTAAGTCTGAACAGAAATGCAAAGAAAACAGGTGCTAATGTTAAGTTTAATTTGACATTGTGGATCTTTTTTTTTCCAGGCTACAGATTAACTAGAATAAATATGACTTCTATTAACTTCTTCATGAAGACACTAATCCTTGTTGACAAGGAGTCTTTAGTTTAGCCTTCTTTTAATTTGCATACATTGAAAAGTGTGTAACTTTGAAATATCAAACAGTTTAAATTGTGTTCCCTTTTTATATATTACTGTCAGTTTTAAATGATTTGCAAATAAAGGTTGATCAGCTTTTGACTTTCATCGGTTGGATTGGGTTAAGATGGTTGTTCTCTATAATATATATATATATTTAAATTAAAGAAAAATATTTATTATTCCAGGCTGTTAGGAGCTTGAATGATATTTTTATGGGAGGGCAAGACTGCTACAGCTAGCTTTAGAACTATAGGATTGCTTTATGCAGCTATAATCTTAGCCAATCATAACTATTTTTAAAAAATTATATATTTTTTCCCTCCAGGACGTTACATGGCCATCAACAACAGTTTGCAGCTTCTTCATCAATGATGAAATTTACTCTTGTGTAGAGGTAAATCAGTAAATATATGGATAATTTAGTTAACTTGTATTTCCATCCAGTTTAGAAGCTCTAGTACTAGTATGCGCCAGGGAGGTTGAGATTGGGTATTAGGAAGAACTTCTTTATCGAAAGGGTTGTTAGGCATTGGAATAGGCTGCCCAAGGAGTTGAGTCACCATCCCTGGAGGTCTTTAAAAGGCATTTAGATGTAGAGCTTAAGGATATGGTTTAGTGGAGGACTTGTTAGTGTTAGGTCAGAGGTTGGATTAGTTGATCTTGGAGGTCTCTTCCAACATAGATGATTCTGTGATTCTGTGATAACATTAATACATAGGTATGGGGCAAGGTGGTGTGGGGGGGAATCTTTTTCATAAAATGTTTTGCCTATTAATATTCATGAATAAATATGCATATTCAGAGGTGCTGAGCTGTGAACAAAGTATTAATTTTAAAATAAGGCACTTCTAATATATAGGACAAGCACAGTCATTTCTAATAAATCCTTTATCTTCCCATAAAATTATAGTCCATCATCTCCTACAGAAAGGAGAAGAAAAACACAATAGTTTCCTCTTCTGGGATATAATTAAAAGGAAAAAAGAAAAGCAAAAATATTTCTGTGTAAACCTACTCTTATATACTGTTACTACTAGACCTTGTTGGGTTCAGACTGTAACACAAACTTAAAGTCTGACTTTTGGCAGACTTTTGTTGAATAGTCCTCAGTGTTACTGTTTATGCTTCATAACATAGTTTTATGCTGCTTTCAAAGTCTCAATTTTATCTTGTACATTGAAAAAAGATATTCTGGATATTGTGCCTGGGTATTTTTTTTAATGATCTCAAATTCAATTATATTATTCCACCATATAATATTTAAAATATTTCTTTTTCCTAGAGGCTGCTCAGAACCTTTGGTGGCTAGACGTTAGAGATTACTAAACTTCAATGTCTAATTACCAGTCATATTTGATAACTGCTTAGAAATTAATTACATAATTGAAGAAAGCTAATTCCTTTAGAGTTATCAATCCACCTCAAAACATTTTAAAAATTTAATGTATATACATATTCACCAAATGCTTTTGAAACAGACTTTAATGCCTTTGGTAAATATAATTGTAAACCAATTCTTTTAACTAATTGATTAAACACGGGGTATTATTTTGCCTGAAATTGCTGTTTAGTATATGCTGAACTACTTTAGCATCTGAGTGACATTTAGAGGGGGCTGGTGAAGTGGTAAATATTTTTAATAGCTTCTCACATATTGTGCTTACATATTACTTGTATTACTACATCTGTTTAACCCTGGTATTTACTTTGCATTTACATGACTGCACAAAAACTTCTTTTCCTCTGAGAAAACTGGTACTTTCTTATTTTATTTTTAAATAATTATAATACATATATATTTATAGACTGTAACTGTTCTTTTACCAGTTGGATTCAGGTAATAGCACAGACATAATCAGAGAATTTTGTTCTCTACGTGCTGTCCTTAAACAAGTAAATACAATTTTTTCACATTCATTCAGTAGCTTTGATTAATCAGAAATGCCAGAAAAAAAAAGGTCTTCGTTTCTCTGTAGATCCACGATACTGGTCAGAGTACCATGGAAATGATCCTGTTGGTGTTGGTCAAACCTTCTAAGAAAGCTCAGAGTTTTCTTCCAGAAGTAACAGCCATTAGAGCTCTATGGCCCAGACAATATTTCTAGTCATCAAACCTTAACAAAAATTTGAAATTGTGTACCTAAAATATTTAAAATAAATAGTCAAACACAATTACATTGGATAAAAATAGGATATATAATTTAAATTCATCATTCTTAAGCCAAATTCAGGAGTGTATGGTTGCTTTTGAAATGCAGTCTGCTTCAGCAGTGTTCTCTTCAAAGCAAGACCTCATTAAATTCTCTTATTTTGAATGCATTAGCATGGATTCACCAAGGCAAAGTCATACTTGACAAAATTGATAAACTTTTATAATGAAATGACCAGTGTGATAAATGAGGGGATGGCAGTGGATGTTATCTTCCTGACGTTCTTTAACGCTTTCACCCATAAGATCCTTATAGAGGACCTGTTAAAGAATGAGCAAACTGAGGAGGATCAAAAACTGTCTGAATGTCCAGGAACAGAGGATAGTGGCCAGTGTTGCAACGTTAAGTTAGAGACAAGTAACAAGCAGGGTACTCCAAGGGTCAGCACTGTGTCCAGTCCTATTTACCATTTTCATTAATGATCTGAATGATGGGGTAGAGTACACACTCGGTAAATTTGCAGATGACACAAAACTGTGGGGGGAGGCAGTGGGCAAAAACTGGAACACAAGAGGTTCTGTGAATTCATGAAATTCCTCTTAAAGAACTGTGCTCACAGGTATCTAACAAGGGAGCATTGAACACCCAGCCACATGTTCATCATTTGCACAGCAGTAGAATGTAGAAACCTCAGTCACTGTAGTGACCTAATTTCTGATTATTGGCTAAACTCACAATAAATTACAATCCTTATTTAAAAGGTCAACAAAATCAGTTCTGTGCAACACATCAGATAAATGATTCCCTGATGTTTTCCTAACTAATGACCAGATGTTTCACTAGTCTTCAGTGGCATTTAATTTTCTGATCATCAGTAGGACTCCATAGGTATTTCATGCTATAGTGAACCTGACTAGAAGAGCATCATACACCACAGAGTTAGTGAGCCACATAACAGATTGCTGGAGCACAACTAGACAAGTACTGTGCTGTATTTACTGTTTGGTTT
Source organism: Aythya fuligula (assembly GCF_009819795.1). Lineage (NCBI taxonomy): Eukaryota > Metazoa > Chordata > Aves > Anseriformes > Anatidae > Aythya > Aythya fuligula. The sequence continues at coordinate 122,760,284 of NC_045559.1, read as the reverse complement.
TCAGGTCTGTCTTACTTTAGACAAATTTCTTTGCTGCAGGACACACTTTGCCAGCACATTGTAACAGAGGAGCCTGCCAGTAACTCCCACTCGGTACCGGTGATTATGATGCCTGAATTTCTTTGCTTTTATCTAAAAATGTGGGAAAAAATTCTCATGTGAACAGTCTTTCTTTTTAATAGTAGGAACTATGAATAGAGTTATTTTCCTGCAATAAAACTCTACAATGGCTGCAATGACCAAAATGGGTTAACCTTTTCAGTGGCTGGGGTCTGCACAGTCTGCTGTACACAGATCAAATGGCCACTTGATACAACAGCACTCAAGATTCCCACCAGCTAAAGAAATGTGGGATTATGTGTATTCTTCTCTCTATTTACATGGTTAAGTCTAATAAATAACACTCTAAATGATACTTTACTGAGTCTGAGTGCATTTCTTTTCTTACTGGGATTATTATGGACCAGTATCTCCTGATGAAAAAAAAAAAAAAAAAAAGTACTCCTCCTGTACTGAAAGGAGTGAAAGGAGGAGAAACTTATTAGTCCTAGAGTTAAATAAAACATGATGAACTCTTCTTTTTTACATTTATGTTAGTGTAACTACTTAACTACTTTATGTCAATAAATATAATTCTTCTGGATTTACAACAGGGTATTTGAGAAGCAAAGTTCCTGAAGGCAGAGCAATTAAGGCAGCTTGCTGTATGAAGCATGAACCAGAAGCATGAACACAAGTTTTGTGCTGAAAACAGCCTTAGGCATGGATTTGCAGGGAGAATGGGAAAGGAGAAATAGAAATGTAGCCATTTTTCTTAGCCTGTAGTGTGGGTATAATTTCCATTCCCAGTGCAGCACTGAAGCTTCTTTACATGAGGAATAATTTGATGCTAGATCAGAAGAGGACAGGCAATAACTGATAATAATGGCAGTAAGGTCCCCTCTCAGGTCTGTAGTTGGGACAAAAAGAAGGCATGCATCTTTCTGCCTGGGGCTCTTCACTGAAACAGCTTTTAGTAGTGCAAAGACATTTTTCAAGCAGGAGACTCCCAGCTTCAAAGTGTGAAGTAATTATTTATTGGCTATTATACACTATGGATTTTGAGGAAGAGGGATGTACTAAGCTAGCCTAGTACAGCACCCAAAATAATGTTTGCTCTCCAGGCAGTCAGCACTCAGGGAAGTGTCAGCATTACCAGGAAGTATGTGGATCTTCCATGTTGGTCAAGTGCAATCTTCCAGATCCCTGTTCTATTTCTTTAGTGCTACAAAGTTTTATGCTAATATTTTTCTTCTGAATCCTTGGCTTGATAACTGCTCCCTTTTCAACAGTCTGAACTCTATCTGACACTCTTCTTTTCTTGCCTGACTCCACTCCGCAGACTTTATTAAAGCCCTTCTTCAGAACTTATGACCTTTCTCAGAAGTGTAATCCTTGGTTGTGCATAGGTGCTGCATGGAAACCAGATTTTGGGTTTCCATGATAATTGAACCGCTTGGATGAGAGGAACAGCGAAACAGCTTGTGTCTGGTGTGCATCGCTGTAGCTAGAACAGCTCTGGGTCCCTAGAGAACGTGTCTCACAGGGCTTTCCCCTGAGCGAGCCCTTTTGTTCCTACTTGCCTATCACCAGTGGGCAAGAATGTAAATCAGGACCTTGTCAGACAGTTTGGATAATAAAAAGTGCCCAATGGGAAGTTATCTTGCATAAAGAAAGTGACAAAATTAATCACAGATACATTATGGGGCTGCAGGCCTAAGCAAACCTTTTTTGAAATGACATTAGGAATTACTTTCATTTTATTTTATTTTATTTTATTTTATTTTATTTTATTTTATTTTATTTTATTTTATTTTATTTTATTTTATTTTATTTTATTTTATTTTATTTTAAAAAGGAGCATCAGAAAATGTAAAGGTGAAGCAAGTTACATTTCTTCCACTTACTCTCTCCCCCTTTTTTTTAAGCAGTATTCCCCACACATTGAATGGAGACAGGTAGAAACATCAAGCCAATCCTCAGCACTAGAAAGAAAAAAAGACACTGTTCTTCTGACTTCTCCTTTTTGACTAAGTAGTTTCCTCTTCTTTTCTCTGTTCTGCTATGCTCTTTAGTCTTTTATTTGAATTTTCAAAACATATGTTTGCAGCAAAGCTTTTATCAGAAAATCAAAACTACTGATTTTATAAACAGGCATTGTGGCAAACAGATTTGCAGCTGGGAAGTGTTAGCTTCTTCATCAAATCATATACAAGTGAATAGACACATTAGTTCTAATCAAATTCTCAGAGGACTTAGAGAATATTCAGTAAAACCAAAATAACATAACATAACCAAAATAACATAAACACAGAACTGAAGTTTCTGGTGCTCCTGTTGTGATGTCTGATTTATTTCAGCCCTCAAGAATGCATGTTCCTGAATGGTAGCCTTGTGAGTTTATTGCTATTTTCTGCTTGTTTCTGAATAGGTTGATCTGCAAGCTTAGCTGTTTAGGAGTTTCTATGTTACCCAGTTAATTTTTTCCTGAAAACAAATTTTCTGGAATTATGTTTAACCATAGTTTCTAAGCAAGAAAGAATTGTAGGAAGAAATAATATCTATTATGAAATCATCTGAAATGAATGGAGAAAAAAACAGTCATACAAGTTTTCTTCCAGGTCAAAAAGATAACTTGTTGTTTTTCTCTCCAGAAAGATTATTTTGTCATAGAAATGATATTACCTTCAACTACAAGTTTTGTTTTGCTCATGTCCTTTAAAATACTTTACAACAGAACTATTCCTGTCAAACAGAATGCACAAATAGTTTCTGATGTTTAATTCTATCTTATTCTGGCTGTCTATATATTAACTATTTGGAAGACAACTAATGCGTGATCCCATTGATTAATAGATAGACTGTACTTTTTAAATTATACTTGGAAAAATGATGTCTATGAAGCAATATTTTTCCATGGTATGGAGTTATTTATTCATATTCATAAGTACTCCTAGTTTAGTTATCATATTCTTCTATCATATGCTTCTAAAAAGTAAAAAAGTGTTTGAAGACAATTAGTCTTCAAGAGTTTAAAGACAATTAGTGTTCCTAAGGAGATAAGTACTTTTGAGGTATGAGCAGACATTTGCATTGTGAACAGACATTAACAATGCATCATGAGAAAGATGTTTAAACTGTTTATATAGAAACAACTTTTTTTTTTTTTTTTTTTTTTCCCTCCTAACAGCATCTTCCACCATATTATGTTACATTGTATATTATATCTTTGTGAGACAGGAAAATAGGAAAATGTAGCATCCTTATTTAATAGCCCAGACAGTTAAACCAAAAAAAAACCAAAACAAACAAACAAACAAACAAACAAAAAATAAACACAAAAGAAAACAAAACATTAAAAAACCTTCCCAAGATCAGAGAGTTCTTTGGCTAAATGCATATTTGTTATTATATTTATTGTTGATAGTTCATTCCATCCTTTACTACACAAGTTGATCATTTCTGATACAAAATATCTTCAGAGAAAGAAGTCATCTGGCGAAAAGTTTTTGGTTTTACTCATTACAATGTCTTTTCATTTTTGGATTTTCCATCTTCTTCTCACATGTAAAACAATTGGACACCTTTCCCATTTTCTGTTATTCTGATAAAGTATTTCTTCCTTGTGATCAGAATGACAACTCTTCTTCATTACTTTAATTCCTTAAGATTTTTATCATTAATTTTATATGACTGACTGTCCTTAAGTTACTAATTGCTTTATTTTCTTTTTCTCACAGCATTTCTTCTGTCTACCTTTTCTATTATATAACACAATACATTTAATTAATTTCTCCTTTGTATTCAAATTTGAAAAAAAAATATTACAGTTCTTTATGTATTATACATAGTTTTGTTCTTACACATTTTTTTCTACAAGGATTCTTTCAATCAATATATTACTCTTTATAACAATAAATACAACAGTAGTAAGAAAAATAGAGAAATCCTGTGAAGTAATCTTGTTCATGCCCAGAAAATCCGTAAGAGTTTCACTAAAAGTATTCAGTTCTGAATACTCTGCTAAACATTAAATAATTCAGGCAAAATTGACTTTTTACTTTTTACAAAAGCTTCTCTTTTGTAAGCTTGTCTAACATCACTCCTACAACAGTTTGTCTGTCTGCTCTGCTTCTTTGATCACTATTTCATCTTTCAAGCTTCCTCTTTCTGGATTCATCTTGCTCTGTGTATTTGGTACTCCCATTTTCCAACACATAGATAAGTGTAATCTCTGTGACTGCAGGTACAGGGAGACTGTGTTGTCCAGCAGTCATCCTTGCTCAGGAGGATGTTTCTCAGTTCTGCTACTGTCTTGCTGCAAAGCTTTGAGCTGGTCACTTTATCTGTTCCTCATTCTCATTTTTCTCTGTTTTCTCTGTGTGCTCTGGGAAAGGTATTTCTGCGATAGAGAGATTGCCAAATCATCTCATTCATTTAGGTCCCTCAATACAAGAAGGACATCAAGGCTGTGGAACATGTCCAGAGAAGGGCTACAAAGCTGGTGAAGGGCCTGGAACACGAGACCTATGAGGAACGGTTGAGGGAACTGGGGTTGTTTAGTCTGGAGAAGAAGAGGCTCAGGGGAGATCTCATTGCTCTCTACAACTACCTGAAAGGAAGGTGTGGGGAGCTGAGGGTCATCTTCCCACAGATTACTAGTGATAGGACTAGAGGGAATGGCCTCAAGTTGTATCAGGGGAGGTTTAGGTTGGAAATTAGGAGACATTTCTTCTCAGAAAGAGCAGTCGGGCATTGGAATGGGTTGCTCAAGGATGTGGTGGAGTCTCCATCCCTGCGGGTGTTTAAGGGAAGGTTGGACATAGTGCTTAGTGACATGGTTTGGTGAGTGACCATGTCCCTAAACACTATGTACAACCTTTCAGTGATATTGGTAGTAGGGTGATGGTTGGACCAGATGATCTTGGAGGTCTTTTCCAACCTTAATGATTCTATGATTTACTTTTACTACCTCTGAAAACTTTAACCATTTGCTAGAGCTCTAAAAAATTCTCCGAATGTAGGGAACAAACAGTTACTGAAATACATTTCATATGACTGAAAATAAATTGAAGGAAGTTTTAATGGTGCCTAGAAACTTTGTCCAGATTACAGCTAGCCTACTTTATAATCCTCTGTGCTAGGCTGTATTGGGTTACTTTTATTAGTAAATTTTAAATTTCAGCATACGAAGAGAAGAAGCCATTTTTTAAGCAGACTTACTATTAATTATTTCTGAATAAAAAGAAGTCTTTTTTTTTTTTTTTTGGGGGGGGGGGTATTTTTCTAGTTTGTTTGTTTGTTTGTTTGCTTTTCTGTTTTGTTTTGCTTTTCCTTTTCAATACACAGGTCAAGCATTAGATCTGTAAAGTTACTACTGTTATCAAGTTATTTAATTTTCTGTATGGATGTAAAATTAAGTACCTCACTGTACATCAGTGAGGTCTTAAGTCAAGGAGCTAAGCCCCAAGGAATGATATTTTGCTGTCTTGAAATGCTGTTTTGAAATCTAGATTAACTAAAGAGACAGCAACTGCATTTGTTCATTGGGATAGTGATGAATTTTGTTTGCTCTAATAACTCATGGGGGGATTTCTAATCAGACTCCTATGGTGTTTTTATCCAGTGTGAGGTAACCTAGTAACAAAGGATGTTGAACTGGAGAGTATGATACAAGTCACTCCTGAGAAAGAATTATATGAAAGAACGCAAGTACTCTAAGATTTTAAATAATTATCAGAATTTCTCCAATGGTGATTTAACCTACACTGCAAGAGGAACCATTTATGGCTAACCAGTAGAACAGAGATTTAAATTAAAATACATGGTAAAATGAGAATACAGTAAATTATCGGTATAAGATTTTCTCTTTTTTTTTTCTCTTTCCTTTACTTGTGAGTCAGAAAATGTGTGTCTGAAGGGACATAAGATCATACCTACTTAATAACTGTTTGAAACACAGATGAGATCTGAAACATTTTTACCAAAGAAAGAAAATATATAAAGTATAATACATGTACAGTCTCTATTGCAGTGAGCATATAAGGATCTTATCTGTAAACTCTGAATATGCTTAATGGAGGCAATAGTTTGAATTCCAAATAATAAAACAAGAGTTCACTTCTTTTTAATCCCCTCTGGGAAGCCTAGTTAATTAAAACTGTTTATTACAACTTGATCAAAAAGTCTAAATTCAATGTGTCCTAAATCTAGCTACTACAATATTCTCTGTCATTGAACCCTCTTGAGGCACTGAAGACTTTGACTTGGTAATGCAGCCATCAAAGAGAGAGACTAACTCACTCTTTAGTCAAAGCTGCTTGTTCCAAGGTGCACTGCAACACATGCTCTAGGCTTTCCAAGGCTGTAGTCTATTTCCTCTTTAACTTCAATCCAAAAGCTCCTTGCCATACTTAATTTAGCATTTGAATCAAATTAATTATTTTGTAACAGGACTGGTGTGGAGGATGTAAAAATCTTTTTTATCATGAAATAGCAATTGGCACAGTGGAGTGTTCTCTTTGAGCAGCTGCTCTTATCGTTTATATGTTACAAATAGGTGAGTAAATGTAGTTGACACAGTCACACGCATACACACACATGCTCATGAAACATTAAGATGAAACAGTGAATTGAAGAGGTAAATTCACAAGACAGATAAAAAAGGATAAATAAGTATCTACAGCTGTCTTCCTGTTTTTCTACGAGGAAAACAAAATACAGACAGCTTTATGAACTCGAGTTTATTTGAGAAGTATGATTACTGAAGAATATTTTCTTACCTGTACTTTTTGAGTATTAACCAAAAACATGATTGTTATCAACTTAAAGCTTAATTATAAATTATATATATATATATATATATATATTTTTTTTTGGCTCAGTTGACAGCTCACACTGGAAACAGTACAGATTCAAGCTTTAAGGATACAAATGAAAATAACGTTATTAATCTGTGAGCAATTTAGTAAGTTTTTGCTACAAGCAATCTGTAAGCAAAGTTTTGTACTGAACAACAAACTGGGACAAGGAGCACCCAGAAATGATTGTCTACAGAGGGAAAAAACAGCTTTACCTTGTGATCAATTCCCTTTTATCTCACAAAACACAACCAAAAAATACAAAATACCTAACCCCTGAGCAACTTCTTTCTTGAAATTCCTGTCAAGAGAATGCAGGCTTTTCTTATACCAAACCCTGTTTCAGCTTTTGACAGCTGAAATAAATTAATAAGCGTTCATTCCACACAAGATTCTTGTGGCTCCTGCCTGTATCACACAGGTTATTGTACCAGACAGTTTTAAATGTCAATTGCTGCCATTTTACATTTAAGATAAAGCTTGCAAATGAAGTCTTAATGCCTTTGTTGTTGACAGCCACAGAAAAAGTCAGATGATTTAAGCCACCTTAAATATCTCCCATAGTAGCTTCCCTTTGCAAAAGGTAAGTGGATTTAATTTCTCTATTTTCAGAACAGTCTAAACCACCCTTGTGACAGAGTAAATTAGACATGCATCTTGAAGGCTTTGTTACTTCTTTTTTAACTGAAATTCCTACAAAACACAAACTACTCCCGGAAGTGTGGTATAACTGTGTACAGTTGCATGCAAATATCCTGAATTTAAAAATAAATATAAACCCTGAATTTGAAAAATAGAGATACTGAAATATTCATTTCATTATGTTATAAATTTTGGGTCAATTTAGTTTTATAAAATTTGTTTATGGGGCAAATAAACAGTGCTGGGTGCGTGGGGAGTCTGGGCTCCTCCAACTCACATGCAAGTTACATCAGGCAGCTGGTTTTTATGCTCCTAGGCTAATATATATTCATTACTACTTCTAGAAAAGGCAGGGTTATTATAATTAGTTCCCAGAATCTGAACCCTCCCACTGGCACATGTATATCCGGTGGTCCCTCTGGGGGTCTCTCATACTGAAGGCTCATAGTCTTCCTCCCAGGCTTTGTCCTCGTCCTTCTCCTTTGTCCATTGTGGCCGGATGTCAGAGACTTGCGCAATGTCCCATGCAAGCTTTGTGTTTTAGTCATCCTTCAGCTGCCCCTTTCTCCTTAATCTCTTAGCCAGATATCAGAGACTTGCGTAGTGTCCCATGCAATAGTCACAGTAGTCAGCAGTTATTCTGAAACCCCTTTGTTCTCTTATCCCCAGATATCAGAGACTCAAGGTTTACCCTTCAAACCCTCTGTTGACATGAACTGCTGGAACATTCCTTACAATACTTTAAGTTTTTCTTTCTTCCTAACACCAACATGACCCTATGCCTCCACAAAAAGCTTAACATAATGTAGACACAGTAAAAGCCATGAGCATCACTCTACACCTTACTGTAGGCTTTCTAGGACTTAGACAGAAGTATGTCAACATCAGTGATAAAGTTTTGCTTGTCTCTGTTCTCTGGCTATACTGTTTTGAAACTTTAATTGTCCAGTCAGACCAACAATGCATATTCATCCATATTTGTCTATTGAAAATCATTGCACAAAGAGATCTATAATAGTACTTCCCATGGGAATCTCATACTCCTATGCTTCACTGAAATTAATGTTACCCCTGTGAGTTTTTTTTATGTAATTGTGGCCATATTCTCATTTTGTCTGCTTCAGCTGATCACACCTGAGGCTCTCACAGTGCAGCTGTCATGCTTCTTTTGGAAATATGGTGGAGATCAATTTTCTTCATGGTTTAATATTATTACTAAATAAGAAGAGGCACTCAGTTCCTTACTGGAGTTCAGCCTCATGTTTCTACAGAGAGGGAGATTTTTACCTGTTCATGGACCAAATCAACAGATCATCCTTTCAGGGTAACCAGATAGAAAGGGTGGATGGATGTGTCTCTTTCACTTTAATCTCACTTATACTTGTAATATGATCTGTTAAGGCATATCTCATAACATTGTTATAGCTGCAGTGTGCCTCTGTCTGCAAGGTTTTTTTTTTTGTTGTTGTTTTGTTTTGTTTTTTTTTGTCCCCTCATTTCAGCCATTGAAAAATACATAACATTATACCAGTTAGTGAATTCATATTTGCTCTAGGAGAGCATAAATGCCTTGTTCTGTCCCTGAAGGACATCCAGTAAATGGGCATTTTTGTTTCAGAGATGCCTTGTACCTCGTCTTCAGTTTCATTCCTTTGATATTTTTTATGTTACAGTGAACCATCAAATCTTAAATCTATATCAAAATATTTTATCAGAGCAGAAAAGTATGAACACTAAATCTACATATTAAATTTCATTGAATACAATGAAGCATGTTAAGATTCCTCCTTTATTAAAATACACTTCAGGCTAGGTCAATCAGCACATGTTTTCAGAATTGCCATTGTGATATACAGTATCACAGTATCACAGTTGAAACAACCGAAGACAGATAAGCAAGAGAAGATCATTTCCAAAGTCAAGAAGTCAAGAAAAGAGAAAGAAACCCTCTCAGAAAGAATACTGTAATCAAAAGTAAGGGATCAAATGCTATCTGCAGTTGCCACTGACAGGAACCCTTCAGAAAAAAAAAAAAAAAAAAAAAAAAAAAAGTCTAAATATATTATTTCTGATCCTTTTTTTTTGTCTGTCCTCTCTCTGTTTTTCCCTTTCCCCTTTTATTATTTATTTTTTTATTTTATTTTATTTTAAAGGTAGAAGTGTAGCTAATTATTTTCTGCTCTCTGACATGATAAGAAAAGCAATGACATAATAATTTGCACTGAAAATGATTTGTTTCCAGTTCTGTAAAGCTTTACCTGAGACCCTAATAGTGTAATTAACTGTAATAGCCATAACTGTAGTTACATAATAACTGTAACTATAGTACTATTAATTATTATTTATTATTTATTCTATTGTACTAAGCATTGTGAAAATATTTGTCAAATAATAGGAGTGGATGGGATAGTTTATAATTCCAGTATGAAATGAAAGACAACTACTGGCTATAACAATGATGGCAAAATGCAGTACCCAAAAATGTTAGGTAAAGGTTTTATCATATTTTCTGTCTATTTTTGTAAGCACTGACTTGTCTACATAGATATGATACCAAAAAAACAGCTTTAAGGGAGTCAATGAAGTGCTTCTCTGAGCATTTAAAAGGAAAAGCCACTTATAAGGACAGAAAAGATAATAATATAATTATTTGTCTGAAAGGTAGGAAACAACCCTGAACATTGGCTGACTGGTGGGTAATTAGTTTATTTCTTTAGATACAATTAAATTTTCTCAGCCCACATCAGAGATAGTAGGAATTTATATTTGATATTATAAAGGCCTGCAAACTCAAGAGAGATGGCAGTGATGGCAACACATGTCATTAATGATATGCAGAAAAAAAATAACACTAAAGATTTAAGAAACCATGTGTAACATTTAAACAGTAACTGTGGATTGACAAGATGTTGGTGTTGTTCATTGTTTCTCTGAAATGGGAGAGAAGAAGCCTCCTAGAATTAAATTTAGGAATTTTGTACTGATCCTGCTTAGAAATTTTAGCTGAATTGTCCATTGTCCCTCCTGTTCCTGACCTTATCTTGCTATAAATGCTATTCCATAGACAGCCTCTATGCTCTGTCTTTCTCCTAGGACTTTAATATCACTTACAGGAGACTCTTTATAAAGTAACTAGACAAGTTTTTCAATTCTGAATCTCAAAAAATATTTTATTTTGGAGGAAAAGACTTTTTAGTTACAATGAGTCTGAATATTTTGTGTCTATGTTCTTTAAAGATGAGCTTCTCTTTTTTTGTAACTACAAAGACGAAGCTGTAAGACTATTTGGAGAAAGACTCCAAGTAGACTAGATGACTTCATCTTCCAGGCTTTTCTTTTCACTATCTTAAACCTCTATGGCAGGAAAAATCTTTACTGGTGTTCCTGAATGACTTGCTTGCCAAGCTCCTACAGTGACTATGACTACGCCAAATATCCAGCCATGTAGTATGACTGTATCTGAACAAAATATCTTTAATCCCTGAATGTTTTTACTGCTCAGTTTTCAGGTGTAAATGACCTACAAGTGTTCCAGTACTTGTCAATCTTTTGGTCTCCACATAACTTGCTCAAGCTTATCAATATCTTTGTGTATTGGGGAACCCAAAACCAGACAGAGTATCCAGATTTGGTCTCAGGAATGCTGAGTAGTGGGGGACAATCACTTGTTTTTTCTTCTGGATGTCCTGATGTTAATGTTGTCGGTAATCTTTTCTGCTGGAGTCTTTATGGCCCAGGGCCTTTTTTGCAGAGCCATTCTGTAGAACCTCAGTGCCAAGACTGCAAAACTGCCCGGTAATATTTGTATTTGCCCTTGCTGAACTGCATAAGGTTTCTGATGGCCCGTTTCCATACTCTGACTAGGTCTCCCTTAATGTCAGCTCTACCTTCTAATATTTCAATCAGTCCTTCCAATTTGGAAGTGTTTCAAGTATTTCAATCAGTCTGAAAAAGTGATAAACAAGGACTCATTTCCTCCAGGTCCACGGTATTTTATTTTATTTTTATTTTATTTTAATATATTTTTGAACAGGACAGGCCCTAGGAGAGAACACTGTAGTACTTACTCACTCTTCACCTTCAGGCAGAGTACAGCCCCCTAATATTTATCCTCTGAGCCTATGATTCAAATAGGGCTTTTTTAACCATTACTCGATATGTTTTTTTTTTTTGTTTGTTTGTTTGTTTTTCACTAGCAGTTAATTTCCTTTTATTTTGATGTAAATAATATACTTCAAGAGCACCTGTGATATCTGCATTACACCTGTTGGCACTTCTTTTGTCCTCACCTGTGTTTGCTCAAGTTCCATTTCCTTAAAGACTTTTGGCAATAGACCTAGCTATTTTCCTGTCTTTGCAATCCTTTGTCTTCTCTTCTATTTCCATAGCACATCTTTTTTACTCTTGGAAGACGGTATATTCCTGTGTAACTTGAACATTTTCCCAGATACGCAGTACCAGCTGCAAGCTTTCAAGCATCTGTGGATGAAAAAATAATTAAGTCTTATAGAATCATGACTACCTAACTCTTTCCTTATTCTTGAACCATAAATGCAAAGCTTTCCCTGTTTTAGCTTCAGCCAAACTCTGTGGATGTCTTTAAGCTTGTAGAAGATCCCAGAGAATGTATATTCAACAGAAAGAATTCACAGTGATATGAAAGCAACTCTCCACAGTTTCCACACCTAGAAAAAATATCCTTAAACAATGCTCAAACAATGCTTCCCTGTCGGCTCTGCTCCAACACAGTCTTAACAGCAGTGACATTTGACTCTTGTCCAGCTGTAGCTCTGAACTCAAGTGACATCTCCCAGCCATTACACGGCAGCTCTTTTGGGGAGTGTTAAAAATGCTCTCAGTCCATACCACTGAGTTAAAAAAGACAGACTTTTTAAAACTTGAATATTATCTATTTCTATGTATTCATAAGTATAACATAAGTAATGAAAAGTAGAGGGAGGGAGAGAGAGATAGGGAGGAGAGAAATAATTTGATTATAATATTCTATGAAAAAACACCCTGGCATTTTTCCAAAATGAGAAACAGAAACACTAAACCCCACTTCAGCTGAGGGTTGAATCTTCACAATACTGTAAATCAAGTCCATTCCACCTTAATAAATAAATAAATAAATTGTTCATTTGTAAATCCCACTTCTTTCAAAATTTTAGACATCTCATATTAAGAAATACGTTTTCTGTAAAAGGAAACCAATATATTTTAAAAGAGCTGTACGTTGAAGCCTGAGAGTGTTTTGTTGTTATTGTTTTAAGCATTTGAGGGAAAGAAACTACAGCACTAGCTCATGATAATCACAAGAGGCAGTAATGTGAGGCAAGTTAGAGCCCTGTCTTGTTGCTAGGTAAAGAGTGACCATCTCAGTGAAATTTTAAGGAACACTGCTTTTAATATATTATTCAGTACTTGATTTTCCTTCAGGCAATTATATTTTAAGAGCAGAATGTGTCTTAAAAGTAGTACATTACAAAATTGCTATAGTAAATCACCTGAACAACATTGTGTTATACCTGACAGGGAAAAGGTGGTAACTGTAAAAATCATTGATATAGCAACTATTCTAAATGTTTAGTTAGACATCATAAGTTCATTTAAAGTGTGTATGGCACATAATATACATCTTTGTAGTTTAAAATATATATATATATATATCATTTCTGTCAAACATATGTAGGGTAAATAAAACTTGGAAACTACCTAGTTTTAAAACAGTAACATGAATGTCTTAAAACATTATTCATTTTACACATACAATATACAACCTGTCTGTAGTACTTAAAATTTTTTTTTTTTTTCAGATCTTTGAGATTGAAATCTAATCAGACAAACCAATGCATTTTCCTTTATAAACCATTGAGAGCTTAGTATGATTTTATCAATGCTGTTTTTGCATGGAAAATATAAAGCACACGTAGGGGAAGATACTGAATGTTTTTATTAGATCACTTTTTCTGTAATTATTTTTAATAAAGGAAATAGTGTTTCTGTCAGAAATGCATACATGAGTCTGTAGGTGGCAGAACAGTATAATTCACTACATTACCTCATGCTACATACTTTGACATATATTGTATTCTATTTAGAGAGAATGTGTGCAGCATTTAAATATGCAAGAAAAATAGGTTTCCTGGGTTACCGTTCATAAGCCCTGTCACAGGTAACAGAGAACTGTTTGTCTGTTTGTTTGATTGATTGATTGATTTGTTTGTTTGTTTGTTTTGTTTTGTTTCTCACTAAGGCAGTAGAAGAAGCACATTATACAGCATGATCATTCCCTCATTATATATGGTCAATTTCTACATATTTACTTGTGAAAATTAAACTCACTGGAAGAAACAATGTATGTAGATAGAATTTATATATATTTATATATAGAACTTATACTTCTGTCTATATATAAAACAATATATTGCATATAACACTACCTAGTGTTTCCATTTTATGCTAAACATTAATATGTAATGTCAAAATTTTAATACATATTGATAAAAATAAATATAATTCACCTGGAACTTTTATTAATTTAGATAAACAAAGGCAGAACTAATATTGATGAATAACATCAAGATTTTCACAAATACTTCAGCAGTCACAACTGCAGTTGTGACATACTGTTCAGCTGCTTTCTTTGATGCTAGGAGATTTCCAAGATTTTTAAAAGTAAGTTTTGAATATATAACTTAAGAATTGCAATAAGTGATCCAATTTTCAAAGCTGCATGTAAATTCCACCACTTCAGCTAGAACTGAACCTATGGTATCACCAACCAGTCTGTTTTTGAGAGGGTATTTGAGTTAAACAATGGATTCTCCACTCAGAGGAAAAAAAAATAAAAATAAAATAAAATAAAATAAAATAAAATAACTGAACACTAAGCAGATCATAAAAATGATATTGATATCCAAATAAAAATGTACCTTGGAAAGATGTTGGAAAGATTTTGAAGGGATCAGGAGCACAAGTAATGTCCTCCTCAGTTCTCTCAGTTGGAGACTGGGACCCAAGAAGGAGACAATGTATGGATCAGGTGAATGATTGGTTGCGTAGATAGTGCTGTGTTCAGGATTTCAGGTTCTGTGATCTCGGGTATGCTTTTCAGAGACCAGGCATGCTGGTATGAGATGGGGCACACCTGACCAAGTAGAACAAGAGCTGTTTGGGCAGCAAGCTAGCCAGACTCATTAGCAGGCCCTTGAACTATCTTAAGTAGGGGAAAGGGATGTACAAGTAAATGACACAAAAGAATCACTGAATGCCAATACTTTAAAAATCAGCAGGAAATCATCTGTGAATTGTTTCATAGGAATTAGGAAGGACTCCTCTAAAAAGGTGATACAAACCAGCTGAAGTGCCTTCACTGTATAGGAAACAATCAGGAGGAGTAGGAAGCTACAATACAGTTAGAAAACTGATATAATTGCTATCACACAAACATGGTGGGATGAATCACACAGCTGGAATACTGGAATGGAGGGCTACAGGCTTTACAGGAGAAATAGGCAGGGAACAAAAGTTGGGAGCCTTGCCCCCTATGTTAAGAAATGGATAGATTGAGAAGAGATCCCTCTAAGAAACAGCCAAGAGCAGGTTGAGATCTTGTGGGTAAAAATTAAGGACCAGACCAAGAAAAGACATCTTGTGGGTGGGGTCTACTAAAGGAACCCTGATCAAGGGGAGCCCATGGATGAGGCTGTCATGCTCCAACTACAAGAAGCATCATGCTCACAGGCTCTCATCCACCTGGGGGATTTCAACCGCATGGATATTTCATGGGAAAGCCACGTGGCAGGCAGTGGGCAATCCAGGAGACTCCTCGAGTGCTTTGAGGATGACTTCCTCGTCCAGATATTAGAAAAAAGCAAACAGAGGAGAAGCATTAATGGACATGGTTCTCACCAAAGCAGAGGAGTGCATTAAAGAGGTTAACACTGCCAAAGCTGCAATGACCACTCCGTGGTTGAGTTTGTGATCTCGAGTAATAAGGGCCTGGCTAAGAGCAAAGTGAACTTCATGAACTTCAGAAGAGCCAGCTTCCAGCTGTTCAGAGAATTAGTGGATGAGATCTCATGGGACATGGTTATTAGGGACAGAGGATCTGATCAGAGCTGACAACTCCTTAAGGATATTTTCCTTAGAGCACAAGAGCTCTCTATTCCCATGCGTAATAAATCAAGCAGGGAATGTAGGAAAGTAGCATGGTTGAACAAGGACCTGCTAGTCAAACTTTGGCAAAAGAAGGAAATGCACAGATGGTGGAAATAGGGCCATGTGCCCTGGAAAGATTACATAAATTCAGTCGGGATGTGCAGGGATGGGATCAGAAAAAACAAGGCACTGACAAAACTTAACTTGGTGAGGGATGTGAAGAATTACAAGAAGGGGTTCTATGGGCACATTGGATGTAAAAGAAAGACTAGGGAGAATCTAGTTCCTCTGAAAAATGAAGACAAAGAATTAGTAAGGACAGATGTGGAGAAGGCAGAGGTACTTAACTTTGCCTCGGTCTTTACTAGTGGTCAGGCTTCCCACATCTCATGAGTCCCCAAACCTCTAGGTGGGGCTTAGGGAAGCAGAATACCTCCCACCATAAGTTAAAAGCAGGTTTGGGACCTCCTGACACAACTTAACAACTACAAATCTATGGAACCTGATGGCATGCATCCCAGGGTCCTGAGGGAATCGGCTGCCATGGTAACCAAGCCACTCTCCGTCATATTTGAAAAATCATGGCAGTCAGGCAATGTCCCTAGTTACTGAAAAAAAGGAAAAAACACTCTCATTTTTCATAAGGGTAGAAAGAAAGTCCTGGGGAGCTACCAACCACTGAGCCTCACTTCAGTGCCAGGGAAGATCATGGAATGGCTCCTCCTGGAGGTAATGTTAAGGCACATGCAGGACAAGGAGGTGATCCAAGACAGCCAGCATGGCTTCACCAAGATCAAATTGTACCTGACCAATTTTGTGGCATTCTATAATGGAGTGACTGCATTAGTTGGCAACAGAGGACAAGCCAATGTCATCTACTTGGACTTCTGTGAGGCCTTTAGCATGGTCTCACATGACATCCTAATCTCTAAATTGGAAAGATATGCATTTGAAGGGTGGACTATCTGGTGGATAAAGAATTGGTTTTATGGCACACCAAGAGAGTGGTGGTCAACAGTTCTTTGTCTAGGTATAGGCTGATGAGTGGTGTCCCTCAGGGGTCTGTCTTGGGACCAGTGTTGTTCAATATCTTCATTAATGATATAGACAATGGGACTGAGTGCACCCGCAACAAGTTTGCAGATTACGGCAAGCTGAGTGGTTTAGTTCATACCAAAGAAGGAAGAGATGCCATTCAAAAGGGACCCGGACAGGCTGGAGAAGTGGGCCCATATGAACCGCATGAAATTCAACAAGTCCAAGTGCAAGGTGCTGTACCAGGGTCAGGGCAATCCCAGACAAGAGCACAGACTGGGAGATGAACTCACTGAGACCAGCCCTATAGAGAAGGACTTGGGGTTTCTGGTGGAGAAAATACTCAACATGAACCAGCAGTGCATGCTTGCAGCCCAGAAGGCCAGCTGCATCCTGGGCTGCATCAAAAGAGGAGTGACCATCGTGTCAAGGGAGGTGATTGTCCACTGCTTCTCAGTCCTTTTGAGGCTCTATTTGGAGTATTGTGCCCAGGTTTCAGGCACAATGACTTTATTAACCATATTAGTCATTCAAGCATAAAGTTAGACCAAATGAAAAATACTATGAAAGCCAATTTAGAATGACTGGCATGAATAGTCCTGCAGAAAAGAGTAAGAAAGTCATAAGGAAGAGAAGGAAGGAAACCAGCTGTCTGATGTTGGTATCTAGAACATCTACAGAAAGCCCCTTATTTGATCATGTTACAGTAAAATATATAGAAAGAGATCTGAAAATGTGTTCTTCAAATGATATAAACTTTTAGCAACCCAAACCCATTTGTATCTGTCATAGCAGCTGAAAGCAGAACCAGCCAGAAAGGCAGCACAAGACCCAGATGCTGCTGCTAGAAAAAAAATTCAAAGTGTGTCATCTGTGCCTTGTGCCTGCCAAACTCAACTGTATAACAGTGACCAGCTCAGTCCTGGAGCATAAAGAAGACTGTAGAGATTTCCGAGTCTTATAACATTCACTCTTAAAGATAGCTATATGAAGAGAGAGGGCCCAAGGCTTTTAATACTGTTTGCTTATTTTGAAAAGGGACAGTGTGTCTAGAAAATTCCTCACTTTTTACTTCTACATGTCGTGTGTGAGCATGTTAGGTAGGATTCAGATACAGATTTAGATTACTCAGATTTAGATTTCATATTACAGATAATTGTGTTCAATGAAAAAAAGTTTAGTTCCTTTGTTTTCTCTGATCCACGAACCATTCTACTGTGAGATATGAACAAAACTAAAGAGAAACATAAATGTGTATTTCGCAATCTGTTTTCATTAATGAGAAGCATTTATTTTATTTTATTATTATTTATTTTATTTTGGTGATAGTGGTGGCTTTTCTGATTCATTTGTCAGTTTCATGTGTTTTCCTATTCAGTATCACCAGCTACTTCTGAGGTTAAGGTTTCATACGTGTTCTCATTCTGATAATCTAAATTGGAAGTTTGCAACTTTATGCAACTTTCACCTTTTCTTTTAAAATATACCAGTCTTCAGGGCTGCTTAAAAGTAAATTTACTCATGGGAATTTGATAAGTAATAGTTCAGCTGTTTTTGAGAATAAGGAACTATTTTCTCATAAAAGTTTGTTTTTTCAACAGATATTTCAGCTTTGAAAATAAAAATATTTCTTTTATAATATACTTCCATAAATTTGAATAATGTTGAAGAATGTAATGGAAAAGATGAAAAAGGACTGTACAGTTATTATGAGACTCTGAAAATAGTATGTTATTAATGAACAATGAATTGTAGTAAACAAATCTCATAAATTTTGTTATTGTGTCCAATACAGTTTTACTGTGGAAAATTATACTGAAGATACTGAAGAAAGAAATCCAAAGCAGTTCAGTATATTGTTTGAAGAATTACTTGTATACCCAAGTTTATCAGAACATTATTCTGCCATGTAATTTAATTTAAAATTATGTGTCAGTATTTCTTGAACTATTATTTTAACTGATATTTTGTATATCCTGAACAATAAGATATAACCACGACAGTTTCTTGATCTTTTTTTTTTTTTTTTTTTTTTTTTTTAAGGTTTTCTAGGCTTTCAAAATATCAAAATATATTTTCAAAATATAAACTTTCAAAGAGATTTGGAAACCTTATTTCAACATTATATTGTTATTTTTAGAAAGATGTGTATTTGAGAATCTTTGCCACTCAGTGTGAGGAAGGAGATCATATTCAGAAAATCACAGCAGTTACAGACATCTCTGTTTTGTAATTACCATATTTATTCACAGAAACACAGGAGCTAACCATATACAAATGTTTATGGTTAAGGATTTCAGTCCAGGAAAGTCAACTGTAGTAATTAAGGAACTGGAATGCATTTGGCTATCTCTAAGTCAACTAAAAACTTTTGTGCAAAAAAACACAAAAATTTTGTGTAGAACTAGAATTAAAAAAAATAAAATAAATAAAATAAAATAAAATAAAATAATAATAATTAAAAAAAAAAGATTACTGATAATGAAGACCACTCTGTTCAAAGCATCTTGAAAATACCATATGATTATATTTGCTCCATTTAAGTAATGTTCAGAATCTTTAAACAGAAATTTAGACCTTACTTAACAGATGTCTCTATCACAGTCATTTCCAAAATCAATTTGCTGTATATGCTTGTACATTTTCAAAATATGATTTTCTTCTAAAATAGTTAATATTAATACCATTATTTAATTAATTCCATTGTATATTGTTATATACAAACATATGTTTCAGAAGGGAAATAAAGTGCTTCAGTAACTTGTCCAGGGCCTTAGAAAGGTTCTGTGTCTGCCATGATGTGAGAAACACTATCTTTGCTTTTTATCTAACTATATAAAAAAACAAACAAACAAACATATGAAGACAATGCACACCAGGACCTACCAGGAATGTTAAAAGGTACAACACTCCTCACAAAGAAGAAAAGATTATTTTTCCAAGAGTTAGAGGGTAGGAATGGGGTTTTTGTTTTAACTGCTACAGTATCAACAACTCTATTTGTTGTTGTAAAATGTGTTTTTAATGAAGCCCTACTCAGGAAAGACAAAGAATAGCTAGCAGCATATCCAATCTGACACCTTATATCAGAAGAGATTTCACACACATTTCCATAGACTTTTATTGGTAGTCTATTTGTCATTAGATCCTAAAAACGCATTTTTCAGACCCTTTCAGAATCTCCTGAGAGATTCTCAGACTTTGTAATAGATATGTTGCATATGATTTGCAGTAGAAACAAATCAACAGTTCATAGAAAAATGCACTACCATTTTCCACAATCACTTTGAATCCTAATTCTTCACATTATTGTTGGATTAAAAAATACCAAGTTCAACATCCAAACTTTTAAGGTGGTGTCATCAAAATTAATATTTTTAGGTGTTGTCTTTTAAATGATTTCAGTAGAAATTCAAGAATGCAGGCAGTGCATTAACTCATGGATTATTTATTTATAAGTGATGTACAGCTCATATTTCACTGTTCATTCTTCTTCTTTTTTTTTTTTTTTTTCAACTGTTTTTCTATTTTCAACTCTTATAGCAAAATACTGAACTGTGTCCAGTTCTGCATCCCCCAGTACAAGATAAATCTCAACATACTAGATGATCAGGGCACTATGTTACCTCTCCTATGAGGAGAGGCTGAGAGATTTGGAACAGCTCAGCCTGGAGAAGAGGAGGCTCAGAGAGGATCTCATCAATAACCTGATAATAACCTGAATAACCTAAATACCTGAAGGGAGGATATGAGGACAGAGACAGGCTCTTTTCAGTGGTGTCCCATGCCAGAACAAGAGCCAATGGGAATACAAGAAGTTCCATCTAAACAACAGGAAGCTCTTCTTTGCAGTGTTGGTGATGGAGCATTGGAATAGGGTGTCCAGAGTCACCTTCCTTGGAGATCTTCAAAAGCATTCTGGACGTGGTCCTGAGTAACTTGCTCAGGATGCCCTTGCTTTATCAGGGCTGGACTAGATGACATCCAGAGGTCCCTTCTGACCATTCTGTGATTCTATGGAAATGTTTCACAGTAGAAGTTTTGTTGTTGTTGTTGTTGTTGTTTTTCCAAGTGATCAGTATATTCATTAAAAGTAGTCTCAACATAAAAATATAATGAATTTGAAACACTAATGTTCCAATGGCTGTGGCATCTTATTTGTAGCCTTTCTCAGCAGGAACAGCCCTGGTCTGGAGGTTACATACAAAGTAGATTATCTATATTTGCCCTGAGGGACTTGTATAGGAGCTGGTTATACAGCACAGGAGTGTTTTCAGAGCGAAGTGCTTCTATTTGGCCTGTGTACTCCGGACCATAGAGGAGGATTCAGAGGACCTTGAGATGTTGTTTACTCCTGGTTGATCTGCAACCAGAAACAATATAGCCACGTCAGCTATAAATGTTTCAGGAAATGCTGTAAGCATTCATTTAATTTCCTCTCATAGAGCACCTTAATAACAGTGTCTTTCTAAATTCTAATTGCAAAGCCAGTATACAGCTGTTTGGGAAAAAATAATAATAAAAAAAATAATAATAATAAATAAATAAATAACAGTGAGAATAAATGCATATGGAGTAGGGATCAGAAAAAGTTACTAACTATTTGCAGCAAAAATGCTGCATGCCTGCCTTGTGGAAAATGCTGTGTATTTACATCTGAAAAACAGGCGTCTTGTAAATTGGGTTACTTCTTACTTCTAAGAATGATAGCCTGTATTTCTGTATTGTTAAGAATAGATACTGTTATTCATTTATTTATTCTAGATGGAAATGTAGACTATGGTTGGATTAGACTGAGATCAATACGGCAAAGAGAGGGTAAATTTCCAATATTCATCTTATTGGCCAGTAAGTTTGTAGTTCAACAAGAGCCACAACCTTCTGCTTCCTCTCAAATGCAATGTGTGACCCAGTGGTACTTCAGTTTTTTTTTTTCTGAAATCATGTCTGACCTCACTTTAGGCTCTGCTAGAACTAAAAATAAAATATAAGGAAGAAGAAGAAGAAGGAGAAGAAGGAGAAGAAGAAGAAGGAGAAGAAGGAGAAAGAGAAGAAGGAGAAGAAGGAGAAGAAAGGAAAAGGAAAAGATGAAAAAGGAAAAGGAAAAGGAAAAGGAAAAGGAAAAGGAAAAGGAAAAGGAAAAGGAAAAGGAAAAGGAAAAGGAAAAGGAAAAGGAAAAGGAAAAGGAAAAGGAAAAGGAGAATCCCAGAGATCTTGATGTTTCTTAATCAATTCATCTCTGTTCTTTGCAGTTTTTGTTCCCAGTGCTGACCCCATTAATGTATTAATTATGCCTGTTTGTCATAATTGATATAATATCTGTCTGAATTTACCCAGCTCTCACTGAAGCACTGACATTCATGCTCTACTTCCCCTATATGGGTTCCTTAAATGGGAGATATAGATTCCATTTAAATATCAGTATCTATTACTATTCTGCCCTTGCCATTTTAAGTTGGCAAGTAAGTCTTAAGTTTTGTGAAAAATTATATGAATTTCTTCACACCAGGATTTTTTGTTTATGTAAAGCTGCAGTACATGTGAATAGCCAAACTAGATTTCAT
The DNA here is from genome assembly GCF_009819795.1 of Aythya fuligula. Lineage (NCBI taxonomy): Eukaryota > Metazoa > Chordata > Aves > Anseriformes > Anatidae > Aythya > Aythya fuligula. Next base: position 122,737,981 of record NC_045559.1, on the reverse strand, counting down.
CAAATCAGCCCAGTGAAAGCTCAAGGATATCCTAAACCCATGAGAAAGGGTTGTTTATACAGTGACTTGGATTTGAGCAAGGACTTAATATCAATTTTCCTCCAGTAGGCTGCTCTTATTGGGTTGTTTTGGTTACTGGTTTTTTTTTGTTTGCTTGTTTTTGTTTGTTTGTTTTTAGACCCTCTGGGGGGGGGGGGGGGGGGGGGGGGGGGGGGGGGGGGGGGGGGGGGGGGGGGGGGGGGGGGGGGGGGGGGGGTTGTTGCTTAATTTAGATATATAACTAACATCCAGTAAAACAAAGGAAGAAGAAAAAAAATTTGGTTTTAAGGGGAGAGGACAATTCTACTGCCTAGTGCTTAGGTCATTTACTTGTAATAGAGTAAAGTGAGTTTCCAGTGCTTACTGTGAAGATATATCATTACCTTGTGCAAGATAAAATTGCTCAAACAGGAAAGGTGGAAGGTAAATTTTCATGATTAATTCTACCATGAAACTGCAAAGTGAAAGGGACCCATGCCTCAGAAGAATGATAATTTAGTGGTTAAAATATTTTCTACATCAACTAGAATTAAACCCTGCTCTAAACAAAATAAAGGATGTTCTCTGACATTTCTTTTCTATTTCTGAGTGTAGGGGTGTTGTGGTTTAACCCGGCTGGCAGCTAAACACCACGCAGCCGTTTGCTCACCCTCCCCCTCCCTCTCTGGGACGGGGGAGAGAAATGGAAAGTGAAGCCCGTGAGTTGAGATGAAGACAGTTTAATAAGACAGGAAAATAATAATAACAAAAGTAATAATAACAATAATAATAATAATAATACAATGGTGATAATAGGAAAATAATAATAATATGTACAAACAAGTGATGCACAATGCAATTGCTCACCACCCGCTGACTGATGCCCAGCCTAACCGAGCAGTCCGCCCCCTCCCCCCCGGCTAGCCACCCCTATATGTTGTTTAGCATGACATCAGATGGTATGGAATACCCCTTTGGCTAGTTTGGGTCACCTGTCCTGGGTCTGTCCCCTCCCAGCTCTTACTGCACCCCCAGCCTGCCTGTTGGCAGGACAGAGCAAGAAGCTGAGATGTCCTTGGCTTGGTATAAGCATTGCTCTGCAACAATTGAAACATCGGGGTGTTATCAGCACTCTTCTCATCCTAAGCCAAAACACAGCATTCCACCAGCTACTAGGAAGAAAATTAATTCTGTTCTAACTGAAACCAGGACAAGGGTTTTTGTCCTGACTACATGTGTTCTGATATTATCTTTTGATCTACACAGAAAAAATTAATTTACGAATCTGCTTGAGAATAAGACAACAGCTAAAGTGTTGAATGCCAATCATACATTTTATGTAAGTATGGCTGTCCTTTTTTTCTAAGATACACTTCACTGAAGTCAACTATGCATCATTTAAATTAGGTGAGTGAAATCACTGAACACAATGTCAAGTACTTTTGTACAAGCAGAAAATATTTATAAAAGTGAGATGTTATTATGATATGTCATCTTTCATCTTAAGTACTTCAGTAACTATATATGAAACAATTGCTGAAGGGAATAAGCTGTTCTCCTCTTCCCTTGTGGGTAGGACATAATATGTTTAAACTCCAGTGAGATAAATGTAGGCTTGGCATTAGAGAAAGAATATTAGAGATGTAAAGGAGTTATATGCTGGAATAGATTACTGGGGAAGTTGTAACATGTCAATCACTGCAGGTTTTTTCAGTTTGATAGATATTAATCAGGATCTGTTTCAGTGCAGTTGAAAGGAGATTAGATCAGAAGACCTCTTGAGGTCATTTCCTGTTCTATTTTTTCTATGACTCTATGAAAACCATTGAACAATGAGGTGGATAGTAATGACTGGACAGATAACTGGTTCAGAGCTTCCCATTCAGTACAGAAAATAAAGACAATTTTCTGTAAGGTGGTATGGAAAAACCTTACCTTAATAAGAAAGTGCAGGGTATCCTTAATACCAGTACTTTGATATCAGTATTACTGACTGGGGAGGTGAAGTGTAGGGGTAGAAGTTATGTATATAATATATGCTTTCTCATGAAGTTCATAGAACAACTTCTACACCAGAAGGGTAGAATGCTAACATTTCAAAGAACCTGCAATTGTAGAGAAATTAGAAAGGTTCAGCTGGTTTGGGCCATTAAAACAGAATCATAATCACACAATAAACTTTGGACGTCTTGAAAACAGATACAGTACATTTATAAATAATTCTGCACATAGTAGCATGCTGTGTTTATTTCTCAAACAAGCCAACTTCTTTATTATTCATGACATTAAAAGTATTTTACAGGGAACACAGAGAAAAAAAACATTCTCCAATGGTGAAAAGAAAAAAGAAAAAAGAAAAAAAAAAAGTCACAACATTACAGTAATCAAATATTCCTGTCTACCTGTCATATCTAAATAAACTGAAGTAGGAAGGCGCACACGGATTTCATATCTATTAAGGGAATAAAATATTGGCAAAAATATTGAAGCTAGGTCTGAAGGAATGAAAAAAAGAGAGCTGGGCCTGATCATCAGGTCTAATGTTTAAGTATTGTTTAGGCTCAACATCTAAAGTTTAGGCATTGTTCCAGGACATAGGTTTAATGTAAAGAATTTGTTTAGGTGCATTTACCCTATGCTGGTAATCCTCCTGAAACTGTTGCAGCATATCCTCATCTACGTAGAGATGTCTGAAAGACATGTTATGTTAGTCTTAGACCATTTTTGTTCATCAGCAATATAATAGATTTGCTGATACAGTAAAGCCCTAGAATAACAAACCCTAGAGTTCATCTCTGTGACTGGAAGACACTGCACCATAATGATAAATAGGATCACTCTTCAAGGTCTTGCACAGTTGAATTAATTCAGTAAATTGTGATAGAATTATACTTTTCACAATTCTACATGCTTCACACTGATATCATATAGCCAACTTAGAGATACTGGTTGTTAAAAATAAATAAATCAATAATAATAATAAATAATATAATCTTGGTGTCAGCTAATGATCTTGTGTGAAATCAAATTTATTTAACAGGATAGTTGATTACCATCCAGATCATGGTGTGACTCTTCATCACAAGGATTCTTGCAGTGACATCTTCATCTGTTCTGAGTGAGAATCCCCAGCCTGCTGTTCTGCTCAGTTGTTATAATACATCTGGCCCATGGTCCTATGTGACTACTCCAGCATATGAATGATTACTGTTATTAGATGATTACACTACCTCCATACAAAACCTCACTTCAATACACCTTAATTATCTCAAAAGGATGTGACCATTACTTCATCTTTGGAATAGTTTTTATTGGTTAAGCTCATAAATCTTATTTATGTACAATCGTATCAATTTTACAGGAGGAAATGATAGGGAGACTATTTGGAAGGAATGGCTGGATTCTCCACCCAAGGTGCTAGTCAGTGAATTTATGCATATAGATTGGCCCATGCACAGCAGTAAGGTCTCTCAGGATATTCTCTAGAACTCTTCTAAACTCTCAGTTGGTGGCCTTCTGGTAACAACCAGTCAAATAGTTCCTTTTGTTTGTGTCTTGGAGTTCAGCCAGGCTCTGGGTTTCAGATTTCAGATCTGTCCACTATTTCAAACTAATCTATTGGCACATTTATGCAGACATTTGCAAGGACATTTCTGTGTCACCCAGGGAATTAATGACTTCATGCAGCAAATGTTCATACAGCCCTGACACGCAGATGTACCACAATGATAACTGTAGAACAAACCTGATTTTTATTCTTACAGTTCACTTATAAGTCCCATAGCTCCTTCAACTCTAAAGTTGACTGGAAATAGTGCAATGACCTCCTGTCATGGAGTAGATTTAAGACAAAAAGGCATCCAGTTATGCTCCCACAAAACATTTCATCACTTGTCCTTCAAAATATCTCTCATTCTATGTATGTTACATATAAATACAATTGAAACTAGCTATGATTTTAGTTTCCTTTTAAACAGATTACTGAAAATGTCACTGAAACTTTATTATGTCATTGGCAGGATTCCCTGGCATCCTTTTTAAAGTAGTTCTGTCAACAAATAACTTCCTTTTTATCACCATGATGTGTTCTTTTGGGTGTTACTCACTGATATTTTTGCATTTATCTTTTTGGATACTTTTGAATGGAATAATCATATGCTTTTTTTTTTTTTTTTTTTTTTTTTTTTTATAAGCAACGTGTACATCTTTGATATTTTTCTGGTTTATTTCCCTTCACAGTTCTTTGCATTACATGTGATGGTGGGACTTCAAAAAGGATACTCCTGCCTCAGGATCTCTGGATGAGATTCCTAAGTAGTTGTTTAACTTTAAACAAAACCTGAAGCTCATTCAGGAGACATAACAACAAGAACATGCTGGTCTGAGTATCCCAAAGATATTCAATATCTTGGAGAACTATTGTAACAAGCTTGGAGGACGAGAGGGTGGTGAAGGAGAAAGGGAGAGTGAACAAGTAAGAAAAAATATCTTCCCCTTTCCCCTCCACAGATTGGCTCCCTGATGAAAAAAGGCAATAGGTGTAACTGTTAATAGCTTCCAAGATATGGTTTCCAAAGTATAGAGTCGACGACAGTGCTGAGTACAAATACCAAGTTAGAGTCATGACCGGAAATTTCATCATATCATAAGCCACTGTTACAATGCAGAGTACCATAATGATCTTAAACCAGGGCCCGGAAAGAATAAACAACATAACAGAGAGCACATATGGAAAGTAACTTGCTATAACACTCAATTTAGAAAACAGGCGCAGCAGACTTGAGATTAAAGCAATCAGCATTATAACTAGCAACTATTAAGCAGGTCTAATACTTATACCAATTTTAGTTTAACACACTCTGGTCAGATCTGTCATTATCTCAACCCTTTGTGCCCCACATTGGGCACCAAAAAGGACCGTTGTGGTTTAACCTGGCCGGCAGCTAAACACCACACAGCCATTCACTCCCCCCCCCCCTCCTTCTCTGGGATGGGGGAGAGAAATGGGAAAGTGAAGCCTGTGAGTTGAGATAAAGACAGTTTATTAAGACAAGAAAATAATAATAATAATAATAATAACGATAATAACGATAATAATGATAATAGTACTACTAATAACAATGTGTATGAAACAAGTGATGCACAATGCAATTGCTCACCACCCACTAACCGATGACCAACCTAACCCCCCCCTTCCCCCTCCCCCCGGCTAGCCACCCCTATATATTGTTCAGCATGACGTCAGATGGTATGGAATACCCCCTTTGGCTAGTTTGGGTCAGATGTTCTGGCTCTCCCAGCTCTTGCTGCACCCCCAGCCTGCCTGTTGGCAGGACAGAGTGAGAAGCTGAAACGTCCTTGCCTTGGTGTAAGCACTGCTCTGCAGCAATTAAAACATCAGCATGTTATTAGCACTCTTCTCATCCTAAACCAAAACATAGCATTCTACCAGCTACTAGGAAGAAAATTAACTCTGTCCTAACTGAAACCAGGACACTGTCTTTGTATTTCTTGTTCTTGTTTTGGTACTGTTCATTGTCATGAACAAATATTAATATGATTGACCTAAAGGATTGAGACAATATGCAGTATTTAGAGTAAAATTGTAGAATAAATCAGTTCAAAAGTACCACAATACAGTTAAGAATGCTGTGAAAATAAAGTTACATGATGTAACTAAAGAATTCATTAAAGAATAATTAGAAGTCTTGATGTATTTTAGGGCATATTTCCTGCTTTCAAGTATGTTCTCATTTTTCAACATTTTGTTTGCCTGCCTGCTTAATGCATATTAATGGATATATCCAGAGAAATTTTCATTTCTACAAGATGCCACATGTATCAGAATTTAATTTCATCCTCTTAGTCCCTATTAAAACAGTGATTTCTATTTATAAATCATGAAATTGCTGCCATTATCAAGATTTGTTTGTTTGTGTCATATGTTGCCTTAAAGGGTAAGGAAGTTTGTCAGGACCTAAATCCCCCTGCATTTCAGCTTGTCCTCAGATATCAAAGGGGCTGGGGGTGCCTGGGCTTAGATTCTGCGTGATACCCAATTTAGCACTGTGGTAAGTCCAGACACATTAATTATGTTGAATTATCATGATCACAGACATACATATAATGCAATAAACTTTCAGTCTAGTAAATGACTGGTGTAGTTTATTGAAGCAACAGGAGTACAAGTTCTTTTGGATTACCAGTGATAAATACACTGTCTGAAAAGCCTATGTAAATACCAAGAATATGATAAATTCAACCAACAACATATGTGCTAACTTATGAAACAACTCTCTAAAGGATGTTTGGTTTCCTGGGGAAGCACTTGCTGTAGCCGAGTTCAAATCTCACCCAATAGGTGTCCTTATTGGGGCGGAAGAGAGAGTCAGCCCATCAACTGATCCCAGAAGTCAGCGATGTCTTTCCAAATTCCTTGTGATTATGTCTTCTCTGACATTGTCCTCTCCTGAGCCATTTTCATACTATTTTCTTACTTTTAAGTGGAGTTTGAGTGACTCTAGTTATACACGTCTTTGTTGTGATCGGTACAAATTTTCCTCACTTTTATTCAAAGGTATAGGCTCAGAGGAACTTAGAACACATGCTCAGTGAGAATTGATCACACCTTGGAGGCAGGTATCGTTTGGGATAGAGGTGTGTTTGGGCATTATAATGAGACTATAATGAGAAAAATTCACCCAGAAGATGTGATTTGGTTATCAGTTTGACTTGGGGCTGGCCAGGTAGTCTATCAGCTTCATGATACCATACAGTTCCCCATCCTTACAGTGATAGCATAGAGCCTGACCATGGTGTCTTCACCCCACTCCACCCTCCATGTTTTATCTTTTACAATCAGCACACCAAGCTCCCCTAGTGTTACTAATACCTAAGGTTGCAGGTTATGTTGCCAAGGGGACTGTCATGAAACAGATTGTTTGCATACATGCTGCATCTCACTATGGATGTTTCCTCAATGCTGAACCTTCTTTTAAGACGTGACAATTATTCTACATCACATCAGACCAATATTTTAATAAAAACTACTTTACAACCTCACTCAATTTTTTGAACCCATATTTAATTTTCTTAACATCTTTATTAGTGATCGTCTTCGTGTAATATTTTTCTGTGATCATTGACTATGAATTTCTCTTTGAAACATGTTTAAGTAAGACTATTCATTTCACTGTTTGTTATTTGAATCATATATAACAGTTTATGGCTAAAAATTTTCTCATTCACAACACATTCAATTTTTTGTATTTTTTTTTCCAAAGCCTAAAGGGATTTCCTTTTAAACATTTGCATCAAAATGTATCCTAGGCCATAGAAATTTAATAGCTAGTTCATTATGAAAAAGATATATCCATGTTGTATCTCTCTGAGTCGTGTGTCCTTTTGTAGCCTGAGAATTAAAACTAAGTAGACTGGTGGAGTCAGAGAACCAGATTTCTTGGAAGTGAACAGTTGGAGTGCAGAGCCATATTTTCAAATAAATAATTTACTTTAAAAAAAATAAAAGGGCATTTTGGCATTTAAGAATTGAAATTACAAGGAGTTCTATTACTTATTGAAAGATAGACATCCATTTATTGATGTGTTTGAAAATATGGTAAAATATGCTAAAATGGTAAAATATCCACAGTACATAAATAATACATACTGGAAAATGTACTACTGGAAAAAAAAATACATAAATATGTTGTTTGCAATTTTTTTTATAGGCTCACTTAAGGAGTAACTTGGAAACTTAGATATCTGAGATTTAAGAAGCAATGTGGGAACCTCTTTGTTTATAAATCTATCTAGTTACTTCCCTTAGTTCAAGGTGAGGAAACTTCAAAATCACATTATTCTAAGACCTTTTTTTTAACCTTTCGTACCTCACAACTGTAGCAGTTGGAAAGGAGGAAGGGAGGAAGGAAAGAAGGAAAGAAGGAAGAGAGAAAGAAAGAAAGAAAGAGAGAGAGAGAGAGAGAGGGAAAGAAAGAAAGAAAGAAAGAAAGAAAGAAAGAAAGAAAGAAAGAAAGAAAGAAAGAAAGAAAGAAAGAAAGACTGATTCACCTATTTATTTACAACATAAATTTTGTTAAAACACAACCTTACATAATGTTTTGTAGGTTCTTGTAAACTGTTGTGTTTGGAGTTCTGTTTTTCATTACTATTCTTAAGAAGGGATGTGTTTCTTTAAGAAAACAATGAAACAGAGGGTAAAATTGAAACCTGAGAATAAGATGAAAATTTAACTAATTTCTCCTATAAACCCATTAATTAAATGACTGAAGAAAATGACGTTGAAAGCTGTAAGAACTTTTAAAGCTTCAGAGACTAATTAGAACTTCAGTAGAACATCTGATGCTGTGCTTATTTTTACAGTATGAGTTTTACAACTAAGGAAAAATCAATATCTTTTTTTTTGTTTGAGCTAGGTATATCAGTAGGTTTAAACCATATGTGAAGCAAGATCATTTGCATATGTTAATGTTAATAATTTCATTGATTCCATGTTAATGTTTCATTGATTCCATCCTAACAGTTTTCTAATTTTATTGCCAGGAAGAACATTAAGTTTAAAAAGTCAAGCATTCAAATTTAGGAAGTGCCAGAATTAAGATTGTCTATGAAAGGTTCATGTGCTATCCTCTTGTGAAAAAAAAACAAGAGGATAAACAAATGTTAAATAAACAAAAATATTTATTTATTTTATTCTTTATTATGAATAAATTATGACATTATTATTAGATTTTCCACAGGACACCTGCCTGACTCAGGGCCCATTAAGTGAATGGTTATACTTTAGGTAATTTTTTCAGTATTTCTCTTTTCCCTCATCATTTGATGTGTGACCTTAGTGTTTGCAAACCTCATAACATCTGAACTCTGCACTCAAAACATGATTATTAATATTTTTTTAATGGGTTTCTTTACCAGAATAGTTTGTACTTGCCAAAATTTAATCAATTTATCTTCAGTTCACTTTTTATACACTTTCCAGGCTGAATCCAATTCATTTTTCCCTTTACCCTCTTGTCTTCACCAACCATGTTTACCTTGCCCTTTTTACTTTTCCAGACTTTTTGCCCTGATTCTCCTCCATACTTACTCTGTTCTGCTCTGGATTTCTCCTCTCCCTCCTTACTCGTGGGACACTCTTGCTGCCTATCTTCCAGTCTTTGTTCCCTGAGTGATGGACTGTTTTCTTCTTCCTTTCCAGGCTGCATAATTTTCCTTTGTCTATTACAAAGGAAATTGTCATCTTCCCCATTCCACAGATACAGTGATTAATGAAAGCACAGGACCTCCCCTATCTGTACTTACAAATGTTATTTTCTATTGTGGCAACTGAAAGTCAGATTGGTATTTGGAAGCAAATTCCTTGGCCAGAGTCTGCCATATAAAGCAAACACCATTTTGAGAGAATTCCTTTGCCAAAATTTAACAGACCTGTACAATTTTTGAAACATGTATAAAGAAGTTTTTGGAAGGAAGAAGAACAAGAAAAAAAAAGGGGGGGGGGGACAGCAAAAGACATAATGTACTGGATGATGGCAGGTGTTCCTAAATTGGCATTAGTACAAGCACTTATTCTGCACAGCCTCATAACTCAAGATGCAGTTGTAGGAATACATCCCTATTCCTTTCAGTTGTGGACTGATTCAAGACATGTCTCTAATCTCTGCCAAGTTTAAAGCCATTGCCATAAAGCAGGTAAACTAGAATTTGTCAGCTAAGAAGCATACATTTTAAACAAGGAATCTATCAGCACTTCAGTATCTTTTTTTTTTTTTATAAAGAATGCATGGCTTTTGATAAGTACATTCCAAATAACTCCAACATAGACAATTACTAAATATAGAACATTCCAGGTATTGTGTTAAATGTTGAATTTATGGAAAACATAAAATAAAATTTAATACTGGGAATGCTGCAAAATTTTAAATGTAAATAATATTTCCAAGACTGCTTTTCATGCAAGTTATAACATGATTTCATGTGTAGAATTATATTAGTTATATAAAACCTTTATAAAATATTCCTGTCAACAATGAATTCTAAGCATTTTATGCAGTGGTTTTCTATAGTAAGAACTGTGACAGAAACTAAATATAATTGAGAGGACAAGATCAGAGACAACATACAGGAAGGGGGAAGAAAGAGAGGGAGAGAAAGGGAGAGAGGGAGAAAAGGGTAGAGAAAAGGAAAGAAAGGTAAATAAGTATTTAGAAATACAAAAGAAGTGTACTGGTTGGCTAAAACATCACACAAAAATTTCATCTGAAATGTCTGGTGTTGCAGTTCATTCTAGTGCGTTCATTCTGGGTTGTTTTCAGCAAAACTAAATATTGCTTCCAGACTTTGATTCAAGAAAACACTCTTTGGTGAATCTGAATAATCATATTATGTTCCTTCTCTGCACAAGAGCAAAAGATTTGAGACCAGAACATATATTGCTTCTGGTAGCACTGATTTCTCCCAGTAAGTGGTGATTTAAAAGCATCCTTCTTACTCAAATGTGGGAAGGAAAGAAAAAAAAAAAAAAAAAAAAAAAGAGTAAAAAAGAGTAAGTACTCATTAATGGGTGATGAATTACCTTACAGAGTTTAGAAATTGTGAACTGTAAACTAGGTAGTTTCTTTTCAACCTGTTTTGTCTTCTGGCTGTTATTTTCATCTTTCCCTGTTCCCTGGGACCTTAAATATCACCTAGTTCCAACCCCCATGCCATGGGCAGGGACACCTCCCACTGAATCACGTTGCTCAAAGTCCTATCCAGCCTGGCTTTGAACACTTCCAGGGATGGGGTATCCACAGCTTCTCCAGGCAACCTGTTCCAGTGCCTCATAATCCTCTGAGTGAAGACTTTCTTCCTTATAAATAACCTAAATCTCCCCTCTTTTAGTTTAAAGCCACTACACTTCCTGACAAAAAGTGCCTCCCCAGCTTTCCTTTATGTATTGAAAAGTCACTATAAGATCTCCCTGGAGCCTTCTTTTCTCCAGGCTGAACAACCCCAACTCTTTCAGCCTGTCTTCATAAGAGATGTGTTCCATCACTTTGATCATCTTTGTGGGCCTCTGGACTCACTCTAATACTTCCATGTCCTTCTTGTGCTGGGGGGTCCCAGAGCTGAGCACAGTACTCTATATGGGCACTACAGGTAATGTTAATAATTTCAGAGGTCAAAACTGTAAGTCATTTATCCCAACTTCAGAGAGGATTTTGCAGACTGAAAGTTGTGTCTGGCTTACTCTTCCAGAAACAGAGCTCGCTGACAGTAGCAGAGTCCACAAGACATGACAAGTGGTGACTGAGGACAAGAGATCCTGTAGTCAAACTCAAAGGGCAGATAATCCTGTATACTGGCACAGAGTGTGATTTTAGGAATAAATTCTACAGATCCAAACTTATAATAAGAACTTGATTGTCAGTGACTGTTTACATGTCACTAGGACATTATTTCATTACTTTGTATGTGTGAGTGTGTCTACACTATCCTTTTGTAACCTAGATACAGAAAATCGAGTAATTTATTTACTCAATTGTGTCAGCAGAAACCAGCTTGAAAAGCATGTCTCTATAAATGCTGAACAAATTCATTTTACAAAAAAAAAAATATTTTTTTGAAAGAATTAATATTGTTGTTGCAGTATTTCAGGGATATAACAACAGAAAGATTTTCATATCACTTTTATTTTTGTCATTTCATGACAAATGTTTACAGAAAATTGGGGTTCATGCATCATGTGATTGCAATTGCAAATGTGAAATTTCTAATTCATATACATTCTTAAAAAGAAAAAAAATATAGACAACATGTCTGCAGAGCTAGATCATTTCATTGACATATGCTATACAAGAAGCAATGTACATTACTCACAGAACTGAAGAGCACTGCAAGATTGTACAGATTTAAGCAATATCAGAAACATCACTAACATTTCTTTTATTTTTTCATATGAAAAAACATCTAAAATATACCACTTTAGCACTAACAACAGATGTTATGAAGCACATTAAAAACATTTCAAGAAAAAAAAAAAAAAAGACCAAAGAGAAAAATAATTTCAGAACACATATTGGCTTAACTCTGTCGGAGAATGAAAAGGTATATTTATAAGGAAAATATGTAAATATGAGAACTTCTCAGGAAGCCGAGCTAAAGCTATTTTCTTCTTTCTTATATATTACTGGTTGGGATAATACCAATCGGAATTACTACAATCGGAAGATGGCTGCATGTGGATCTATCCTTCAGTGTGTAGCATGTTGCATTTTCCCACCAGAAACACTCCTCTGACACTTTTACCTCCTGGAGGAAAGAGATATTTCTTTGTCTTCTCTTCAAGGACACTAAAAAATTGAACTTAAAAAGATCTTTTTGGCTATTTAGACTGATCCAAATATAACTAGGCACCTGGCATAACTTAGAGATGTGATATCACTCAGTGTCCTCTGCGAAATGAGTATAGATGTTTATTTGAATGTAATGTAAAGATTGGATGCCAATCCTTCTAACAACACCTGTTGCTGAGAGGCAGCTGGAGGAAGAGTATATGCAGGTTTGAAGGCTCCATGAGTTGTATACATTGTCTGCCTCAGTCCTTTTAAGTCACTGTCACTGAGACTCCTTTCACAACCCCATCCAAGCCAAGATCCACAAAACACACAGGACACTTTGATCTTTCCAGTTTTAATTCTAGATATGTATATTAATTATGTTACTACAATTTACAGCTTCACTTTAAATCCTTTAATCTTTTATTTTTTTAACAATCACATATCTTATTAACTTAGATTAGAAGCTCATCAAGACAAAGACTATGCATTTTTATTGTACATTTGTAACAAGAAAGATATGACCTCTAGTGAGCTAGATATTACAGTAATACACAATATTATAAATACAGATTCAGACTACCCTAAGCTATTTGCTCATATCTTCTACCTTTCTTATCTTCAGTTAACCTCAATAGATTCCAGACTTCTGACAAACTAAAATCTATGAGTACCTTCCTATCACATATTTTTTAAAGCAGATGTTACAGACTATAGCTTGTATTTGCTGATTTTAGTGTCACTGTTAAGCAGTGACAAATAATAATAATTAACAGTAATCTTTGGAACTGTCTGTCATAGTAGTTGCACAACTGTTCCTCATAGTTTTCTGTAAGGACTGAGTTTGGAAAGTTTACTTAAGATTTTTATTTTCCTAGAAATACTATTAATATCACTTACTCTCTCATATTTGAATGTATAGTTTATATATGCAGGGAAAGTATAAGTATAAATACTAAATGAGAAAACAGGTTGTTTTGAGTAGGGACAGTGAGGACAACATTACTAAAAACACAGATCCTCAAAAAACGTCTATTCTGTTAACAAGAAAACAGCTCGACAGGCTCACTTTTCATTGGATATTTATAGTATTTTACTTACAAATTATCTTACCAGGACTCCTTAGCTTGTGTTTTTAAGACACAGGATGCTCAGAAATTTTCTTGGCAAGCACTAGACAGGCCTAGGAATGTTTAGTTTCCAGAGTGTACAACTGACAGAGCACACGGCATGATTTTAGGAAACTGTACACAATACTAGGAAATATATCTAAAGATACAATATCTGTATCAGTGAAAAATGCTGTTTTTTGAATTAATCCTGTATTATAATTAATATAATTAATTATAATTAATCCTGTATTAATCCTGTTTTTTGTTTGTTTGTTTGGTTGGTTGTTTTTTAGTTTTTTTGTTTGTTTTTGTTTGTTGTTGTTGTTTTTTTTTTTTTTTTTGGAGAAGCAGTGATTCAGTGAAGAAGGTGGGATACACCAGAGGGAGGAGAGAACATGATTACCCTTGACTAATCACAGAATTGCAGAATCATCTAGGTTGGAAGAAACCTCCAAGATCACCTAGTCTCTAACCTAACACTAACCAGTCCTCCACTAAACCATATCACTAAACTCTACATATAAACGTCTTTTAAAGACCTCCAGGGATGGTGACTCAACCACTTCCTTGGGCAGCCCATTCCAATGCCTAACAACCCTCTCAGTAAAGAAGTTCTTCCTAAGATCCAACCTAAACCTCCCCTGGCACAACTTTAGCCCATTCCCCCTTGTCCTATCAACAGGCACATGGGAGACCAACCCCCACCTCATGTGGTGGTTTTACCGTGCTGGGCAGCTAAACCCCACAACCGCTCTCTCACTCCCCCTCCTTTAGATAAGGAGGGGGAGAAGTAAAGCAAAGAACAACTCACGGGTTGAGATAAGGATAATTTAATTAAAGGGAAATAATTATAATCATTAAATAAAGACTACCATGAACTAAACAATTTAACTAAGGGGAAATAAAAGGGAAAAGGGGAAAAGGGAAAACAAACAAACAAAATAAATGAAAGCTATATGGAAGTACAGAGGAAAGAAATTACTCTCTACTTCCCACAAATGAGCGATGATTGACCACGTCCTTGAAGCAAGGCCTCAACGCACGCAGCCGGTGTTCGAGAGGAGGACCGACGTCTTCTCAACGAGAGCCCACCCCTCCCCTCTTCTTCCTGTTTCCACCTTTTATTGCTGAGTGTGACACCACATGGTATGGAATATCCCTTTGATTGGTTTAGGTCAGCTGCCCTAGTGATGTTTCTCTCCTCACTTTTTTGCCCACCCCCTAGGAGGGTTAGAGAAAGGCCCAATGCTGTGCCACTGCTGCTCAGCAGTAGACACAACACTGGTGTGATAACACTGCTGTTCCAGCTACAAGTACAGAGTACGGCACTGAATGGGCTGCTGCCGGGAAAGTTAACATTCCAGCCAGACCCAGTACACCTCACTACAGCCTCCTTTAGAGAGTGATAAGGTCAACCCTGAGCCTCCTTTTCTCCAAGCTGAACAATCCCAGCTCTCTCAGCCACTCCTCATAAGACTTGTTCTCCAGACCCCTCACCAGCTTCATTGCCCTTCTCTGGACATGCTCAAGCACCTTGATGTCCTTTCTGTGGTGAGGGGCTCAAAACTGAACACAGTACTCAAGGTGCGGTCTCACCAGAGCTGAGTACAGGGGGACAGTCACTTCCCTAGTCCTGCTGGTGACACTAAAGTTACTGTTACTGTTAACTTACACATATAGATTCTTGTTAAAAATATCTCTACTTTTTCTGTTTGAGAAGGATCAGCAGAAAAGTGTTCAGCAGTCAGCTGGTTACTTTCTCTTTCTCAGACTTTCTTCTGCTACTCCTTAGGTAATTTGATAAATTGAGAGAATTTCTCTCCTTTGTAAAAATATGGTTATAATTTTAATTAATTTCAGTGAAAGTAATTATATATACAACCTTATGTTTAAAAAGGACTATTAAAGCCTTTTGTTCACAATTCGAAAAAATAGCAACGACAAAAACAATTGTGAAAAGGAGAAAACTCTGGTCTTAACATAAGGCATGGAAAGAAACTGCTGTGAATATTCTGTCCCAGGGAAATATAAGAGCATGTAAAAAAAAAAAATCCCAAATACGCCCATTTCCCTAATATGTCCATTTTCCCTAATAATGCTACAGGCTTGCACCTTTCCTTCCACAAGGCTTAAGTAGATTTCATATGTCTAAATATGATTTTATTGTTCAAAAACAATGTTAAATACAAATTACAAATAACATCTAAATTCATCCAGCATAGTGTAGAAAACATTGGTCTACAGATCATGTTCTGCACACCTGACTCTACTTCCCTAAGAAAAGCATCTCCATTAAAAGGTTAGTAGCTTCATTCATTTATTACAGTCCAGAGAGACAAGGATAGACTTTCCTGTACAAGCTACATTATAGGCAGATTATAGAGTTCTAGATCAGCCTATTTCTGCATCTTATGGCATATGTATCTGGAAAAACAATTAAAGCATTGTAGGCTTTATCTTAAGTAAGCTTTAGTCCATCCTGAAAAAGCTTAAATATTACCACCCGTCAGATCTTACTGTGGCAGGTGGATGTGGGTGCCATTTTTGCTTGCTTCTTTTTATTCTGTTCTCTATCACCTGCTTAGCGATGTTATTTTGAGAGCCTACCCTACAGAGGAATTTGCATAAGTATAAGACATAAGTGGTAATTTCTTCTTACTGGCTACTCTCAGTTATTTTGTTCCTTCCACCTTTCTGCAGCACCTAACATTTCCTGTAAACTAGAAGAGACTTTATGCTTATCTTTTAATATTGCCTGGATGCTAGGCCTTGGGAATGAGATATTCCACTACTTCATGTCTTGGTATCATCTGCTCTCAACATCGCTGTTTGTGTGTCAGAAAGCATAATAAAGAAAATCTAACCACTATAATGATTTTTCTTTCTTTTGATGCTGTTAACACATTTTAGTGAAGGAATAGAAAGCAAGTG
This sequence comes from Aythya fuligula, assembly GCF_009819795.1. Taxonomy (NCBI): domain Eukaryota; kingdom Metazoa; phylum Chordata; class Aves; order Anseriformes; family Anatidae; genus Aythya; species Aythya fuligula. The sequence goes on along the minus strand of NC_045559.1, from coordinate 122,721,579 downwards.
TGATTATTAAAGAAAATGGTTTTGTATTCAGTATGGTAGCACGCCGTTCATTCTTCCTTTGTTGCAGATGAAGATTCATGTAGATTTTTAAAATATTTTTTATAATATAATTTTACATACATGTTTTCTAGCATTTGACATGAACAGGCATTTCAACAGTAATAACAATATTAGACACATACTCTTTTCTGAGTAGAGGGAGAGAGAGATAAGGGCTTAAGTAAAGGCTGTCTATTTCAGTGAAACTGGGATTACTTAAAAGCTAAGCAAAGCACTGTCTGCACTATATGACTCTTTGTCATGATATGACATATGTCCATGTCTCTGTAGAGCATTTTGAGAAACTGAGCTTCTTTAAAATGCAATATACCCTTATTAATTTTTAAGCTTTATAACCCCACTCACAGTTATTGTACTCACCAATACTTATTTGCTGAGATTGGTATTTTTGAAGTGTTTCATATGTTTTCTCCCTGAGCATTTTAATGTTTTGTGGCACAAGCAGTCACACAAGCCACTGTAGTGGGTCGCTATTTTTACCTGTCTCCTTTCCTTGCTGATTCGAGTTCTCCTAGGGACCAAGAGCACTCCTGACCATAGCCAGGAAGACCAGTCCATCCATGTCCTCATGAATAGCCAGAAGCCCTAGACAGGTGGAAGTCCTAGACAGGTGGGGGTAATAATTAGGGGAACTACAATGCTTCCACTGATCTGGGTATCAGTGAAAGCCGTGTAACAAAACTTCACCTGAAAACAGAGGCAGACAAGTAAGGTCAGGTGGCAGTTTTTTATAGCCTCTATAACAACTAGCCAAAATGTGTGAAATTACACTTTGGGAAAAAAAAAAATTAAAAAAAATAATAATAAAAAAAAAATCTGTAAAAACACCAAGAAACATCTCACAAACCAAATGCACTCTTCAAGAGCTGTTAACTGGTTATGTTTAATTTATTTTAGAGGTAACGGCAGTTTACTTATTTACATTTTTCCAAGGAAACTGCTTCAAAATCTTTATGTTAGAACGAGAACAAATACTCAAGTAAGGCAGATTGTTTTCACTCACTGATTGCATTGCTGAGTCTTTGAACAAATTTGCCTTTTCTTCTGCAAACAGATTAACATTAGACCATCTCTAGGAGAACTGACATTGGTGAATCAGACTTCTGTCACAACACATGATATACCTCTTTCTTGCAGATATCAAGGTTTTTGACATATAGCTTAAGTAAATTAAAATGATTAAATTAAATGAAAAAAAAAAATCCAAAATGTGATATAATATGCCACAATTATTAGGAATTAAATTCAACAGTCTTAACCATGTTATTAATTACTTATTAATTATAGCAACTGTATCATTGGTTTTAAATAGCTGACCCTGATATTGACAGATAAAAGAAGCTCAAAAATTGTCAGTGGTTATTTATTTATCATCAGTCTCTTCCTTCTTGATAAATATTATTCTGGAAGCAAAAGTCAATACAGAAAATGACCCTGGAAACCTCTTAAGTTACACAATTACTTTTAAGCAAACATTAAAGGACAGTATTATTGCTTACAATTAAAAGAAAAAGGAAAAAAAAAAATGAATCTTAGGTCAAGTACCGCAATTCTCACCTGATTTTTCTGGGTTTATTTGAATACATGAATAAAAATGGATTCACTGTAAATTTTAAGATTTGTTTACAAAAATGCAAAATGACATAAATGATTACATGGAAGAGTGAGAAAATAGTAACTTATCAAATATTTAATTGAATAGATGGTTCTTTAATATTTGGCCTAATCATAAATTGAGAAAAAAATAAAATAAAATAGTATGACTTACTAACCTATAAATTTATCACTGTTATATGGGGAAAATGTATACAAGAGCTATTGTTTTTAGAAACCTGTTTGAAATCAAACTTTGAGTGTGTTTTGAGAATTATTAAAACATTTTTTTTCTTCCATAATAAAATTAATTTATATGCAGGTTATCAGGAGCTGATTGGCTTCAATTATTCCTTCAAACATCTAAGAAAGACAAACCATAGACATAAAAAGCTTCTGATATTTTGCATATTCATAATACCTCAGTGAATCACCAGGAATGACAACACTTATCTGAATGCTAATGTAGAACCAACAGACAAGTTGAAGGGCAAAACAACATAGAAATTAGCCAGGTTTTCCCGCCAGAATGCAGCACTTTCTTCTTTGTGAACACTTTTCATATATTTCTTTTTCTACTATTGCCACTTCTTATCTTGTTTCATTTCAATAATAACAATAATAATGCCTTAATTTGCAATAGATATATACAATAAGATGTCCCTAATTTTTATAGTGTTTTTACATCAATAATGGCCAGTGCAATGCATGTCATTTTTTCAGAGAAAACCTAAGATACTTGATGAGTACAGGCTGATGCTTTAGAGTTTTAGGTCTACAGAATAACATAATGCAACATCCCTTTTTACTTAGTCTAGCAAAGAATGCACTCTCACAGCATGAAATCCTAATCATTGTTTACCAGAGTGTTTCTGTTTTAATAATGTTACCTTTGAAGGACATACATGTATATCTAAAACACTTCTCAGAATCAATTGCTAGTCTCCTATAAATTTCATTGGTAATTCTGTTTTGCTCAATTTATCTTTTTGTTTAATATGATTAAAATTAAAAGTGTGCTTAGAATGGTATAGATTAATATTTTTACATACAGATTAAAAACAAACAAGCAAACAAACAAACAAACAAAAAAAAAAAACCTTCAGAAAGTGATATCCACTTTCCCTTATGTCCAACCACAGCTGTAATTTCAATGATGTCAGTGCGAGATGAACATATAAATTCAAAGCCACACTTGTTTGCAAGGTTAAGTAATTACTTCAGATAACTTCGCAGATTACTAAGGTATACTTGGAAGATTTCTTGGAGAATTTCTCTGATAAGTTTCTATCTCAGAAGAGCATATGTGCTGAGTGATGTTCATGACATGCTGGGCAGTAATTGTTTCATTAGAAAGTAGCTGTCTTGGTAAACATGAGGATGCCAGGCAGTATCTGTCTTAAACACAAGATGCATTTATTATATAAGGTAGGCTAGAAAGCTGTTCACTGAAGAAAAGTTGTGTTGATGAGCAATCACTCAGAGACATGTAGATTGATGAAGAACTTCAGTGAGGTTGTAAGGTCCAATTTTCTGACTGTGGAGGCTAAGCTTCTTCAAAACACAATGAAAATTTCCATGGGGCTGATAGCTGAGCATCTGTAAGTCTGTATCCTCATATTTTCCTCTCCCCTGTGGCCCTATACAAATTAATAACCAACATCCACACAACACAGAGCTGTGGAATGCTTTACTCAGCCTAGTTACTCAGGTGATTAACATGATTCAGTCTGTCTTTGAGGTGCTGAGAGTCTCCGTGGAAATTTCATCAGCTCTGTTGTCAGGCAGAACTAAATTAATATGTTCTGGTGTATTGTGTGCTGAGGCTTAGTTATCTTAAGCACCTCCTGATGCCCATCTTAGAGCTACTCAGAAATGGATTGATCCGTACCATGAAATACTCTTCTTTCTGGGATTTAGAGGAAGTTTTATTAATTTCTTTCAAGTATCAGCCCACAGGCAGTGAAATGATCAGAGTAGTTTGTATGAGTAAGGCTTTGTCTATAAGAAGTGTCCCACTGGTTTGGACCGGTGCATAATCAGGCCCTGGATTCTGCATCTAGCCATAACAGACAGAGGTGGGCAGAAAAAGCACCTGGTCATGGCTGTATCTGCAGCCAGTTTTTCATCCCTTACTTGCTTACTTTGTAAGACAGCTGCTCCACCAATGTGTTATTTCAATTGTGATTTTCTCTATCTACTCTTTTTAGCTTAGACTTAGTTGTTATTTCTCTGCAAGCAGTACTACTGTCACAGTATCATTTGGGGGAAAATAAAATGTTTCCTGGGAACCCCTAATTGTACTTTGAGTTTTGTTTAGCTTTTATCTTGCAAATTGTATTTGCAAATTTGTATTTGCAAATTTATGTATTTAGCTTTATGTAGTTGCAAATTACCAAGTACTTTTACAGTTTCTACATCTCAAAGAATTATTGTTTCATCTACCTACTGGACAAAACCGCTTTGGACATATCAAGCTTCTTAAGCTTCTTCTGTGACTCTGTGCAATGTAACTGAGCCAGATCTAACAAAAAAAATAAAAAAATTAAAAAATAAAATTGGATCACTCTCCAGTCTTTTCAGTATGGTGGTAAGGTACAATCCATTCTGTATGGGATTCTATAGATCAGTTGTCTAGATCTGAATTAGTCACTTTGGTTTCCATTTATAGTCACCAGAGATAAAAGGTCCTTTTAGAACAAGAATCATCTGACCTATCTAGGTATCTACTTATGATAAAGATTAATTATATTTTGTAACTTCTTTCATCTCCCTTGACTACCAAAGGAACTAAGATATTGACTTCTGCAAGTAGATATCTCATATCTAGTGATATTTCATATCACTAATTCCTATCTCATTATTTAAACAACATTTCCCAGCAAAAAGTTAGACTAGATATCATGGAATAATTTACTTGACAGATAAGAAGAGACTTGACTTTACTTGACATTCACTTGACTTTTAAACTGAATTCCATTAAACCACAGATCACTTCTAGAAACTTTTGTGGCAGGTATGATATGCCTAGTGAAAATGGACCTGATAGGCACCATTAACTGTGTAGCTATTGGTAGTCAACATCCAAATAGAATATATTTTTTCAACTGTTTTTTATGGCTTCCTTTTGCTCAAGAAAACTACATTTTTCATGTTGTCAGTGAGATATTTTTTCCTGTTGCTTTTCTCCACAAGCAGTAATTGTCCTCAGCAGCTTCAATAGAGAAGCATCTTTCTTCAGAAACACATATGAGATATTTCTTGTCTTTCCTTTAAGTTTTTTACTTCCTCGTAGGAGGTCATGACATATCTTTGAAAACAATACTGGCAAAACTTTCTCTTTCCTTTCTGACAAGTTGTTCACTCTTTTATCTGTTTAATTCAGGTGGATGTTTAGTGTAGGTCAATTCACTACTGTAAACTTCAGTGTTTTTATATTTGTATATATTTACACATACACACCTGTAGAGAAGAGTTAGCCTTGTTCTGATAAGGATCAGCCTTGGGCAAAAGGGAACTGAGCAGCTTGTTCTTATTTATCTCTTATACACACTTTATGGATGGAGATCCACAATCTTGGAATGAGAGGCTGAAGAAAGGAGTCTTGTGTTGGTAGGATGGCCTTGTTTTGGCAGCAGAACAGAACATTGAGGGCCATGGTGCCCAACTGAAACCTTTTGCCTCATTATGTGGAAAGTAAATATTAAAATTCACATCCCTGAATATGATAATGAGCAAATGTGTTTTACTGAAGTAAGTGTATAAAGTAAGTGTATTTATCAATGGCAATACTGAATCTTTAACATGTCACCTTATTAAATATGTTTGACTTTGTGAAACTGTCTCAGCAAAAGTCCTTGACAGGGCTCTGAAACAGGCAAACGTTGAACTGCAAATACTTTCAACTTTCAGAGATTGTCTCAGTGAAAGCCCTTAGCAGGGCTCTGAAATAGGGAAATGCTGGACTCTGGTAAGTCCACCAATGTGACACCTATAGTATCCTTGTTCTCCTTTCATCTTGAATATCTTTGTCTCTAGGATTATATTGGCCTGCATAGCTTTGTTTACCTTAGAACTAAGTAGAAACAGAACTAAATCTTTTCATTGAGACTAAGAATAATTTAGTGAAAGCTTCAGAGTTAGTGGTGATATTGCAATACTAGTGTCTACAAAGCAATTTAATACAGCATAACTCTTTTATCTTTTTACCAGGCTTTCTCATGTTTTTTTTTTTTTTTTTTTTTGGTATTAATGTATGCAGTACATTGTGATGTTTTTGAATACTGCAGAAGAGGCCCTCACATACCTTTCTGTTTAACATATCTTCTTTTAATAAATTTTAGAGTCTTTACTATGGTAAGAGAATCTGACCACTGGCAATCCATAGCACATTCCAATATGCTGTGCTTTTGCTTGTCACATTCTATAGTTTTTTTTAAAGGTCAAGTAAATTATTGATAATTTGGGGGATTTATTTTAACATTGTCTCAGCCACAATATATCTTTTCTGTCCAAATCTTGAAGACCTTAAATCAATCAGAAACCATCAAGTGCTTTCACTTTGCTAATATATAATTTCTAATATATATTCTTTATATTTTTACATTGAGTGCAGCACTTCACACTTCTGTAAAGGCAGTATCAAGTTTAGTCTCATCTGCCTGAGTTAACTGAAAACTTTAAAAAACAAACAAACAAACAAACAAACAAAAAACTGAAGGTCTTCAGAGCCAGTTGTTAAAAATAAAGCTTCCTTCTGACTACTTTCTCTTTTAGTTTCAAGCATTACTTGCAGCTACAGAACAAAGAACTGCTTAAACCTTTTATTCTTTTCACACATTTCCAGAATTATTGTTTGTGAGACTTCCATTTATCTTTTCTGAATATCTTAGCATTTTGCTTTATTCCTGGTTATTGTTGTTAACAAATACTGTAATACTTAGAATTGTCCTTCCTATAATTTCTGCCAAAAGGTTCCCACCCTTAGGATAACCTTGTGTTATCCTAACACAAGTATCTGACCTTTGACCACAAACTTATTGCCCATTTATCTTTGTGTTACCTTTAACAATCTGGTATATACTCTCTGCTTTATCTTCTAGTCTGTTTTGTTTTTGTTTGTTTGTTTTTTGTTTGTTTGTTTGTTTGTTTTTCTCTTCTATTTCTCTCTTCTTCAGGAACAAAGGCTGCAGAAACCAGCCCTGAATCTCTAGTGAAGAGTCCTTTCACTTTCTCTCTCATTAAAGCTAGTAATCTGAAATCTCTCTTTATTAAGTAGTCTCATAACATAGTTTTTCTCTGTTCTCTTCTTTCATCTTTTCAAGTTTTATATTTAAAATATGACTGTATTAAGATTAATTTCTTATTATTATTTTATTTATAATATTTATAAGCTTATTATTTTATTTATTTATTTGTTTTATTTTGTAATGATCTGAAAAAAAACATCCACTATTCTTTCAGTTTTTCAATTAAAAAGAGACAACTTTTAAATTTATATGTACAGTTTCTAGAATGAATTCCTGTTTCATGTTGATATGTCTTAAATACAAAAGAAGTAACAATCATCTTATATTTTAAATGATTAATATTTCGTATTTACATATTACCTGTGGATTCCATTATTAATAACTAACAGTAATAATGACCTGTATTAATTCTTACATCTGTTCTTGCCATTTCTGTAATATTTTTTTCATTAATTACTTTGCTAAGCTGCTTCTAAATGAATATGAATGATGAGCTGCTAATGTACAGACAGGTTCATTGTTTATCAAACTAAACAGTGTCTTCTTTACCTTCACGGGAGCAAAGCCAATTATTACATAGAATTAGCACATACTGACTTGTTCACATTCCCAAGGGAATCAACGTACAAATGACATGTAAGCAAAGATATAAACTGGTCCCCTCAAAGATATTTATTTAGTGTGTTAACATACAGGATTATGAGGATCTTAAATTGTGAATTACTGTTCCTTCCTACTGTGTTTCACTGAACTATCATTACTCTCAAACTCCTCATCAAGATTGTTGATAAAATGATTGTTGATTATTGATAAAGAATTATCAGTTATCAGAGTTCATTGATAGGACTTTAAACTAGATTTGAAATACATAAACAAGAAAAGGAGGACTAAAGAGAATCTCCATTCTTTATTGGATGTAGGGGAAAACATACTGACGAGATGAGGAAAAAGCTGAGGTACCTGATCTAGTGGAAGGTGTCCCTGCCCATGGCAGGGAGGTTGGAACTAGATGATCTTTAAGGTCTCCTCCAACCCAAACCATTTTATGATTCTACGATAATCCACGAGGAAAAGGTTAATGACCTTCTACTCCACTTAGATGTATACAAGCTTATGAGTCCAGATGGGATCTACTCAAGTATACTGAGGTAGCTGGCGGAAGTGCTTGCCAATCCACTTTCCATCATTTATCAACAGCCCTGGCTATCATGAGAGGTCACAGTCAACTCAAGGCTAGCAAATGAAGCACTCATCTACAGGAAGAGCTAGAAGAAGGATCCAGGAATCTACAGGCATGTCAATTTGACCTCAATGCCAGAAAAGGTCATGGAGCAGATTATTTCAAATGTCATCACACAGCGCTTACAGGACAACGAGGTGATCAGGCTCACTCAGCATAGGTTTATCAAAGGCAGGTCCCACTTGACAAACCTGACCTTCTACAACAAGGTGATGTGCTCAGTGTATGAGGGAAAGGCAGTGGAAGTGGTCTACCCAGCCTTCAGTAAGGCTTTTGACACCATTTCCCATAGCATTCTCCTGAAGAAGCTGGTTGCTCAAGGCTTGGACAGGTATATGCTTCATTGAATTAAAAACTGGATGGGTGGCCAGGCCCAAAGAGTCATGGTAAATGGTGTTAAATCCCACTGTAGACCAGTCACTAGCGGTGTTCCCCAGGGCTCAATACTGGGACCAGTATACAGTACTCTTTACCAAGGATCTGGATGAGATCTGGTGTACCCTTAGTAAGTTTGCAGATGACACCAAGCTAGGCAAAAGCGTTGATCTGCTTGAGGGTTGGAGGGTTCTACAGGGAAATCTAGATAGGCTGGACCAATGGATCAAGGTCATTTCTATGAAGTTCAACAAGCCTAAGTACTGGGTCCTGCACTTGAGGCACAAAAACGCCATGCATTGCCACAGGCTGTGGGAAGAGTGTCTGGAAAGCTGCCTGGCAGAAAGGGACTGTGTGGTATTGGTCGATAGCCAGTAGTGTGCTCAGGTGGCCAAGAAGGCCAACATCATCTTATCTTCTATCAGAAATATCATGGCCAGCAGGACTAGGGAAATGATTGTGTCTCTGCACTCAGACTCTAACCTGTCAGTTAGATCTGTGGAAGTTTAATGGGCTATTCTGATGTCTCATCATCCTGCCAGTTCCACATGTGCTTGGGATACTATTACACAGAAATGCAATGTAATAACAGTATCTGTTTATTTGTGTGTTACTCCTGTGTGCCGATGGTACGTTCTGGCATTCATGTTGACAAGATTTTCATGTTCAGTGGACAGTCTACTTGATATGAGTCTTTTTTGATTTTTAGGCATTATCAGTGTGAAATTACTGTAATGATACACTTAAAAAGTAGCTGATGTCCTGGGATTTTGTCTTCACAACATTTTTATTTGTTTGTTTTATTTTCACTGCAACTATGGCATGATACTTAATCTCAGGAAAAGAAAAAGAAATCATGGGATATAGCTTTCAATAACATCTGCAGAAAGCAAATATCACAAAGGAAGCATCAGTTGCTAACAGCCTGCATGAACTTCTTAAACCATAGAACAAGCACTGGATGTTTGGATTGTATTTTCCTCTATCCCTTCCGTGGTAGGAAGGGATGATGAGCAGACCTGGAAGGCCCAGCTTATAAAGTCATGACTGAGAGGCTTGTGCTGTTGCAAGAATTTTGTGTGTGTTTGTTTGTATGGATGGTTTTTGTTTGTTTGTTTGTTTGTTTGTTTTTGTATTTTTTATTTTTTTTTTGATCATTAGGAGGTTTACTCAGCACCTGTCCTGATGGCTGTCAATGGGTCCTACCTGTCTCAAAGAGGAAAATGGATTCTAGTCTGGGAGCTGGCATGGCTCATCAAGAGGGCTTTAAACTAGGTATGAAGGGGGATAAGGGGAAAATGAGGCTCAACGGAGATGAGCAGTCCCAGGGTTGAGGGTGTGGAAAATGGCATGACTCAAGTGCATCTACACTAATGCACGCAGCATGGACAACAAACCGGAGGAGCTGGAAGCCATTGTGCGGCAGGCATACATGTATTACGACCTAGTCACGTGCACTGAAACGTGGTGGGACCTCTCTCACTACTGGAGTGCTGCAATGGATAGCTACAAGCTCTTCAGAAGGGAAGAAGGGACAGACAACTAAGGGGAGGTGGCATAGCTCTCTATATTAGAGAGTGTTTTGATGCTGTTGAGATTGGGGTTGGGAATGATAAGGTAGAGTCCCTGTGGAAAAGGATCGGGGGTTGGCCAACAAGGCAGACATCCCATTGAGGGTCTGTTATAGACCACCATGACAGGATGAAAAGATCTATGAAGAGTTCTATAAGCAGTTGGCTGAAATCGCTCAGTCGCCAGTGCTTGTTCTCATGGGGGACATGAACTTTCCAGACATATGCTGGAAATACAATACAGCCCTGAGGAAACAGTCCAGAAGGTTCCTAGGGTACACAGAAGAGAGCTTCCTGACTCACAGCTGGGTAGTGAGCCTACCAGAGGGGATGCCCCACTAGACCTGCTGTTTACAAAAAGAGGACTGGTGGGAGATGTGGTGATAAAGAGTTGTCTTGTGCAGAACGACCATGGCATGGTAGAGTTCTCTATTTTTGGTGAAGTTAGGAGGGGGGTCAGTAAAACTCCTACCCTGGAATTCTGGAGGGTAGATTTTGAATAGTTCAGGACACTGGTAGGGAGAGTCTCTTGGGAGTAAGTCCTGAAGGGCAGAGGGGTCCAGAAAGGCTGGATGCACCTCAAGGAAGACATCTTAAAGGCACAGTAACAGACTGTCACCATGTGCCATAAGATGGGCTGTCAGGGAAGAAGACTAGCTTTGCTAACAGGAAACTTTTGCTGAGTCTCCCGGAGAAAAAGAATTTATGTCTGGTGGAAGAAGAGGCAGAGAACTTGGGGAGAGTACAAGAAATTTGCCAGCATACGCAGAGAAAAAATCAGGAAGGCCAAAGCCCAATAGGAGCACAAACTAGCCACTATGGTCAAAGATAAAAAAAAAAAAAAGTTTTTAAAAATATATTAATGGTAAGACGAGGGCCAAGAAGAATCTTCATTCTTTACTCAACGCGGGGGGAACATAGCTACTGAGGATAAGGAAAAGACTGAGGTTCTTAATTCCTTCTTTGCATCTGTCTTTACTAGCCAGGCCACTTATCCTCAGGGTACTCAGCCTCTCAACCTGGAAGTCTGGGACAAGGAGCAGAAGAACTCTTCCACAGTTCAGGTGGCAACAGTTAGAGACCTGCTGCTCCACCTGGACTCTCAGAGTCCATGGGGCCAGGTGGAATCCACCTGAGAGTGCTGAGGGAGTTGACAGATGTGATTGCTGGGCCACTTTCCATCATCTGTCAGTGGTCATGGTCATCTGGAGAAGTCCCAGATGACTGGAGACTTGCTAATATGAGTCCCATCTATAACAAGAGTCATAAGGAGGACCCAGGGAACTACAGGCCTGTCAGCCTGACCTCGGTGCCAGGAAAGGTGATGGAACAGTTCATTTTGAATGCAATCATGCAGCATATGCGGGGCAACCGGGGGATCAGGCCCAGTCAGCATGGGTTCATGAAAGCCAAGTCCTGCCTGACCAACCTCATCTCCTTCCGTGACTGGGTAACCTGCCTAGTAGGGTAGGGAAAGGCTGTTGGCATAGTCTACCTAGACTTCAGCAAGGTCTTTGAAATGGTCTCCCACAGTATGCTCCTGGAGAAGCTGGCAGCCCATGTCTTGGACAGGTACACTCTTTGCTGGGTTAAAAACGTGCTGGATGAACAGCTCGAGAGAGTAGTGGTGAATAGAGTGAAATCCAGCTGGTGACCAGTCACCAGTGGTGTTCCCAGGGGTTGGTGTTGGGGCCCATCCATTTTAATATCTTTATTGATGATTCGGATGAGGCAATTGAGTGTAATCTCAGTAAGTTTGCAGACGACACCAAGCTGGTGGGAAGTGTCAATCTGCCGGAGAGTAGAAAGGCCCTGCAGAGGGACTTAGACAGGTTGGATCAATGGGGAGAGGCCAATGGGATGAGGTTCAACATGGTTAAGTGCTGGGTCCTGCATTTTGGCCACAACAACCTCATGCAGTGCTACAGGCCTGAGGGAGAGTGGCTGGAGAGCTGCGCAGAGGAAAACGGTTTGGGGGTAGTGATTGATGCTCACCTGAACATGAGCCGGCAGCGTGCCCAGGTGGCCAAGAAGGCCAATGGCATCCTGGCTTGTATCAGTAGTGTAGCCAGTATGACCAAGAAGGTGATCATCCTCCACACTCAGCCCTGGTGAGACCGCACCTTGAGTACTGTATTCAGCTTTGGGCCCCTCACTACAAGAAGGACATTGAGGCCATGGAGGGTGTCCACAGAAGGGTAATGAAGCTGGTGAAGGGCCTGGAACACAAGTCCAGGAATGGTTGAGGGAGCTGGGGTTGTTTAATCTGGAGCAGAGGTGGCTCAGGGGAGACCTTGTTGGTCTCTACAACTACCATAAAGGAAGTTGTGGGGTGCTGGGGCTCAGCCTTGTCTCACAGGTAACTAGTGATAGGACTTATCCTGGTAGTTACTGAAGCACACCTAGGGGACAATGCAGTCATTGGTCACAGCCAATATGGATTCATGATGGGTAGGTCCTGTTTAACAAATTTGATTTCCTCTTATGATAAGATCACCCATCTAGTCAATCAAGGGAAACCAGCTGATATAATCTTTTTGGATTTCAGTAAAGTTTTTGACAGTTTCCCACAGGTTCCTACTGGACAAAATGTCCAGCATACAGCTAGACAAAAACATCATACAATGGGTGAATAATTGGCTCACAGGTAGGACTCAAAGAGTTATGGTAAATGGAGCCATATCTGGCTGGTGGCCAGTCACCAGTGGGGTCCCCCAGGGCTCCATTTTAGGGCGAGTTCTTTTCAATATTTTATAAACAATTTTGATATAGGACTAGAAAGTGTTTTGAGCAAACTTGCTGATGATACTAAACTGGGAGGAGTTGTTGACTCTGTCGAGGGTGGAAAGGCCTTGCAGAGAGATCTGGACAGATTGGAGAGCTGGGCAGTCACCAGTCCTGTGAAGTTTAAGGAAAGCAAATTCTGCGTCCTGCACCTGGGAAGGGGCAACCCTGGCTATACATACAGACTGAGTGATGAGACACTGGAGACCAGTCCCTCAGAGAGAGATCTGGGGGGTTTGGTTGATAGCAAGCTGAATATCAGCCAGCAGTGTGCCCTGGCAGCCAGGAGGGCCAACTGTATCCTGGGGTGCATCAAGCATGGCATTGGTAGTTGGTCGAGGGAAGTGATTGTCCTGCTGTATTTTGCACTGGTGCAGCCTCACCTCGAGTACTGTGTGCAGTTCTGGGCACCACAGTACAAAAAGGATGTGAAACTATTGGAGAGTGTCTAGAGAAGGAATACTAAGATGGTGAAGGGCCTAGAGAGGAAGATGTATGAGGAGCGGCTGAGGTCAGTTTGCCTGTTCAGCCTGGGAAAGAGGAGGCTGAGGGGAGACCTTATCATAGTCTACAGTTTCCTCATGAGGGGGAGTGGGGTGGCAGGTGCCGATCTATTCTCTAGTGACCAGTGATAGGACCCAAGGGAATGGTGTCAAGCTGCAACAGGGGAGGTTCAGGCTGGGTATCAGGAAGAAGTTCTTCACTGAGAACATTGTCATGCACTGGAACAAGTTCCCCAGAGATGTAGTCATGGCACCAAGCCTGTCGGAGTTTAAGAAGTGTTTGGACTGTGCTCTTAGTCATATGGTCTGAATTTTTGGGTAGACCCATGTGGAGACAGGAGTTGGACTCAGTGATCCTTGTGGGTCCCTTCCAACTCAGGATGTTCTACAATTCTATGATTTTATGACTAGAGAGAATGGCCTCAAATTATGCCAGGGGAAGTTTAGGCTGTAAATTAGACATTTATTCTCAGAAACAGTAGTTAGGCATTGGAACAGGTTGCCCAGGGAAGTGGTGGAGTCCCTGTCGCTGGGGGTGTTTAAGAAAACATTGGATGTGGTAATTAGGGATATGTTGTAGTGAGTGATATTGGTGGTAGGGGGATTGTTGGATAAGATGACCTTGGAGGTCTTTTCAAACCTTAATGATTCTATGATTCTATGACTTTATCTGATTCTGAGTTTCTGGGAAAATCTGAAGAAAGCAAATACTTACACTAGAAGTCTTAGATAAGACCCCCACATCACATGCCTTAGTCCTGAAATAAGAATCTATTTTTTCAACCCTTTTCAACATTTTTGTTGTTATTCTTGTTATTTGTTTGCTTGTTTGCTTGTTAGTTTGCTTTCCATACTCACACATTGAAATTATTGACCCTCTCTCTTCCATCATCTTTTATTCCTTCTTGATTTCTCATAACAATGGAGCTAAAAGATTCACAGACATCTTTCAAGACTTTCACTCTGTATTAACAGAAAGTAAAGCTTATCAGCATGTTCCTGAATATTTTATCATGTTTTTCAAAGATCTTCAGTTTTTCATACAGCCATACAAGTAGTGCCATGTACACATTCATGTGTTAATTCCATATGAGAGAGGGCTTATTTTGCAAATTTCTGCTCCTAAAATTTCTCTCTATTAATCAACTTCCATGTGAATTTGCACAGTGACTTCAAGCCTCATAAGAAGTCCAGCTGCTTAGACCTACATATATGTTCTTCTAGGAGAAAGGACTTTGGGGATTTTTAGCTTCCGTGACAGGTTATTTCTGTTTGAATTAGACATCCTCCAGGTTAATAAATTTTGATTGCTCCATATTGTTAGCCATCTGCTCCCATCCCTTAGGATATTAGTCCACGAAGGAAGTTAAAAAACATAAGCCAATCCCCTCTGTACACCACCTCCCCCCCCTCTCCCCCAATGTGGCAGATAAAGAACTACATTGTTTGTATATTGTTTGTACTCAAAATATCAAAATAGTAAGTGGAGGATAAGCTGATGCATAGTATTTGATTTAGACATATATGAACATACACCAGCTTTTCACATGGACTGTTGACATATGTGACATGGTAGCTATAATTGAAGTTTTCCAGCACTTCACTGTAATACGTTGTTTTCAGTTGTTTATACATAACGAACTTTAACTAGTGGAAAAAAGACAAGGAATGGACCTTTAAAATTTAAAGGAAGAGACATATGTTAACCTGAAACATAATAGAAAACACTCCTTAGCTTGAAGATCTTGAATCTAGAAGATCTACAATCCTCTGCCACTAGAAAATAAATTAGTTTCAGGGGCAAAATAAATCCTTTTCTTTCTAATAGCATCACGTAAGGCTTACAGCCAGTAAGCAATAATAAATACAGGTATAATAAGGATTTTCATGTGATAAAGATACCAATATGAACTTTATGAATGACTGATTTAGGAAACATATGATCAGTTAGTCCCTTTTTTCTCCCAGTGAAGTCACACTTTTAAAATTTTCTAAGCACTCTGTGTAAGACATGAAGAGTGAGATTTTTACTAGTTATTGCTACAGTGGAATCCAGTAGAACATGTTTATAGCATGTCATCATGCTGAAAAGACATAAAAGAGAAAATTAATATATATATATATTTAAACTTAGTGTACGTTGTTAATAGTTGGTTGTACGTCCGTAGGCTGTAACATTGATAAAAGCAAATAATTAAAAACTGATCATTGCCAAATGAGACATAGTTCTTTGAATAACATAGGATGTTTCACGGTGTACACAGAAAAAGCACATTTTAAATCTACAAAGACAATCATTAAGTTAGCCTTCCTTAAATTCTGGATAATTGATTTTGTAATATCAATGTTTGCCTGATACAGAATTATGGATTTAAGGTAATATAAGCTTGCCATAAACATTTATTTTAATATGATAGTTTGTAGCACTTACTGATACAGTAATTTGTTTCTCTTATATGTTCTGATAAGAAGATATATGCTTTTATAGGAGTTCTGGTAAGCAGCAATATGCTGTTATAGGAGCTCTTACTTGAACTGAAGGGGGATTCAGTATTAAAGCTGGCTGAACTTGCTCCTTATAGGTTGAATTCTTCATCTCAGTGTATTGCCTGAAGAACATGTGTTGTGAATGCCTGTGACATTTATTATTAACTGTGTCTACAGTTAATTTTTCCAGTCTTCCTTATGGAATTTGAGCCACTCCATTCTAAGCCGAGCAGATCTTAAGACTTACAAAAGGAGAAAGCCTTATTTCTAAATTTCACATTAGTAAGTTGGAACACTTCCATAAATTGTACTAATTTGTGTGACTCATTTTAATTGTACTTTAATAAATTTACATGGATTCTGATTTTAATTATTTGGTTTATATTTCCTTTCCTAACAATTTGTTAGTTTGTCACATGTCACAGAAGTGTGCAAGGAGAGAGAATGCAAGTACTACTTTTACTCTATCCTATTCTGTGTTAAAACAGTACAATATTTTTTTCAAAAAGTGTGGAAGAGTTGAGAAAGTTTATAAATTATTCCTGTATGTTTTCCTTCAGGACAAAATTGTACCTCTAACCAAAAAATTAACATAATGAGAATAGCCTACTTTACAGAGCGAAGAGATGACGCAATACTAGCATTAATCTGTGGCTGGCTACATTTTCTGAGACTTAATGAATGTTTGTATATCAAAATCTCTGATACCTGCTACTAAGCCTTTTTAATAGGAATGACTCATTAGTAAAATCTTAACAGGAGAGAATAAAAAAAAAATAAAAAAAAAAATCACATTCACATGTAGAAACTTCTGAACTTGCATTGTTTGGAAATTAGATAATTAGATATTTGTGGAAAACAGATACTTAGTACTTGGCTGCTCTTTTTGTTTTCTATCACTTTTTCAATGTGATTTAACTGGAAGACTGGGAGGGAGGGAGGGAGGGAGGGAGGGAGGGAGGGAGGAAGGAAGGAAGGAAGGAAGGAAGGAAGGAAGGAAGGAAGGAAGGAAGGAAGGAAGGAAGGAAGGAAGGAAGGAAGGAAGGAAGGAAGGAAGGAAGGAAGGAAAAAAAGAGAAAAAGAAAGAGAAGAGAAAGAGAGAAAGAAAGAGAAAGAGAAAGAGAAAGAGAAAGAGAAAGAGAAAGAGAAAGAGAAAGAGAAAGAGAAAGAGAAAGAGAAAGAGAAAGAAAGAGAAAGAGAAAGAGAAAGAGAAAGAGAAAGAGAAAGAGAAAGAGAAAGAGAAAGAGAAAGAGAAAGAGAAAGAGAAAGAGAAAGAGAAAGAGAAAGAGAAAGAGAAAGAGAAAGAGAAAGAGAAAGAGAAAGAGAAAGAGAAAAGGAAGAAAGAGAAAGAGAAAGAGAAAGAGAAAGAGAAAGAGAAAGAGAAAGAGAAAGAGAAAGAGAAAGAGAAAGAGAAAGAGAAAGAGAAAGAGAAAAGAGAAAGAGAAAGAGAAAGAGAAAGAGAAAGAAGGAATGCACTAGCACAGAGTAGGACAACCATTGCCATTTACCAGCTAGCAGTGCTGTGCTTGATGTTTACTCAGCTTTTATATTGTATAGACAGAGAATATTTCCTTAGATGATCTTTCTTTAGGATTTTAATCAAATTTTGATTTATGACCTTAATAGAAAGTGTTAATTAACATTTCTGAAATGTTGTTTACTCACCTTAAGCATACGTAAAATCTCTAGCATATCTTGGCATGATAGATAAAGGGAATGAAATGTCTCGTGGTCAAAATTTGCCATGGTCATGGGACAAAAGGAAGTCAGAAAATAACATGTATTAATAAGAGAAAGAAAAAAGAAAACAAAAAAGAAAATCTGTTTTTTCTTCCCCCTCTGTAAATGTGGAGTTTCATATCCCATCCAACTATTCTTTTTAAATAAGTTAAAAATATATATTTTAAGCCCCTTTAGAAAATTGAATATCCTTATTGGGGTTCCTTAACACAATGGCTTTATAGAGGGCTCTTATCCCAGCCACACAGATTTTGAATGAACTGTTGTGCTATGGAGATAAATGTGAGTGCACACTGCATACAACTAATGCTCATTTTTGTACACCTACAGGCACATCTTCCTCCATAGGCTGAAAAAGAATGTGTTAGAAAGCTTCAGATTCAGAACTGAGACTGATATGCTTCAATCTCTGGACTTCTTCTGAACTAAAAAAACAAGACTAAATTTGATACAAGCACAGAATGGGGGCATATGGGGGCATATGGGGGCATGGGTGGCACAAAGATGCATAGACTATCTTCATATTTAACTGCTGAATTGGAAGAGATGGTCCCATAACAGATAGTTACATTGAGGACACCCTGTTAAGAGATCAGTGCCCTCGTGTCCATATAAAGAGCAGTTTAGGCAGTCAGAACTCTGCTGGAGTCAAGCCCCTGGGTTAAAAATGACTGTTTCCACTCAGTGTTTCATATAGAGTAATGAGATGGGGTCATGAGAATATTTTCTTCATGCACTGACCTGAGGAACTGAAACAGCAGTTGATGGACTTTCAGAAAGAAGAAATTGCATCCTCTTTTTTTCTCCCTATTTCTCAGAAACTGTCAGAAAAAGGGCAAGATCCAGATACTTCATAAAGTCTCCAAGGAAAAATTGTTGTGGTCATTTAATTTATGATGAACAACATATATTGGTTGTAGATGACAGCAGAAAAGGAAGACAGAAAGACTGATAGAGGCTGTGTTGAAACATTTGACTGAATCAGCAAGAATACTTCACTAACACTTGGATATGTGTATTTTTTCTCTATGGCATTTCGGTAGATACTACCTAAAGGATAATCTAATTTTAAAGAATGTGGGAATTTACCATTATATATTTTACTCCTGTTATTTAAGAAAGAAAAGAAATAATAACTATAGCATAAGGAATAGAATGAGAATCTTTGCTATAGTATTTTTCCTAACACCAATATTATATTTAATACATTATTGATTTTATATATTACTAAAATGCCTTCTTATTTTGAGAAATGTTGTCCTTACATTTGCTACATAATGAATAAACATAAAATTATGTTGTCCTCACATTTGCTATATATGAATAAACATAAAATTATGCAAAGTGACACGGGTGATTAAATTATTCTTCTTCAGTAACACATGTACTATGTCCTGGTTTTGGCTGAGATAGAGTTAATTTTCTTCACAGTAACTGGTATGGTGCTGTGTTTTGGATTTAGGATGAGAATAATGTTGATAGCATACCAATATTTTAGTTGTTGCTGAGTAGAGCTTACGCTAAGTCAAGGATTTATCAGGTTCTTGTGCTGCCCTGCCAGCAAGGAGGCTGGGGGTGCACAAGAAGTTGTGAGGGAACACAACCAGAACAGCTGCCGCAAACTAGCCAAAAGGCTATCCCACACTGTATGGCATCATGCTGAACAATAAAACCAGGGAGGTTGGCTCAGGGGCCATTGTTGCTCAGGGCGTGGCTTGGCAGGTATTAGGGTTGGAAAACACCTTCAAGATCATCTGGTCCAACCATCACCCTACTACCAATGTCACCCAATAAACCATGTCCTAAGCACCACATCCAACCTTTCCATGAAAACCCCCTGGGACGGTGACACCATCATTTCCCTGGGTAACACATTCTAATGGCTGGCTACTCCTTCTGAGAAGATTTCACACCTGGAATTAAACATGGGCAGGGTTGAGTAATTTTTTAATAGAACTTCAGTTATATTACCTACATTACCATTTTTATGGAAGGCTAACCTAAACAAAAATCACCATGTTCAAAAATAAATAAATAAATAAATAAATGAAATTTTTAAAAAGGCAGCGAAACATACTAAGTGTTGTCACATTATTTAAATAAAGTGTCTTTCATATTTTTCTAGTCCTATTCACAGACCTCATCTGATGCACACAGAGGTCCAGACACATTTATTTATTTATTTACTTATTTATTTATTTTCCAGAGTTGGTGTTTACTAAAAATGAGCTCAAAGTCTATATTTCTTAACTAAATTCTTTTTTTAGTTACAGAAAATAAAATTCTCTAAGTACCTGTCTTTAGGTTTTACTTTCATTTTATTTAGATTTTCAAAGTTTGAATGCTTTAACAACTGGACAGATGAAGTTTTCATTGCGAAGTCTCTGTGGAAATTGATTTTGTTTTGACAAAGTTAAGAGTCTTCAAATTGCACTTCTAAACAGTGAACAAGTATTACTTTAATACTTGTTCTCCAGTACATGTTAGGAAAGACATTCACGGTAATTATAACACAGTATTATCTAAGCTAAAAAAATGAATTATTTTTCCTGTAGCTTTCCTTTTTTTTCAAGCATTTGCAATTTTGTTCTTACTTTCAAATAGTAATTTTTGGTCCTTTATGGTAGCAGAATAAAATGAGGATACCAGTTCTCCTTTACTTTGATGTACAGGTTGATAGTCATACAAAGAAGGTAGAATTTTAGATCTGAGATCCACCATACAAATTTTCAAAGAGGTTTTGATTTTCAAAGAGATTTTCAAAGAGGTACAGAACCATTCAGATAAAGTTGTCACACACATAGGTGTTCAGTGGTATTTTGTACAAAATACAAATACTGTTTTATTTATTAAAAATATTAAAAAATGTTCATACATCTTCTAACCAATTCAACTCCTCATCTGTCCCATGTGTAACAATAGAAATACCTCAGTGAATACAGAAAATAATGCCTCCTAGCCTTCTTTTGTCTCACATGTACATAATTCTCATAACTACTAATATTAATACATACAGAAAAGAATATTACCACCTGTGGGCCTAACATCATATATATTTTTGCATTTTCATTGGTGAATTTGAATTGAACATAGAGTGCGCATATAGGAAACATATTAATCTTTTATGAGAAAAAGTACAGCATGGACAGCAGAAATACAAGATATACTTTATCTCCTACCACGACCAACACTAGAAAGAAAGACTAATTTATTTTTATATTATTTAAAGAAAAGATAAAATAATTAAATAAGACAAAGGCAAAAATAGTTGAACTGTATATTTCAATTAATATATTTCAATTCTTCTGTACCTATGCAGGAGAATTTTACATGTCTTGTACAGGATGCCCACTGAGAAAACACATGAAACAATGAATTGACTTGCTTTGATAGGAAACAAGGTGTTGAATCCTTCTATCCTCAAACAAACACAAATATATATAAACAAAAAGAGAGGGCAGTTTACATTTTATGTTAGAATTAATTTACATATTATGAAACCAAAATGTTCTGGAAACACCAGTTAAATGACTGAAGAACCACATCAGTTAGATGTAACAGGTAAATTAACATAAATATTTAAGTATATGCTGGCTAACACTAAGCTGCTCTAGGAAAATGAGGAATCAGTAGAATTTACGTAAATGGAAATAAATCAAAACAGTTGAAAACTTGAAAGATGAAGACTTGAGCAACACTTCCAAATGACAGAAAAAAATGAAACTCCTATGCAAGACACAACTGTTATAATGTTATTTATTTTAGATGAAATCACAAAACAATATTATTTTTACCAAAGAAAATGCAAGTCATTAGGAATCGGGTTTTACAAAAACAAACAAACAACAAAAAATGCCACAGTTTAATGTTGCTGGTGGGAATTAAACAGTCAGATATCAGAGCACATAAAAATAATAAATATGAACCAGGGAAGCTGAATTATCTTAACTTCAAAAAGTTAAGTTTAGCAAAAATACTGGACAAGAAATAAATAAACGTTCTTAAACTTCTTCAGTATACAGAAATCTTAAAAAAAAAAAAAAAAATCACTTTAAGGTTAGTATTGGAAGACATCATTCCTTAACTAACAGACATAAAACTGTTCTCAAGTTTGAAAATCTGTCCTCCCCTAGGTCTTCTTCATACTTTCTCAATAGAAACAACAAAATAGTGGGAAATGAGTGATAAGGAAGGAAAAAATACTTAACATTCATGTTAATTTGATTGCCAAAATAAACCTCCCAAACGTAGAAACTGTGGTAGATCCTCAAGCATCACCTTTAGATATCTTTGAAATCTGACATAATTTTAATGTTTCATGAATCCATTGTCAGTAATACCAAATCACTATATTCTCCTCTCAGATACTTAAATAATTGTGTTAATATTAATTTGCATTAGATATCAAACAATTGAAGAGAGATTCTTTATACTCCAAAATGAAGACAAACGATACTCAAATGTAGTGAATATATTCAAAAAAGTAAAAAATGTCTCCCATATTCAAGACATCATGTCCTCTAATTTTCAAACTTGAAAATAATGTCTCCCGAGGACAGAAATCCTTTACAGTGAAAGATCATTAGAAGATGGGAATCAGAATTTGACTGAAAAATTTGTATTAACTGTGGAGTTTCTGTCATAACCTGTCACAGAATTAAGGTTTAAGGGGCTACAAATCTTTATAGGAAACACTTTTAGACAAGAAAGTCCATTACTGAAAGTTTAAATAGGAAACAAATGAATAAATAGCACTGAATTATTATTATTATTATTAATTATTATTATTATTATTCAGATTTCTTCACTTGGTGTATCAAGGCATTTATCTCTCTATAAATCAGTTTGAAAACACTAGACCAGCTCCAACGAGATTTTTCTGTGGCTCATCTTTCTGATTTGATGGAATCTATCAAAATTCTAATTGGAAAGCTCTTACTTATGGGTATCTCCCAGTGCAAGCAGCTTGCCTTAGCAACCTGCTTGTCTACCAGAAACCTGGTAGATTTCTATTAAAATAATGTAAATTTACTTTGCAAATTATCTCTTTAATATGTACAAAATGAAAGGGCACTGGTGATACCCTGGGATTCTATTGCAGCCCATATGGAAGATAGGACCATATCACTCAACATTTATTTCCATCAAGCAGTAATTTCAAAGTACTAAGAATACAAAAACATTTTTGGATAGTGAAGACTTATAGTCTACATATAACTCTGTGGAGGGCTGTCACAGTGAATCATTATGATAAGGTTAGGAACCATTTTATGATTTACCATAAATTAATGTTTCTGTGCACTAAATCTTCGTCTGCTTCCATAAAAACAGATTTTTACTGTCCTGACATCAAAACTTCATTGTGCAGAAGACTACTTGAATAACTTTACAAATGCAGGTGTACCTGATAAGCACAACTGCACCTTGGGTGAGTGCTTAACAACAGCACAGATTTTGTAACTCTTTCAGAATAAAGTTAAGTTAAACCAAACATCTCTGCACTGACAGCTTGTGTCCCACTGTTCTCCATTCTTTCAAATATGTGTATACCAGGAAAATATATTAGATTCTGTCACTGTATATGCTGAATTTTCTTTCTTGAGACTATTTTTGTTTCTTTGGAATGTTTAACTAAAAACATATTCTGTGTCTTTACTCTCTTATATTTCAATACTTGTCTATCTTATGATAAATTTCATTGTGATAATTGTCTATCTTACTATAGATTTAATAGTGATAATTCCACATATACACCAGTGTCATGAACAGCAGCACTTTGTCTAACACTTACTCTTTTTTTTTTTCCACAAAATCCTTTATGGTATTTCCAATCTTGAAAACTGTGTCAGCATTTCTCTCTATTTCTTCCTCCTTCTCTCTTTTTCTTATTGAATCATACACAGTTTTAATGAGATTTCTGTAGACTTCACTACTTCTCTCTACAGGCAATAATTCCTATTCTTCTGCCCTAATGATTTATTTTGGTATTTCCATGGAATAATCTTGTAGATATTCATCCATGGCCAGTGGAGTCAGTAATGTATTTTTAACTGCTTCATCCAGCCCCATATCAATGCAGAATATTATTAACACCTGTCTTTCTAGTTACATGCATATTTCCTCTACATCAGTTCTGTTACATTGCTCCCTTGGGATCAGTCTAATAAGACTAGTGCAATGTTTACAAATTCTAATTTTTTTCTTACATGAGTTTCCTATTGATAAACTAAGATATAAATGAACATTACCTTTATTAATTTAAGTATCCTGAAGAAATCCTTTCCTCCTTATTCTTATGTCCCTCCAGTCTAACAGCAAACAAGGCAAAGCCATGCCAGCTACAATAGCAGAAACAGTGAAGATGAGTGAGCTTAGTCTTAAACTATGGATCTGGATGAGTCCTTTTACACAGATTTTTAAGCTGTGATGAACAGTTTGCTGGAATTTTATTTTATTTTATTTTATTTTATTTTATTTTATTTTATTTTATTTTATTTTATTTTATTTTATTTTATTTTTCTTTTCTTGGGGAAGAAGTTTTGAGGAAAATGCGAAAAGATACTTTGAATTTCTGCATTACAATTTTTCATACTTTAAACTTCATAAATAGTAAATTAAAAACCTATGGCTCAGTTCTGATTTTTGCTATAGGACCAGCTCACAATCCCTTATTCACTGTAAAGTTTTGTACATGTGGTGAATTAATATAAGTAGTCTGACCAGGCATACAGTTCTATATCTAGATTGCTAAAAATCATGAACCATTTTTATCCCATGTGCATATGTGTTTTTTACTTATATAACTTCTGTCTGCCATATGTTTCAATTTGGCAGTCATGTAGTTTCATAGCTACTGGAAAATAAATAAATAAATAATATGTATACATATATATATATATATATATATATGTATTTGACTATTTGTATTCCAAATATATATATATATGGTAGAAGAACATGACATTCTGTAATCATTTGCATTTCCTACGTAGTATTTTTGACAGATAAAATTTGGGGAAATTGTAGTTCAGATTTAGTAAATATAATGCTGTATCACACTAGTAAAAGCATTTTTTGATGGAGTGACAAATTGCAACCTGTTTTTGTTTGTTTGTTTTTTGACATGCTACACCTTACATGGCCACATTTCAGATAAAAGAAACTATTATGAGGTAACTATAACTTCCATGAGTGATGGGTCACAAACAAAAAATGCCTCTGCCCACTGCCATATTTCATTGAAGTCAAAATCCCAGTCTCTACAACAGACTAAGACGCTTTGTAAAATCCTATAAGAGCTACATATATCCCTTAAAATTAAATGATGAAAATACGTTAATTAAGATAAGAAATAACAATAATCATTGAAGAAAATAAAAATGTACAAGTGTAATTTTTGTTTTAAATCTTTTTTTTCTTTTTTATATGATTTGATAGAGCCGTAAGGGATTGGAAAATATAAAATAAAATAAAATAAAATAAAATAAATAAAATAAAATAAAATAAAATAAAATAAAATAAAATAAAATAAAATAAAATAAAATAAAATAAAATAAAATAAAATAAAATAAAAACCGTCTCCATGATTTCATGTTTTCCTCCATGTTCTCTAGCTAAATCAATTTTATGCACACCTTCACTTACAAATATATATACATTTATGAATGCACCATAAATAAGTAGTTCTTAAACCATCTTATTATCTAAATTAAACAATTTTATTCTCTAAATTCAGGAACATAGTCTTTATGCTTGACTCAGAAGATAAGATGTAGATTAGGTCAGTTCAGATTTTCACAGAATAATATTTTGTAGAAAAATATTTTCTAAAACCCTTAAGAAGGCAATATAGAACTGAGCTGGATCAATTCTTGCCAGGGAAGTATTCAGAATTTGACTAATCACTAGATTTTCACTGGAGTTCATTTGTTCTTGGCTGTGCACTATATTTTGAGGAAAAGAAAACATTCTACTTCATTTAAAAATTAAATTAATAAAGCTTTACAGTTAATTTAAAACTTTAATTCATTTTTAAATTGATTATTAATATTAAACATAAATTTAGTGCAGGTACTTCTGAAATGGCTACAAGGCAATCACACATGAATGGATTAAGAGATTTGTAATGGTCTAAAGACATCTAGTTTCTTTGTACCAGATCTTCATTTAGTATCAATTAATGTATGTCTGCTGAGGGCACTGGATGTATGTTGATTATAGCTGCAGGAAATCTGTGGCAAAAGAATGCCACACATAAAAAAAAAAAAAAAAAAAAAAAAACAGACACAGAAAAGTACAAGCCATAGAACACTCTTTAGCAATTGTCATAGTAACCTAGACAATTTACTTTTATACCTTCTTTTAAGAAATAATTGGATTTTTGTTTTGTTTGTCATGTCATGTCATGTCATGTTTGTTATGTTACATGTTATATGCCAATGTTATGTCATGTTATGTTATATGTTATGTTATTTTAAGACTGCAGGTGCTGAAAGTACCTCATCTCAGAGTAAGGGTTCGGACTGTTAATCGGAATGGTTCTTCACTATATTGATATTTCGTCCTGAACTTGATCAATATCATTTTCTAGGGACTACATATTTGTCAGTGTTAACTTCATAGCTGATTTTTCAGTCCTGTTGTTGTGGAAGTACAGAAATCATAAAACCTGAAAATACCATTGGCACTTCTGGAGGTTGTTTCAGTTTAAAGCTAACTCTTTCACCGCTGCCCTGAAGGGGAAAAATAAAAAGTAAAAAAAATTAAAAAAAAATCTTGCTTGTTCGTATTGCTGTAGATCTAAAGGCTATGTATTGTAGTTGAACCAACGAATGAATGCTTCTGTCAGAGCTCAGGGTCTGTTGCTTAATATAATTAATGTAGCTATATCATAATGATTCTTCATATCAACTTACCCATCAGAACACATCTACTACCCAAACATGGCAAAAGGTCTGTCTTGCCGATGAGCTTTACAAGCACTTGAATAAAGAAGAAAATTATTTTCATTGTGATGAATGCTGGCAGAGAGGTTATTCTCCGAGAACAATCTAAAATTCATTCTTTTGACTGAAGTGTGCTAAAATAAAGATTTCAGTTTTAACTACAGAACAATTCTTAGGGAAATAAAATTTAAAAATAATCACAAATGCTTTGCCACTAGAAACCTGATTTTTTTTAAATGATTATAATTCAAACATTAAGCAAAAACAATAACAGGTGATTTTATGCATCGTTGCAGCATTCATCAAATATTTAATAGTAAACTACTTAAAAATAATACACACAACTAAAGTCCTCAAAGAATTTTCTGGAAAATAATAGCAAGCTATTCAATAATAGCAAATTGCTGAGTATAGTTACTGATAGAGAAGTACAGATCACAAGAAAGGATTGCATATTAAAAAAAAAAGCAAATAAAAACACATTAATTGTTCTTTCTTCTATTATAAGAAATTTTATGTGATATTTTTCCATTTAAGAATTACAAAATATATATTTTTGGATATGACAGCCTATTGAAAAATGTATGACCTGATTCTTGAAGAATAAATGCAGCTTTAATGATCTGTTTATATTCAAGTAAACTGCATCCAGTAAACAACAACAACAACAACAAACAACTAAAACCATTAATTTTGGTTTTATTTTTAATTTAATCAATAACTGGCAAGAGATCTATTTAAAATTCTGAAACAGAATAAAAATGTAAGGCCTTTAAAAAATGCCAGCAATTGTTAACAGAATGAGATATCTCAAATTTTTCTACTTTTTTTTTTTTTTTTTTTTTTTTTTTTTTTTAATCCATCCTAAGCCATCTATAAATAGCATAAGTTTCACCATCATGACATCCCAACATCTTCCTCCTGCTGTCCTACAGAGAAATCCATATTGGGTAAGGATCAATAGGATTTCAACAGCAAATATGAAGGCTTAGAGCATTTTCTCATTAAAAAATAAATTAAAAAAAAATAAAAAAATAAAAGTTCACACCTAATGACAACTATTCCTACCGATTCCTACCGTGTTGTACATATTACGTGTTACACAATTTTATTATTACACATATTATCAATAGCAACTCAGGGGCCAAGATTGCACCACATGAGTGATAAATTAGAAAGATATCAACTGGACAAAAGAGGCATGCAAATGATGTTTTTTGAAGAAGTGATCTGCATACAAGAACATAATAAAATAACAGAAAGATTAAGAAATTACTTTAAGAAAATTAAAAATGAAAATCATTCAGAAGATTATTTTATCTTTAGAGTGCTTACTTCCATCATAGCTCAGTAGTGTATCATGTCATTAACATTGACGAGAGCTGGGCAAATGCCCCTATTGTATTTAACAGACTAGTTCGCCAATAAGAAACATGAGGTTAGAAGTCTGTTTTCACATTCTACAAATGTGCAGCTGAAGTTATATTTAATTATTATTTATATGTCCAAACACAAAGAACAAACAGCAGACATGAAACTGAAGCAAGTCGATTATGAAAAACAATATTATCTCAAAAGTATTTATCCAAGCTATTCAGCAAATGTCTATGAATAATTAAAACAATTTTGAAATCAAGTCCAATTTGTGGACAGTCTGGTAATCAGAAACAAAACAAAACAAACAGAGCAAACCAGATTGCAGTCTGAGAACATTTGTGGGGGTAAATCTTTGGGGACTCTGGCCTCCTCCAATGTGCTATAAACTCTGCTACCTTCACTCCATCCTGCTGAAGATTAATCTGATCTCTGACACGAACAGCTGTTTATAACTTTTTGAGCTCATTATTTATCAGTTTAATCAGCAAGAGTAGTGCACTGGACCTTGTGCAGTCCCAAATCCCATGATCCTTTCTTTGCCCCACCAATAACCTCTCTAAATGATGTCTACCTCTATTCTGTATATTACCACAGAGCTCAACATGTACAGAGGTCCTCATGTTGGCTTCCACACTATAGATGAATGTTGGCTCAAGATTTAAAGGATTTTCCATAGCAGACTGCTAAGTACTGTCATTCTTTAACCTTCAGTCTCTTTTCATGCTTACTCGTCAACTTTTTCAAACACTAGGTCACAAAAAAGCTTTAAACTGAAATATTGCCTTAAGCTGTTTAATTGGAATTTTTTTATGGGCCATTGAGTTTTAAAATTTGTCATGTGCAGAGACTAATATATATATATATATATATATATATAAAATCTTTAAAAGAATCTTACTTTTTTTTTTTTTTTTTGAATTTAGTTACTGTTGAAAGATCTAGCTGGACAGTTATGTGAAGAAAGCAGTTGAGGAGAAATGACAGGTAAATATATTTCAGTTGGCACAGATAGTTTTCTCCAGCAGAGAACACAAGCAACTCGCTCTGGGATCCTTTCCCAGGTGAAGAGAGGTTGCTGTTGTCCTAAGAAAAAAAGAACCTTGTCAAGATTCCTGTCAAGAAGTCACAGTGCTTATATTCTGAGAAGTTGCTGCTATTCATCTCAAATAATATATTTTCTAAGTGAAAAAAATCGTCTCTTGATGCTGTTGGGTACCTCAAGATTTGTTTTATTTCTTCTTCTGTTTCAAAGGAAGCCTTGTGAATCACATGCATGCAAACTCATTTTTCCACATTATTAAGGATTCATATGAAGAAATTCTACTTCAGAACAGCTAACTCAAAATTATCATTGCAAGTTGAGTTACACAATAAAGGATACATTTATTTGCTTTTAAGTAATGAGTGTTTCTTCAAGCCTCTAACATTCATCTTAAAAACAAACAACAGCAACAAGAAAATGCAATATGTTCTTCATTTGTATATTTCTCAATTAAAAAAAAAAAAAAAGAAAGAAAAGATTTACAAGAGAATGAAAATGTTTCTTTTTTTTTAGCTCTTAATTATTAAATGTATTTATGAAAATATATTTCTGTGCATATCAATTTTTTTAATAGCACCCTGCATTTCCAATCAGGTACTCATGAAGCAATTGAACAAGGAGATGATAGGAAAAAAGAAGATTTTGTTTGTTTTTTCAGATCAATTTGTCATGCACTCCAAAGAGCAGGTGTTTGGCAAGTATCCTTACAAAGCCTCACTGATTTCCACATTTTGCTGTGCATATAGTAAAAAAAATCATTATTTTGAACAGTTAAAAACAATCTTATTCTCAGAAAGAGGAAGGTTTTCTTTCCAAAACAAAGAAAAATGTTAACACTTTCTGAACATCATAATAAAGTGTATATCTCATCTACTCAACCAGTGATAATTAATTCATATTCTCCACACAGTTTATCTTTCTGTAATAAAATTTGAGATGGATTGAAAAAAAAAAATAATAAAAAAATAAGTATGTTATATTAAGTATGTGGTAGTATTCCAACTTGAAGATGGTTAGTTCCACAGGAGACTCTGCATTTTAATCAGGACTCAAAATTTGGCATTTTGGTATTCACAGATGGCTAGATCTTGAAAAGCTTTACACAGCTTCATTCACATATACATATATATACACACATATACACACACACAAATACATCACCTTAAAAAAAAAAAAAAAAAAAAAAGTAAAAAGAAAAAAGAAAAAAGAAGAAAAAAAGGTTTTGTAACTAATTATGTAGGTTTAATTAGAAATTAAATTAATTAGAAAGGAAGATGTCACACACAGCTGTGTGAGGAATCTCCCTCTGCTGGACACTAATTGTGTGACTCTGAGCACTACATGATGACTCTGGTGCTCTTTTGCCTTTATTAAATTAAATAAGTAAAAGTTTTCAGGAACAGTCACTTCTCTCTCTCCTTTTCTCTTTTCATCCCTTATTCTCACCTGAGAAAATATAAGTCCCCCTGAATGTGAGATATGAGTCCCTCTCAATACCCTCTATCTTTTGTTGAACTTTTCATATTAAAATTTAATGCCGTTGTCCTCTTTAGTGGGGACTTCCAGGTCTCCAGAGCCCTTCATACAGGCAAAAATAGTAAAGTTATTTTACAGATTTTTTTTTCCAATGTGCTGTCCCAGTTTGAATACTGAATATAAAATGAAAACCAAATAAACAAAACAAAAACCAAAACAGAAAAAAAGGTAACCATCCATTTTATTTCTGTATTTATCTATTCAAAAAGAAAGAAGGAAGCAAATGTCAGCAATTTCTGTATAACCATTCTTGTAGTTATAAGAGAGAGTTGTAAGAGTTTTAAGAGAGTAGTTATAATACGACTCTCCCCCATATTTCACTTAAACAAACTCAAATATGAGCAGGTCTCCATAAAAATTGAATAAATCTTGGTGACGAAAGGATAACTGAGAGCATCCTTACAGACCTTCCTTTTTATACAACATCTACTCAAGAAAAAAGTTTCCAATTCTTCTAAAGAGACAGATTGTTGTGGTTTAACCCCAACAGGCACCTAAGTATCATGCAGCCACTTTCTTATTCTTCCAAGTGAGATGTGGAAGGCAATCAGAAAAGTAATAAGTGCAAGAACTTGGATTGAAACAAAGATTGTTTACTAGGTGAAGCAAAAGCTACGTGCACAAGCAAAGCAAAGCAATTAATTAATTTACTATTTACAATCAGCGGGTAGATGTTCAACCATATCTAGTAAAGTGGGATTCATCTCGTGTAATAGTTTCTTGGGGAGACGAACAAAATAACTCTGAACTTCCTCCCCTTCCTCCTTCTTTCTCCCAGCTTTTATTGCTGAGCACAGCATCATATGGTATGGACTATCCCTTGGCTTGTTTGGGTCAGAGGTCCCAGATGTGTCCCTTCCCAGCTTTTTGTGCACCCCAGCCTTCTTGCTAGAAGCAGAAGAGTGTTTTATTCTATGTTGCTCTGCAACAAATAAACAAATAAACATCAATGTGTTATCACCACTATTTTCATCAAAATTCAAAAAACACCACCATACCAGCTACAATGAAGAAAACTAACACTATTCCAGCTGAAACCACGACACGCACTTTAAGGAAGTAATGAAAGGTCAGTGGCTAAAGAACTGGTTTCTACAAAGAGTAACTGTGTATAATAGGTTTGCTCATGAATTTAAATGCCTGAGGATCCACCAAGTGTCCCAAAGAGCAGTAGAAATGTTTCAGATATTACCATTAACAGCAGTTTCTTCAGTAAAAACTTGCACTTCAATATACCTAACCTAAAACAAAAGTTAAGATTTGTATGATAAACAATATATTACAGAGTTACAAGACAAAATGAAGCATCAAACCTAGTTATACCAATCAGTTGGATATGAAATTAGCATAGTACTGTTGTCAGGATGTATCTTCTACTGTCCCTTCTACTTGTGTAAGGTTTAATTAAAGATTAATTAAATCTTAATTTTCAGAATCCCCTGATCATCATTTCTGTTGAGGATTTCCGCCCCCCCACCCCCCCACCCCACTTCCTATAAGACCGTTTTTCTCTTGCAGTCTCTTCTTCCAAAATTTTCACTTTCCAAAACAAAGTCTCAGACTGTTGCTTCTGACCACATTTGTTTTCAATACATAGGCCACCTCCTGTTTTCCTGGGCTTCAGCTCATCAGTGTGAATGGTTGCCAGTTTGAGCCTGTGTAAATGTTGAATTTAACACCAGTTAATTCAGAAAAATAATAAGATAGTGCAGTAGAATATTTTTATTAAATAAATAAATAACTAACATTGTCTTTATGTAAAGAGAGATCCAGCCTCCAAATGGGAATATTAGTTTCCTCACCAAGGCAACAATGTTTCTGTGATATTTGCAAGAATCTAGGTAGGTAAAAATGGCTTGGTGTAACTGTAAGAAAATGTCCAGTATAAATATATATAAAACAAATGGAAAGGATATAAATTCAGACAGATTTTGTCTTCCTTTCTTGAGGCAGTCTGAAAAGATATTGTGATCAGGAACTACATTTTCTCTCTTATGTACCCATACAAGAGCTCCTTAACTTAGTGGCTATGGAAAGAATACGAGAATAAAATTGAATGAGCCAGAATAAACTTGAGCGAGAGAAAGCTGCAGGGAATGTGTTCCTGCTAGAAGGAAAATTGTGATTATAGCTATGATGCTAGTGTCTCTGCCTTCCACATTGTTCATTAAAAGAAATAGAAAGGACATTGAGGCAATTCTGGCCAGTCTGATGTTTGACCAGCCATGTCTCAGTTGAGAACTGGTCATAACAATTTTGCTGCTTAATCTCTTTAATACTAGTGTCCAGTAGTGCTTGCTATGAAACAGTGATAACTTACATCACAAGAACTTGTAGTGCAAGAATAATAGTACATGTATAAAGGCTTAATAATATGTTGACTGGGAAAACTTCAGTACACTGGGACACATTTGGTTTGTCAGCAACAATCTTTTGAGCAAATACTTTCAGATTTTGTCTCTGGAGATAATGGCTAATATGTGGGCTAAGCAGAGTCAGTAAGTATGGTGACCCCATGCTGTTTTGTTACAGTTCTCTGCTGTTCCTTTAGGTGGGACAACTTGTATATGAGTTATAAAAGGATACATGGAAATATAAGAAAACAAATTTTACTCTAATCTCCTACTGTTATTTGAAAGTTTACCATAATGTCATTTTCTTTACTGTCAGAATTTGTCTTTGTTTGAAAGTACAACTGACTGAGTTGTAGTCAGACAAGCAGTTTTGGCCACGATATTTTTGATTTTCTTTCTCTTCAATATAAAAATGTGAGAAATTTTGAGATAAGAATGAAATACTAATGCATAGGATTTATTTAATTAATTATTTTGGTGGCTTTATTGTTTCACTTTGCTGGAGATAAGAGTCAAAATATATATATTTTTTTCATCTACTGGTAGGTCTTTGATGCCTACAGACATCAAGAATGCAACGTCTTTATTTTAAACACTTTTTCTGCCTGTCACTACCATGTTTCCTCTCAATAGTAGTAAGACTTCACGATGCTGATTTTCTACATCTCCCTGTTAACTTCCTTTGCTACCATCTGTATACTGGAAGATGACTACCATAATTGCAGCACACCATAGTGTACAATCAATACCTCACTGGAAAACTTTGCTGAGATTTGTGTGGATGTCCTGACCTTAAGAAGAAAACAATATGATGTTACGTTTTGTTTTGTTTTGTTTATTTGTTTGTTTGTTTTTCTATAGCCCCTTAAACTTTCTCAGGGCCAGACAGGTTTAAAGTAAAAAGTCAAGAAAAGTCAATAAAATAATATTATTTTAGAATGTAAAAACAGCCTTTAGGAATATATAATAATCTAAAATATCCATTTAAAAAAAGGTATTTTATTCTAATTTTCATCTAAAAAAAAAAAAGTTTAGTATTATGAGGATTTTTCAAGGAATGTAATAATGCACAATTAAACTGTACATTCATTAAAATTGTTTATTGCAAAATATTATTCTACATAACAAAGTAAAACCTTCAAAATGCTGGAATACATTAAAGGAAAAACTGTAATTGTATTTCTACACTACAGTGTCACTTGCATGTCTAGAAAGTGAAAGGTACAAATCACATACTCATTCTACATAAATCTAGGTCTCCCTAAATTACCTGCCTGCTTTGCTGAATCATTGCCAAAATACTACATGAAACTTCACAATGCTTCAAATTTTAAAATATTTTGGACAACAACAAAAAAAAAAAAGGACAATGTAGGAAAATGTTTGGAAATTTCTTAAGAATCTCCTTATGCATGTATATATATATATATGTATTCTTGGTGAAGAGGGGCTTTGAAAATAATGTCCTGCTAGCAAAAACAGCAAAATAATGTCCTGCTAGCGAAAATAGCAAGAATCTTAAAAACAAACAAACAAACAAACAAAAACTGTTAGAGCTTTCTGTATTAGAATACTTTTTGTATTAGAGTATTTTTGACTAATGACCTTTGGAGCATTGAGATCACAGAATCACAGAATTGAAGGGGTTGAAAGGAACCTTGAAAGATCAGAGATAAGTGTTGTAAGATCAGAATTATATTTCCATAAATTCTAACTGTCTTGTTCCTTTCTGAAACATCTGTGTGTCACTGACAAATTCTTATCTACTTATCTGATCTACTTATTTAAAGAAATATTTCACAATTATATGTAAGTTAATATAATCAAGCTTTCCATCATTAGCATTTACAGTGAATAAGATATAAGGAGAACAAATAAAGCTCTTTTTGCATTAATATTTTCTTCACTAGATGTGTATTTATGGATATGTAGAACCCAGTTCCAAGCATTCAGCATATCTGTGCTTTAGAAAATTTTATGAAAAATGGTAGCAATTTTTTATTGCCTAAATGACTACATTCTTGTAAAAGCCACTGGGAAAAAGTCAGTTCATTCCCATTACAGATTGTGACATTGTTTAATTTTCTGCTAGGAAGAACAGGGAAAAAAAAAAAAAAAAAAAGGATTCTGTTTGCTCCACTAATAATCTCAGAATAAATTCAACAGGGAACTTGTCCACTGATGCTGCAAGCATGCTACAATCTCATCATCCAACTGAAAGGAAGGCAATAAAAATGTATTTCACTAGGTCAACACCTTTAGCACAAAACAGGTAAACACATTCAGTTTGTGTCTGTCAGAGAATGGTTTCTAATGGTTCTTTAAAACACTGGCATGTAAAACCTTTGAGCCCTCAAAACTGTTAAACATTGGCAGCATGTTATTAGCCCTGTATATACCAAAAATATGCTTTGAATTTCTTTCCTGCTTTCATGCTCAGACATTTCGAGCAACTGAAGCATATGTAACAATGATGCAAATAGTAAGAGTTTAGCACATGATATTGTTAGCATTCTATCTTGTTTACATTACTGTCGCCTTTTTTTTTTTTTTTTTTGTATAAATCCTGCAAGAGAAGGACTTTGAAAGATCAATGGAAAAATGATGAAGTTAAACTTTCTCAATGACATTTTTCTACATAAGTACCTAAAACTTTTTACTGAAAATGTGTATGTGCCTGTAATTATTATTTCTCTCTACATTTCTTTTCATGGATTCAAATACTGTATATCTTCCCAGTACAGTTTTTAGTCAGATTTTACTCCCTGGTCTATAAAGTTGTTTTCCTATGATTAAGACCAGGGGGATTCACTGAAGTATACTACTGTCAAATCACTACTACAAGTCAGTGGTATAAAGTACCTTTATATGGCAACAGCTCATGATACAACCTAATGGTAAATGGACAGTAGACATGCACAGTGTTTTGCTGAAGATGTCCCTAAAGGAGTTATTCATATAGGAAAATATTCTGGTAGGGTATTTATTTTCCCACCTTGCAATATATGGCAGAGAGATATTTTTTCAGGCATTAAAGGAGAATGTTCAAGGAACTATTTGCAAATATTTGTTATCCACTGCATCAGTCTGAGCTATTGTTTTTTTATGCACAAATAATTATCTGGCAAGTTAACAACTATTAAATTGGCCTTCTTAGCATGGACTTTGGCATCAAAGCACCACTGCATTTTAGTTTTATTTTATTTCTAGTGCCACTAATTCTGGCAAAGTGGTAACAGAGACAGAAAGTTAGCTGTACAATTAGCTGTAAAATCAAAGATGTAGAAAATGTATTTTAAAGGACATCCTAAAAACATTGTTAGATGCAGCTATCATTTGAATGCTTAATTTTCAGTGTTAAGTGTATTAGCTCATACTGTCCTCCATATTATAACAGCAGTTTTTAGAGCACTGTTGAGCTCTCCCATCTCCCATACTCTTTAAGCCACTGAACTTCAAGTGTAGTCACTTAGTGACTCTTTCAGTGCTGAAAACTTTCCCAGTAGAGCTGCATTTCCGTTATTTTTTCCCACCTCCATTTGGCTAAAGGGTTAAATGTGGTGGAAACATTGTGCTCAGACCTCGAGTACCGTGTTCAGTTTTGGGCCCCTCGCTACAAGAAGGACATGGAGGTGCTTGAGCGGGTGCAGAGAAGGGCGACGAAGCTGGTGAGGGGCCTGGAGAACAAGTCCTACGAGGAGCGGCTGAGGGAGCTGGGCTTGTTCAGCCTGGAGAAGAGGAGGCTCAGGGGCGACCTTATCGCTCTTTATAGGTACCTCAAGGGAGGCTGTAGCGAGGTGGGGGTTGGCCTGTTCTCCCACGTGCCTGGTGACAGGACGAGGGGGAATGGGCTTAAGTTGAGCCAGGGGAGTTTTAGGTTAGATGTGAGGAAGAACTTCTTCACTGAAAGGGTTGTGAGGCACTGGAACAGGCTGCCCAGGGAAGTGGTGGAGTCACCATCCCTGGAAGTCTTCAAAAGACGTTTAGATATATGTGGTGGTTTTACCGTGCTGGGCAGCTAAACCCCACAACCGCTCTCTCACTCCCCCTCCTTTAGATAAGGAGGGGGAGAAGTAAAGCAAAGAACAACTCACGGGTTGAGATAAGGATAATTTAATTAAAGGGAAATAATTATAATCATTAAATAAAGACTACCATGAACTAAACAATTTAACTAAGGGGAAATAAAAGGGAAAGGGGAAAAAAGGGAGGAAAACAAACAAACAAAATAAATGAAAGCTATATGGAAGTGCAGAGGAAAGAAATTACTCTCTACTTCCCACCAATGAGCGATGATTGACCACGTCCTTGAAGCAAGGCCTCAACGCACGCAGCCGGTGTTCGAGAGGAGGACCGACGTCTTCTCAACGAGAGCCCACCCCTCCCCTCTTCTTCCTGTTTCCACCTTTTATTGCTGAGTGTGACACCACATGGTATGGAATATCCCTTTGATTGGTTTAGGTCAGCTGCCCTAGTGATGTTTCTCTCCTCACTTTTTTGCCCACCCCCTAGGAGGGTTAGAGAAAGGCCCAATGCTGTGCCACTGCTGCTCAGCAGTAGACACAACACTGGTGTGATAACACTGCTGTTCCAGCTACAAGTACAGAGTACGGCACTGAATGGGCTGCTGCCGGGAAAGTTAACATTCCAGCCAGACCCAGTACAATGTAGAGCTTAGGGATATGGTTTAGTGGAGGGCTGTTAGCGTTAGGTCAGAGGTTGGACTCGATGACCTTGAGGTCTCTTCCAACCTAGAAAATTCTGTGATTCTGTGATTCTGTGACCATTCGCACCCTGAGAGCTGTAACCAGCTAAGCATAGTCAGAAAGGACTTCAAGCTACTTCAACTCTGAACTTTGCCATGAGTCAAATCAGTCCTCAGCAGCTTGGGGACAAGGAAAAGAAAAGTGTAAATAGAAGAAAGGATGTGGGTTTATAGAAGATATTAGGAACCAACAGCTATCAAAATATCTGCAGGGCTGTTGGATCCCAGGAAATATAAACAATGTGGAGTCATGGACGAATTTACACGTTTCACTTGTAAGAGAGAAGCAGCAATATATTTATTTACATGACCTAGTGATCTAACAAAGCTTTATCATAATAAGATATCCTTATCAGGATTTGCTATGGCAAGGTACATTTGATTATTCTTTTGGTAGAAGATGGAGAAAGTCAGACACACCAGGGAGACCTTACCATTGAGTCATGAGGTTCAGAATGGACCCCTTTGCTTTCTAAACTTGTAACAAAGGAGCTTAATCTACTCCTACTCCCATACTTGGTGAACAGTTTATGTCTAAAGGATAATATGTGCACAACCAATATAAGATATAATCTTAGCAAAGCTTGCAAAGTTTAGCAAGCTATTAATCACTCACCAAGGGTCTGTTGTGGCAGGAACCTCTCATGAGGAGTATGGGATCTCTGCAGCAGATGTGACCTTTAGAGGTGTCCCTACTCAAGGGGAGATCCTGCTAGATGTTGTGCATCTAGATCCAGCTAGGTGTTGTGCAGAAGAGCTCAAAGGTCTCTTGGCCTGTGTATTATTTATGGCATAAGACAATAGACCAGTAGTTATGTTGGCTCTTGGTACGTGCTCTATTGGCCATCAGCTGCTGAGGAAGATGTCCGTCTGTCAGTTTCTCCAGCACCTAGTTTGAGCCAATATTGTGATCATTATCCAAATGAGCAAGGTCTTGGGTTTAACAAGTACACTGGTCACTATCTGATCAGATTTTGGATTTACAGCTGTGTGTGAAGAATCAATGCCTTTCTCTAATGTTTTTGAATACCTACCTTCTTATCAGTTGTTAGGGGACAATAACCATATTGTTGTTACTAAAGAGCATACTAAAGGCTCCATATCAATTTTTCTGTGCTATTTGTGTCATAATTATCATTTTGAAATGTCCAGTGAATTGTACCACATTACTTATCACATGACTTATGGGAAGTGCCCAGGAAAGCTTTTAAAATCACACATCTTCAGTATTTTTTAAAAAGCAGAGTGGTGATGTGAATATTATGGGTAATTATCCTGAATGTGCCAGTCTATGCTACAAAACTTCTACATAATAGATGGGGAATCTTTGGGGAACGAGATTAGGCCTTCATGTGTTCTCAATAATATTGCTTTTTTTTTTTTTTTTTTTTTTTTTTTTTTTCCCATGTGGTCATTTTGATACTGATAGATAATGATAGGTATATTTTTTGTTGTTTATTATTATTATTAATTTATTGAAAAGAAGTGTCTGGAGGAAGAACAAGAAAGCTGTAGAGTACTGTTGCTTTCATAAATGCATTGCACTTATAGTAAGAGGCTTTTCTTTTCCCATGCATTCAATACCAAGTTGTGACAGCTTTCTTCTTAACTATACAGGCAATACCTCTTAACTATATAGATAGTGCCAATTTACAAAGTCAGCTTTCATCATTATTAAACACAAAATATTGAAAGTGTTTCCACAATAAGGTACCGTTCTGGAAAAAACATTGGAATGATGACTTAGCAAAACCACACATTGCACCTGCCAGTGAGTTATATAATCAGTGGAGTTTGGCTTTTAACAACAGAACAGATTTTGCTTCTGTTGAAGTCAATGACTAGCAAATACTAATTAGGAAGGAAGTCTGCATTACTGTATTTGTAGTCATCAAGTAATGGATGAAGATCTTCTTCAAGAAAATGTAATTTTGTTCAGAAACCTCTCAAACAGGCAGTCCCAAAAAAACAATAGTTTTACACTATGTAGATGCCATTTTTTCTGACATGTAAGTTTCTGTCATTGCTACTAAAACAAAAATGTTTAATGCCACAACTGTCAGAATGGAGAAAACAAACAAACAAACAAACAAAAAACACGATACTATCCAGATCGTTTTTACCACATCCTCCCCAGCTCTACTATGAAGTCATCCATGTTAACCATCAGCCATATTAATATAATTTGCATGTAGTCAGTTACTCCAATACCTAGATAGAAACAGGCCATGATGAACAGGGAATTTAAAACAAAAAATTATACCATAACTCTGTAAACTATTAAAAGTCATTTGTAAAAGGAATATTTATAGCAATGAACTGTTCTGCTGAAGGACATGATGCACTTCTACCTTTTAATCTTTTATAGTTCACAGAGAAAAAAAAAAAGTGCCAATCACAATCCCTTAAAAGTTACTTCTCAGTTCACCAATTCACTCTTGACATCCTTGTGATCCTTTCCTCTTATGAAAATAATATGGTGCTTTTTTGAAAATAATTTTGAATCTACAGCCAACTGTCTGTTAAATTGTCATTAACTATATAATCTGGAATTTAGGGAACACAACCTTCTCAGTCTGCTTTTCAGAAAAAAAAAAAAAAAAACAGAAGCACTTGAGGATAAATCATAAGCATTTTTGACTCACATCATATCATGCAATATCAGTAAAGGTAATTATCACAAGGATCAAGTACTTCTATGGAGTAGTATGTGCAGGGGTAACATGATATCTGTCTGAAGACCATTGGAACAGCTACAGAATAAGGCATTCGTTTTCTGCTGCACAACATCAAGCCCCAGTTCAAGAAGCTTACTAAATTTATGGTTATTTTATGGTTTATCTCTGTGATAAACTGTTTCTTTATTTAAAAATAAATAAATGAATAAATAACATTTTAAGCATTGAATACTTCAGAAAAACAAAACAAAACACTTTTGTGCAATTGTCTTCATTTGTGGATCATAAAATCATAGAATCATAGAATCTTTAAGGTTGTAAAAGAACTCCAATATCATCTCATCCAACCATTCCGCTATGACCAATATCACCCATTAAACCATGTCCCTAAGGCCCCACTAGCCTTTCCTTAAACACACCCAGGGACAGGGACTCTACTACCTCTGTGGGCAAACTGTTTCAATGTCTGACTACTCTTTCTGAGAAGAAATGTCTCCTAATTTAAAACCTGAACCTCCCCTGGAGCAACTTGAGGCCATTCCTCCTAGGCCTATCATTAGCTATGTGTGAGAAGAGACTGACCCTCAGCTCCCCACAGCTTTCTTTTGGGTAGTTGTAGAGAGCAATAGTCTCCCCTGACCCTCCTCTTCTCCAGACTAAACAATCCCATTTCCCTCAGCCGCTCTTCACAGGGCTTGCGTTCCAGACCCTTCACCTTTCAGACATGTTCCAGGGCCTTGATGTCCTTCTTGTAGTGAGGGGCCCAAAGCTGAATGCAGTACTTGAGGTGCGGCCTCACCAGAGCAGAGTATGGAGGACTCCTCCCTGGCAAGTTTGTATCTATTCCTGATACAAATGAGGATGCCATTGGCCTTCTTGGTCACCTGGGCATACTGCTGGCTCGTGTTCAGGCACCCATCAATCAGCACCCCCAGACTCTTTTCCTCTGCACAGCTTTCAAGCTACTCTCCCCCAAGCCTGTAGCATTACCTGGTGGTTTTGTGGCCAAAGTGCAGGAGCTGGCACTTAGCTGTGTTGAACCTCATTCCAACCTGGGCAGGTTGGACCAATGGGCAGAGGCCAATGGAATGAGGTGAGGATCATGCACAATAATTGTAAGTCTACTGATTTTTCCAAAGGTTATTTTAAGTAGTGTATATATATATATAATAGAACTGTAAACTAAGAATAACTGTATATTTATAACAGAGAAGTTACTCCTCTGTTTTAGTAAAGGACGTTCTCAGATAACATTATCTTTTCTTGATTTGAACTCTCTGTTGGCTTGTTGAAGTCAGAAATTTTTTTCATCCTTAGTCAGTGATGCAACATTTGTCTAGCATCTTAAACACATTTTGAAAGACTGGAATTTGTTTGTTTATTTGTTTTTACAAATGTACAAGACAGTCAACAAGTTCCCTTGAAAATAACTGTTAATAAAATGAGAATTCACAAAAGTGAATGATTGTTCTGGGACAGGTTACATAAATAATTAGCAATACAAATACCCCAATACAGTGCAAACAGTTTAGATTGGTAGGAAGTTACCTAGAGTAGAACCATGATTATATAATGCCAAATTCTGTAATTTATCTTAATAAAATTAATCGGTCCTTTGGCTAAGAGACATCTTTTATAGAGGTAAATGTTGCATCTTATATACAGGGGAGGTAAGAAATTAACAAATAGGGAAAATTAGTTTAATGGATAATTTACTATTATAATTTTAGCAAATACATGTATATATATATATACATAATGAATATATTTTCTGTTAAGAGAATTAAAATTAAAATTAATGGAATAAAATTTTGAGGTGGGATCATTTCCCAATCTACATATCTGAAATATCATAGCATAACAAGTTCCCATAATAATGTCTTTAGAATATACTAGAGAACTTCTGGATAAATAATTGACAGGATTGTCTCTGAATGCTTTTTCCTAGGCAGGTATTATTTATTTCCCCTATAGAGACAGGCTAAAAGCAAGCAAACAAACAAACAAACAAAAAGAAATCCAAATATAATAATGATTATTGAGTAGCTGTTGTCTGCTCACCCTGCAGATGCTTCTGTATTCAAAGTCAATGTTACTGAGACATCAGGAGAGGACAACAATTAAAACTACTACAACAAGTTGGAAATTAAATTCCAAAAAGGAACAGTACAGAGATTTAAAAAAAAATAATAAATACAAAGACAAGAGGACTAAATCCCTTGAAACTGCCCATTGCAATGTCAATCAATGCTGCATTCATGAAACAAAAACCCACTAACAGTCTGACCTAACTGGGCTTACTATGATTCAGTAGTTTCCCAAATCAAATGTCTTTTCCTACCACTATTTTATTTTGAAATTGGAAGTCAGAATATGCCTACAAGTTCAGAAAGTAATGAAACACTTGAATAAAGTTTTAGTGTGTGTAGGTTTAAAAATTTGAAAAATACTATTTTTATTTTATTGTTACACGATAACATGCAAATTATACTGTTATGTTTTTTTAGCTCTATACAAATAGTTCAGAATTGGAGCACAATTTCTTACATCTTTTTTTTGTTGTTGTAGTTATTTTTCCTTTTCTCATTATTACTAATTTTGTAATGTTTCAGATTGTTGATAAGAATCTATTATTTGAGTTGTTTTCCTTTTATTTTACTGTTAATTCATTTCTGCTCTATGAGAGGATAATAGTAACAGAAATATTTGCAAAAATGTACAAACACATGAAATGATATACTGATATATATTGTCAACTGCAAAATGAATATCTTCAAGACTTCAACTATATCACTATTTTAACAAAATATATTCAATTAATCATTTCGTATCTGCATAAAAATGTACTTTCCTTAAAAAAAAAAAAAGAGTATTTACTTAAAAACAAATGTGAGGGTTGAGCACAAAATTGGCACAGAGAGGAGCAACTAAACCTCATAGGTATACTACATACTGAGATGTTGCTGAAAAAGATGTGTATATGAAGAATGTTCAGAGCCTGAAAGATTAGATGTAAAGTAAGTATGTTTAATTTTGATTGAAATATTTATGCTCAAGGGTTTTTTATTTGTTTTGTTTTCACTAGTGTTTATTTTATTGCACTGAGATAAACAAGAATATACAGACAAAAGTGCCACATGATTAATATCATTTAAAATGCACAGGCATTGCTTGACTTGACTACCTTTTTATCAGGAGAACTTACTTTTCATCTGTGATGGAAATGGTAAACATAACTGAAGAAACTGAAAACAGTTCAGACAACACATTCAGTCTTCATAATAAATGCACAATGAAAATTAATTTGGTTATACGTTTAGAAAGAAGGAAAAATCTCACAAAGTTCCGATGTATATTCCAAAATGCAAACATTAATTCATTTCTTTTTTATGAGAGCAGAATGAATTTTAATTTAAAAGAGAATTGGACTATTTGTTGTGGTCATTACTGTATTTTTTCTAGAACATTTCAGTTTTAAAATGTTTTGACCTGTATTGTTTCTCCATTTTATGAGTAGAGTGATATTTATTATTCCATTGTCAAACAAACTGAATATTTAATACATAACTGCATATACATAGTTAGAAATATCGTTTCTATACTCTGATATATACTCTGATTA
Organism: Aythya fuligula; assembly: GCF_009819795.1. Classification (NCBI taxonomy): domain Eukaryota; kingdom Metazoa; phylum Chordata; class Aves; order Anseriformes; family Anatidae; genus Aythya; species Aythya fuligula. Next base: position 122,677,658 of record NC_045559.1, on the reverse strand, counting down.
CACAAAGCACGCCATGCAAACACATAGCTTACTTCTAGTCATTCCTAGAACTATGTTGAATGATCTTCAAATAAAGAAATATTCAAATAAGGAACAATTTAAATAAAAATGCCAGAGATATTTTTATTATATATATCTTTTCATTACTGTCCTTGAGATATTCATACATTCCATGGGATTTGTATGTATTACTTTTTGGAAAAATCAGAATAGGAAAATTTATTTTATACCTGATAGGTGAAAGTGTCAGTTTTCCGAAGAAGTCCAGAAGAAGATTAGGCACATGATTCACTTTTAAGTAATAATTGAAAACCACAAACCACTGATTGATATCTTTTTTTTTTTTTTTTTTTTAACTTACCTCTGATAGACCATACAGATAGACAAAATATCTCTTTTGCTTTTTACTCCACTGTTCCTTTACCCTAAAAGATAAGATAACTCTATCAAAGTACTCCTATATTCTCCTATATGCCTGATCTCTTCTGACTGCCTCTAGCTACCCTCCTGATTAAAATGCTAGCTTATTTCTTCTTGGGGCCATCACTGCTGTTTTTATTACTGATGTCAGCTTTGCCTACTTATTCTGAGGATACTTTTGCTGGTGTTGGACTCTGAGGAGAAACACTTATCAAACGTCTATGAGTTGCTGAGGTACAAGTGGCTTTACCTGTGACTTAGATTTCACTTGGGAAATGGTAGACATTGCATTATTTTTTTAAAAGAGATGTGCTGTCAGACACATCTACTGAAATGGAAGATGGAAGATGTAATTAATATGTGGCTGCCTACCTATACAGCATTCCCAGTGTGAAAGATTGGTTGTGTTTGTATTGATGTACTAGCTGTATCAGAGTATGATGAAACCAGTCACAGTAAAATACACTGCTGTAAGCCTCTTTAGACCCAAACTTGCCTGGATAGTACACTATTAGATTAGTAAATGTACAGCAAAACCATAGCAGACTGAAGCAGAAGGAAAGAGACAACAGATAAGTTGGTTGAGGGAACAAAACAGAACAAACCACAAAGAGAATAAAAGCTAAGGCTGTTTTCCAAAGGTACTCAGTTTTCTCCTGTTCTGGTGTGACAAGAAGGAAGAAGTTCCAGAGAGTCAGAAAAGGTTGGAGGAAACAAACAGAAGATGGTTGAGGAAAGACATCTCTGTAGAGTTTTGTGCAGTAATTGGCATCTGTAGGAATAGGTCTCATCTGACCTTCTCTCCTTTTCATTGTTGAAGGCAGGAAAACCAGTGTCTCAGGAGTATATACCCTTCTATGGGGTTCTTGCCCTCATCTCATTGTGTGACCAATAATGGATAGACACGTCAGAAGAACACAACTTCTGAAGACAGACTCACTGAAGATGCTGGTTTGGCTGTGTGCAATCTACTGTACATAAGATGCAGAGGAAGACACAGCTATCAAGGATGTTTTATTTTTCCACTACTGCTTTAGTATCTATAAGAAGATTCTAGGGGAAAAGCTGTGATATGCAGTCCATAATCAGTTAATAACATAACAATTATTAGTTATGTCTATGTTACACATACTTACATGTATCTGTAAATCATGAGGATGGTGTAAAATCCACAAATGTCACCAATTTATTTCTCAGACACATACAATGTCTCACAGGCCTCAGAGATTTGTATTACATTTATTTCTCAAAAATCTTCATTTCTTTCAGTTCAGTTTATAATATCATTCCAGAGGCTGTTCACAGTATGGTTTATAGTCTTATAATGTTCCATAAAGAGAGATTAATTGAAAGGATCTCATTACACTTTCTTCCCCTGGGAAGAAGTAGATGGAGATGTTACTGCAACATTAGCTCAGTTCAGGTTACTCTGCAACTTCTGGTACACAGTAGGTCAGCTGAGTGTGGTGCTGTTTATTGTTATTTCCTCAATGAAATTTGTCAGCCAAGCTACATGGTGCTGTTAGTGCTTTCTAACTATAACACTTAAGTTCAGCTGTTGAAAACTCACTGCTTCTCAGGAAGGATGTGGCAAAAAAGTCCAGTGTAAGGGACAACCACATGCAGAAATCTGGGTGGATTTTTTCTGCCCTAATATGAGAATGATAATGTGGGGGTTTTACTCAGCTGGACAGCTGAGCACCACTAAAACTGCTCTCTCACTCCCACTTCTCAAAGAAAAAGGGGGAGAAAATACAATTAAAAGGACTCAATGGTTGAGATAAAGGCAGGGAGATCACTCAACAATTATTGTCATGGGCAAAACAAACTCAACATAATGAGATTAATATAATTTATTACCTATTACTAACAAGTTAGAGAAATAAGAAACTAAAAACTAACTTCACTCTTTTCTATCATCCTACCGAGTGGCAGAGGGAACAAGGAATGGAGGTCATGGTCAGTCTGTAACACGTCATCTCTGCCACTCCTTCAGAGTCACTCTCTGTCCCTGTGCCATGTGGGGTCCCTCCCACGGGATGCCATCCTTCCCAAACTGATCCTGCCCACAGGCAACAGCTCTTTAAGAACTGTTCCCACATGGCTCCGTACTACAGGGTTCATCCGTCAGGAGCAAACTGCATCAATCTGTGGCCCCTACATGTGGCTCCTCCTGCCAGATCACCTGTTCCTGTGTGAGCTCTCCTTTCCACAGGTCCAGCCTGGAGTCTGCTCTGTGTGTGTGTGTGTGTGTGTGTGTGTGCGGGGGGGGGGGGGGAGGGGGGGGAAGGGGGGGGGAGGAGGGAGGCAGGATGCTCAACCTGCTTTGCCATTGGCTCTGCCATGGGCTGCAGCGTGGAGATCTGTTCCATGTGGGATCCATGGGCTGCAGGGGGACAGCCTGCTCCACTAGGGACCTCTCCACAGGCCACAGGGGAACTGCTGCTCTGTGCCTGGAGTACCTCCTGTCCTCCTTCTGCACTGACCTTGGGGGCTGCAGGGCTGGTTCTCACTCCTTGCTCTCCCAACTGCTGTTGTGCAGCTTTTTTCCCCTTCTTAATATGCTCTTACAGAGGCACAAACAACATTGCTTATTGGCTTGGCTCTGGCCAGAGGCAGGTCCCTTTTGGAGCCAGCTGAAACTGGCCCTTAAACAACATGGGGCTTCTGGACTCTCCTCACAGAGGCCACCCCTGCAGTGCCCTGCTACAAAAAATCTTGCTATGTAAAGACAATGTAGATGGAAAATTGTATTGTGATTACTGAAATAACAAACTCAGGTTAGAAATTACCACTGGCCCTTCCTCAAGGAGTGCGACAATCAAATTATTGCTAGTCAAATTTACTTGATTTTGACTGTACTCAACAAATTTAAGCTAAACAACAGATAAGATCAAACATTCAGCAATACATAGAGAGGAAGAAGCTAATGGCAATTCAGAGGAAAGTAAAGGAAAAAAAAAATCAGAAAACTTGAATCTTCACACCACACCACACTAATTAAAATAAGATACAAGTAAGATGCCAAACATAATGATTTAATGATTTACTTAAGGAAAAAAAAAAAAAAGCAAACAAACAAACAAAAAAAGTAGGATGCAAGGAAGGAACTTCTAGTAAGTTAGCAATATGCTATCAGTTAATCAGTAGCAATACTAAATATGGAAGATTTATTTTTTTTATGATGTAAAGGTGGAAAGTAAAGTGAAATTATAATAAATTTACATAGTTTAATTACTTGGTAAATATAACCTAGGCCAGACTACTGCAAGAATAACATCAACACACAAACAGCCCAATCACATGGCCATATTCTCTGTTTGTGTTTTTTTTTTTTTTTCAAGAAACAAATTTTGCTTTCATATGTAAAACTGTGACTTCAGTAATTTGCCAAAATAATAATGCTTTTGAAATAAGTTTCACTTTATTAATACGCACATTAGTGGTTTCAAATTGATGTAATTTTAATTTAGTCAATTTTTTTTTATCAGTATTTTTTACATTTTACTTGAGGTTCTGTATGTTTTCTGCATATAAAGGTTAATCATCTTTTAGATTAAAGGTGTTCTGTCATCCTTATTTACATTAACTATTTGTCTTGAATTTCCCAGACTGTACAGTTGTGGTAGGCTAGAATTTAATAACATCAGTTTGGAAAGAAATTAATGTCACCATGGTATAATGTGGATTACAAATGGGGTGTGTTTCAACAGTTGTAGTGGTTAGACTCTGGCCAGCAGTCACCTCCTACACAGCCACTTGGTCATTTCTTCCACCTCAGAAGGTTGGAGGGAGAAAACAGGAAGAAAAAAAGTGAAAGAAATTCATTGTTCAATATAGAGACAGCCTAACAGATAAATGAAAGTGAGGAAAAAACAATCATACAACAATATCAAAAATACAAGAGAAACAAAAGATATCACTCATCACTCCCTACAAGCAGATCAATGCCCAGCCATTCTCCAAGCAACATAGAATCATAGAATCATAGAATATCCCAAGTTGAAAGGGACTCACAAGGATCATCAAGTCCAGCTTCTGGCACCACACAGGTCTACCCAAAAATTCAGACCATATGACTAAGAGCATAGTCCAAACACTTCTTAAACGCCGATAGGCTTGGTGCCACGACTACACCCCTGGGGAGTGTGTTCCAGTGCGCAACGATCCTCTCAGTGAAAAACCTTTTCTTTATATCCAGCCTGAACCTCCCCTGTCACAGCTTAACTCCATTCCTTTGTATCCTGTCACTGGTCAGTAAAGAGAATAGATCAGCACCTGCCTCTCCACTCCCCTTAGTGAGGAAGCTGTAGACTGCGATGAGGTCTCCCCTCAGCCTCCTCTTTTCCAGGCTGAGCAGGCCAACTGATCCCAGCTGCTCCTGATATGTTTTCCTCTCTAGGCCCTTCACCATCTTTGTACTCCAACAACCACCTTGGAAGCCGAAATTCTTCTTCCTCTACCTCAGTTTGTATCGCTTCATTTTACATCATATGCAATGGAAAATCCCTTTTGCCATTTTGAGTCAGCTGTCCTAGCTGTGTCACTTCCCACTGCCCAGATGACTTCCTCTGTGGAGTGGGGGCTGGGGAGGCAGAGTGGAAGAAAGAAGAGAAAACCTTAACTGATTGCAAGCACTGTTAAGCAACTGCCAAACTGTAAATATGTTAACAGCACTCTTCAAGCCACAATTCCAAAATGTAAAATCACATGGATTGCTATGAAGAAATTTAATTCCACTCCAGTCAGATACATGTGCTTTAGATCCAACAGACTCAATTCAAAATAAAGATTCTTTTCCATTAATGTATTCAGCTTTAGAGCTCATTTGGTTTTGTGTTTTATATATTGACTCATATCTTTTTATGGATATATTAATTCTCATTCCAAATAAGGCAGATGCAAAGTCATTGAAGCATATGGTTTGAAGACTGGTTTCAAATAAAAATATTTCTATTCTTAAAAAAGAGATATTACACAAGATTTTATTTTTATCAACAGTTGCTAGAAGGTACCCACGAAGATGGGATTCCTGTAGGGATCAGGACTGTTTCTAGATTTTGTGGAAGTTGAATCTAATAGGTGTGGTCTTGTTTAATCAATTTTGCTTTGTTTGATTTTCTCTTCACATGAATCATTCAAAATTATTTTAGAAACAGAATTGCCTATGTACCATATTGAGATTTAATTTGTGCTATCTTCACTGAATGTAGTCCAAATATAGACAACTAGAACACAGACCTCTATTAGTCTCTTGGTATGCTTCCTTTCCTTCATACTGTATGGAGAACATCTAGTGCTAACAGAACTTCAGTATAATCATTCTAAGTAAATGTTTGAAATAGAATACATAAATTACATCATAAAGTTGATTTTTCTTTTTCTCTCAGGACAGCAGGACTAGCTCATATGTTGATGTCCACTCTTGTTATATGACCTAAATGAGGATGAGCTAAACCTCATGCATTTGGTTCAAAAAATGCAGATAGAATACAACAAAATGTCCCTTCTGCTCTGTTAGCTAGATTTCATTTTATGAAATCTAAAATATAATCATTGAATCACAGAGAAATTTAGACAGAAATATAAAATTATGTAGTTCAGCTTGCCATACTCCATCTACTGTTTACTTCAATATTGGTTGTTTAAATCCTTGTTGAGCTGTAGTTTTAAAAGATCGTTCAAAACCTCTGTGCATAACCATTTCCGGTGATTAACCACAATAAATACTTTTTTTTCCTTATGTCCAGCTGGAATTTTACTTGTTGCAACATGGGTATATTGTCTCTCATCTACCTAGTCTGTGCCTCTGTGAAAAGTCTGTTTTTGTCTTCTGTGTTCTCAGGAAGATCCCAGGAACTGCCAGAAAATACTACATTTTTTTCTCCTGAAAAACTTTAAAAAATTAAGATTTTTTTTTGTTGTTTGGTCATGTCTCTGTTGTTTTCAGAAGTTTGTTTCCAAAATCTTCCTAACACTACTGAGACTTTCTGCCTAAGAAAGATATCCACATCAGACATCATCTCTATAAAAATTCTCCTTGGGAAAACTTTATAGTTATCATTGCTGTGAAACTTTAGTAAAACCCAGAATAGAAACAATCAAGGAAAAATAATCTTATGGAAAGCATACAGATCTTACATAGAAGAAAACCAAAAAGGAAGGTTAAGAGCTACCTTCAAATCTTACTAGTTGTCAGGGGGTTCTTTAATAAATCATTATTTATGTCAAGGAAGAGATCATGTGCTATGATGCTGTCTTACTGTGACTATGTTGTACAAGTCTTGATCTCTTCTGCTATTCTTTGATTTAGATATAGAAAATAGCAAGCTCTTTTGCTCCCTGTCCACCATTACTGGACTGACTCCTGTCTGTAAATGCAAATCTCAGGCTACTTAACTATTTTGCTGTTCATTATCCTTTGGCATGGTGACCATGTTAAAATTCTTAAATTAGCATATTCCACCTATAAAAATAAATCAATAACAAGTTTGACTTTCAGCTGTCTACTTGGTGCACAAGCAGAACATTTAATATCTACCTAGTACATGTCTTGATAGAAAACCCTTATTAAAGTAAATTGCCTTTAGTTTTATTCAATGTGCTTAGAGTGTAAGTAGTTTGTAAATATATATTTATGTTTTGGAAGCACTTCAGGTGCATCCACATGGTGTTCAGGTGGACATCATTTATATAAATTCCCAACTTTGAAACATATAGTAAAGGGGGTGGAGGGAGAGGGGAGGGTAGAATGTGAAAGAAAGAGAGAAGAATGCAACAATTTTGATCACTTAAGTCTAGATTCTACAAGAAAGTAGAACCATGCAACTCAAATTTATTTTAAGCAAGGGAAGAGGAAAATGATTCTGTGATTCTTTAGCTAACTATCTGTAGCAGTGTGGATGGCACCTACCTCCAAAAACATCACAACAGTCTAAAAGTTTGTTACTAGCTTACTGTAGTACTACCTTATGTACTCTTCTAAGACACAATAAGCTAAATTACCACCTTCACTTGTGCATGCTTATACTTGTGCTTCCAGATGCGAGTGGCTCATTTAGTAAGTCACAAGCAAAATAGCTGTCCACCTTTCTCTAGATTTTCAAAAAACACATTTTTAATCTTTTATAAGATTTATATGTTCAAAGGCAAATGTATCTTCTACAATAACCAAAAAAAAATATAAATAAATAAATAATAGCAAAAAAAGCAATTTAAAACTGTTCTCATGTGCAAATTGCTGTTTTTATTTATTTATTTTTTTTTCTAGGAGTTAACATCTGCTCCTAAAATCCTGCAAAAAAACACCTGCGGACAGTGTTTTGTGATATTTATAAAACGAAACTGTCATTGACTAAGAAGGAAGATGAGACAGTAGAGATCTTTGATGCTATTTTAGTAGTATTCCTGGCTTTTTAAATTTGGAAATCAGCAGGATACTGCAGTGAGTATACTATTAGCAATGTTTCCTAAAAGTAGACAGGCAAAGATGATTAGGCAATTCAGGGTTGACAATTCTCATTTATATAGTACTATAAAAGCTAGAGGAGGCTGGATCTCTCTTTTGAAATTAGAAAAAGGAAATACTAAAAGTAGATGATATTTCAAGATGTTATCTAAAGAAGCAATATTATATTTACCCTTCATTTCCTATAGTGATTATCTTTCCAAGTCAGATATAGCATTACAGCTTTCCTCCAGTCTATCCTTAAAGTAGTTAGCAGGAAGTACTTAAAAAAGAGGGAGAACACAAACAGGAAAACTTACTTATAGATGAAGATTCTCCTTATCTAGCAAAAATTATTGATTTATTCTCCTGATCATAAAATTTAATGACTTTTGGATACTTTATTCTTCTAAATAACTCTTTTACTCTGATTACTGCATGGCCTTGATATTTTTCTGATTTAATTCAGCTAATTTAATTTGACTGATTTGTGCAATAGTTGGACTTCCCTTCTCCTAATATATGCTGCTGTTTTTGCCTCTAGTAAATTCTGACTGTCATTCCAATTCATATTTGCTTACCAGTAAATATTCCAGCAGTCTTTATAGATGTATATACATGTAGTTTTGTGATATGCTGTTTTATCACGTTTCTTTTCCTGATCATTAACTGTACCAACTGTAGCATTCAACTACAAACTTAGCAGAGTGATTATAGAGAAGCCAATAGAAGTTTACTCCTAAGGTAAACATTACAGCCAAAGCTTGGAGTAGAGGGAGTCCTCTGTTTAATAAGCCAGAAGAAGTGTTCTCAGTGCTGCTAATTCCAACTTCCCAGGCTAAGTGCAAATAACTGGAGGCTCTTCTCAAACTGATCACTGTTTTGTGACCGTTTCTGTATGAAATTTTATGTATTCCATGTTAAATCTGAGAAATATTGCTTGGCAAAATATTGCTTCACCCAATGACAACATCTTTCTGTACATCTGCATTCATATGACAAGTTCTGTGTCCTACAACATATTGTATACATACATATGCATAGTGCAGATTTTGCGTAATAAGACTGGCCTAGTCACAAGAGCTTTCTTGATTTCTCTTAAAATAAGCACCAAACATGAACTTGTCCTGTATCTGTTGAGAAAAGCAACAACAGTAACAAAAACGAAAACAATGACTAAAGGCAAATTAATGTATTTGACTGCATATATTGTCATTTAACAACAGTATTCTATCAAATTTCAGTGTTGCTTAAAAGAAATCATAAACAGTTTGGTCTGTATATATTCAATATCTTCATCAATATAAATATGAATCAAGAAATACTATGTTACACCCATGAATGTTCATTACTTATGTTACACTCTCCCAAATCTAATTTATTTATCCTCCTATTTTGTTTCAGGTTCCTCAGTCCTGATGAAATTCACTAGTTTGTTATTTGAGCACTACTAGGCAGTTATTTGTTATTCAGTTTCTCCCTCCATTATTTCAGGTCTCCTTCACTTTTTTTTTTTTTTTCCCTCTGACATCAGTTTATTTTTGGATCGATTGGTTTCATTTAGATAATATTTGTGCTTTTTTTGAAGGATATCAGTTTGGATGTAACTTTTCTAGCTACTTCTCTTATGGCTTGTTTCCCATCTTGTTACTTTTTAAAAGTTTGGAATCCTGTTCCAACTTTGTTTTCTCTATATACATCTTTACTTCAATTAGGCAGTGTTCCAAGTCCTAGAATTGAAATTACCTAATGTTTCACTAAAATAATAATAAAATAATAACAATAAAAGTAACAATAACAACAACAACAACAATAACAATAACAATAATAATAATAATAATTTTTCATTGTCGATTTATATTGATTAAGTATCCTGGTTTTGTCTAGGATAGAATTCATTTTCCTCCTAGAAGCTGGGTAGCTATGTTTGGGATTTAGGATAAGACTAATTTTGATACCACGCTGATGTTTTAATGGTTGCAGAGCAGTGCTTACACGAAGCTAAGGACTTTTCAGCTTCTCGCTCTGCCAGTGGGCAGGCTGGGCGTGCAGCAGCAGCTGGGAGGGGACAGACCCAGGACAGCTGACTCAAACTGGCCAAAGTAGTATTCCATACCATATGACATCATATTAAACAATTAATATGGGGTGACTAACTGGGGTAGGGTGGGGACTGGATGCTTGGGGATGGGCTGGGTATCAGGCAGTGGATGGTGAGCAATTGTATTGTGCATCACTTGCTTTGTGAAACAACTATTGTTGTTGTTGCTGTTGTTGTTGTTGTTGTTGTTATTATTATTATTATTATTATTATTATTATTATTATTATTATTATTATTATTATTATTATCCTTTCTTTTTTATCCTAATAAACTGTCTTTATCCCAACCCACAGGTGTACTGGGTCTGGCTGGAATGTTAACTTTCCCTGCAGCAGCCCATACAGTGCTGTGCACTGCACTTGTAGCAGTGTTATCAAACCAGTGTTGTGTCTACTGCTGAGAAGTGCTGGCACAGCATCAAGACTCTCTCTAACCCTCCTAGGGGGTGGGCAAAAAGTGGGAAAAGAAACATCACCAGGGCAGCTGACCTAAACCAACCAAAGGGATATTCTATACCATATGATGTCACACTCAGCCATAAAAGGTAGAAACAGGAAGTAGAGGGGAGGGGTGGGTTCTCATTGTGAAAACGTTGGTCCTCCTCCCAAACACCAGCTACATGCGTTAAGGCCCTGCCTCAAGGACGTGGTCAATCATCGCTCGTTTGTGGGAAGTAGAGAGTAATTTCTTTCCTCTGCACTTCCACATAGCCTTCATTTGTTTTATTTGTTTGTTTTACTCCTTTTTTTTTTTCCTTTCCCCCCTCCCTTTTCCCCTTTCCTTTTTTTTTTTTTTTTTTTCCCTTTAGTTAAATTGTTTAGTTCATAATAACCTTTCTTTAATTATTATTATTATTATTTCCCTTTAATTAAATTATCCTTATCTCGACCCGTGAGTTGTTCTTTGCTTTACTTCTTCCCCTCCTCATCTAATGAGGGGGAGTGAGAGAGCGGTTGTGGTGTTTAGCTGCCCAGCACAGTAAAACCACCACAACAGGCTTTCATTTTTTTCCTGGTTCTCTCCCCCATCCCAGAGAAGGGAGGGGTTAAACCACAACATTAATTCATAATGATTTAAATCCCCCCTTGGAAGTTTTATCTTACAAAGCTAAATTTGAATGTGCCTTGTGTGCATACAACACTGAACTAAAATTAAGACTACAAAACGGTAGATAATCCAAAACTTCCTTGATTTTAATCCAAAGACACTGCCTTTTGCCCTACAAATTATAATTCAATTGGCAGCCTAAGAATATGCATCTTTACCTTGGTCCATATACACCAGTATTCCATGTATGCTTAACAATACAAAGAATACTTAGGCAAAGTAAGTTGCTTTTGTCCTTACATTCAGTGAAGAAGTTAAAAAGATAAAAATAAAATTTTGAAAAGGAAAATGAAGCAGAATATCAACAGATTTTTTAGTTGTTGGTGAGCATTACTAACACTAAGTCAAGAACTTTTCAGCTTTCAGTGAGGAGGCTGAGGTGCACAAGAAGCTGGAAGGGGACACAGCCAGGACAGCTGACCCCAATGACCAAAGGGATATTCCCTGCCATATGACATCATGATCGACAATAAAACTGTGGGGAAAAGAAGGAGGGGGGAGGGGAGACATTCAGAGTGAGGGTGTTTGTCTTCCCAAGTAACCATTAAATCTGATGGGCCCAACTGTCCTGGAAATGGCTGAACATCTGATGAGAAATAGTGTATGAATTCCTCATTTTTCTTCACCTGTGTGTGCATTTTTTGCTTTACTTATTAAATTGTCCTTATTTCAATCGACAAGCTCCTGCACTTTTAACTTTTCAGTTCTCTTCCCAACTCGGTACAGGGGACAGTGAGCAGCTGTGTAGTGCTGAATTGTCTGCTGTGATTAAACTACAACACCATTACACATCTATCTCTCATTTCAATTGCTGTTTAAAAGACCCACATAAATGAAAATGAAGCAAAGGCATTGTGAAATAGCTGTATCATACACTTGACTTTTCAGCTTTGCCTTGGAGCTGTGTGTTTATTAACATCACAACATTATTTGAGGAAATAATGATGTGTGGAAGCATTGAATTAATGTTTTTTCATTACTGCTTTTTCTATCGTGAATCCTAAAAGAAATCTACGTATGTAGATTTGCGTATGTACATTGATTCTACTGCTCTAAATATCCCATACATCTAAGCTATTCACATGCTAGTTTTACCCTATAAATGGCTCTTGTTCTCACTATATAACTTGCATCATTCTTGTTATGTTTTTAAATCTTGTTACATCAGTGAGAAATACTAGTGAAACCAGAAGACTGAGTTGCAGCGTAATCTAAGAAATGTGTTTAGGAACAACTAAATTCCATCCTGGCTCATGCATACTTCCCCTGTAGGTGCTTCAAGTTCAGAAGCTGTCAACTGACAAACAGTTTGAATAATCAAGATGAGTTTGAGTAATCCCATCTCGATTCACAATCAGATGGTCAGTTCAGCAGACAGTGAAACAGTTTAAGATACAGTGATCAGGTATGTGTTGTCACTAACAGTATGTTGTATTCCACACCTGGAATTGACAGACAAGAGCTAGACCCAGAAAACAAGCACATGGCCTTTGTCCCCAGTGCTGTTCCAGATCAACCAATTTAGGCTGAAAAGCCTTTCCTATTATCTAAGCTGACTTCTCTACTGAAGCAGAAAAGGAGCATTTCACCAGCTCGTTCAGTTACCTCTACTATGATGATGATGGCCATCAGCAGAAAGAAAATGGTGTACATCCAGTATTTAACTAAAACTAACTAACTATTAAACTAATTAAAGTATTTAACTTGTATCATCCAGTAATGCATAAGAATAACAAGTATTATAAGGAATTTGATTATGTGTTTAAATTTTTGCATACTTTCTGAGTTGTGTGTTGAAGTGTTTTTTTAGGTGTGTTTGTTTTGTTTTTTGTTTTGTGGAGTTCCTCTAATTTTTGTTTCATTGCTAAATTGTTTACCTTTTGCACAAATTTAAACAAATAAACATAAACATAAACATAAACATAAACATAAAAGGCTGAAAATTTTATTCATCCTATCCTCCCTACCATGTTTATCAATAATAAATACTATCAGCAGCTAAAATGCAAAGCAATAGTACTCACATAAATATCTCTCTGCATAATGTCAATATAACAAAAAGAAAACCAAAGAATATTTTTGACTACATATGGAAATGATTTCTGTCTCTAGCGGTAAACGTTAAGCCTAGATTGTGCTTAGTGTTTTAGAAGAGAAAAAAGTAAGAACTTTATATTGTATAAGTAATTGTCCTGCATCCATTGGTATAAATGTAAGCAGGTCAAATTGCTTTTATGTAAATATTACATTTTTCAATAGTGTCACCCACCCATATATTAAATCTTATATAGTCTTAGCAGTCTCTGTTAAGAAATTGCTGCATAACCACCACTGGAAATTATATGAACCCCTCCAAAGAATTCTGAATGTTCAAAGAAAATGCTTAAACAAGAAATGATTCAATATTTTGTAAAATAAAATAAAATAAAATAAAATATTAATTAAAAAAAAAAAAAAAAAAAAAGATTTGCCACAAAACAAAGAACTGATTGGTCAGGGAAATTGGTCACTTTTTCTACTCTTCAGATCAACTTTTTTAGCTATCAGAACTGAACCAATGACCACAATATATACTTTTACATGTACTTTATTGATATTCTGGGATCCAGACAGAAGTTAATGAATGGGCTAATAAAAATATTTATTTTATTTTATTTTATTTTATTTTATTTTATTTTATTTTATTTTATTTTATTTTATTTTATTTTATTTTATTTTATTTATTTTATTTTATTATTTTAATTTTCTATTAAGTGGTTAAAATAATAGAATCATAGAATCATATGGAAGAGACCCATAAGATCATCAAGTCAATCATCTAACACTACCAAGTCTACTGAACTATGTCCCTAAGCATCACATCCACATATCTCTTAAATACCTGCAGGTATGAGGACTGCACTACTAAGTTCTAGGTGTCCCTGCTTGAGCAGGAAGGTTAGACTAGATGATCTCCAGAGGTCTTTAGAGGTTGGAAAACTTTAACCATAATGTGATTCTCTGATTCTCTGATTCTGTGACTTAAACCATACCCTTCCAAGATCTTCTCCAAATTATTTATTAATTATTAAGATACCGTTTTCTCAGAACTCCAAGAAATAAATTCAAATAATAGTTTGTCTATATTTGCATAGGTACTTCACCTACGATGACAGGCTGAAGGTTCCAAGGAGACCTTACAGTGGCCTTCCAATACCTCAAGGGGGCCTACAAAAGATGTGGGGAGGTACTCTTTGTACAGTAATAGGATGAGTAATGGCTTTAAACTAAAAGGGTTTAGACTAGATATAAGGACGAAATTTACTCATGTGGTGATGAAGCATTGGAACAGGTTTCCCAGGGAAGCTGTGGATGCCTTGCCCCTGGAAGTGTTCAAGGCCACGTTGGATGAGGCTTTAAACAAACTGATCAAGTGAAGGTGTCCCTGCCCATGGCAGGGGAGTTGGAACTAGTTGATCTTTAAGGTACCTTCCAACCCAAACAATTCTATGATTCAATGATTCTACTTATCACCAGTTGTTGCCATTGAATGTACTACTCTCTACATATTTAGATACTTTTCTAAAGTATATCAAGCTGGTAGAGGACCAAAGAGAGAAGAAAAAAATAAAATAAAATAAAATACAAATTTATTAGCTTTTCTGTTCTCTGGTAGCAATGGTGTTCAGGCTTGTGCTGAAGGTGAGGTGTGGTAGATGGTCTCATAAATCACAAAGAGAGGAGGTAGGCATTGTGTTGAGCTGATGTTAACCCTCCTTCCTGAGATGTGTTGCACAGCATCTCGCAAAGCCAAAAGTCTTTTCTCCAACACTGTGACTCCACAGTCAGACATTTTTTTTTTTTTTTTTTTCATGCAGAGGGGAGAACAAACAGTTCATTTGACTGTTCACATGAAGGTCCAAAAACAGTCTGCTCCCCAGTGACAGATTTCTAATCAAACAGACAGTTCATCAGCGTTTTTTTTTTTTTTTTTTCTTTTTCTTTTTATTCTGTATCTCCATGCAATTCTCTTGATCTGTCTTACAGAAATATTTTAATAATATTTTTCAGTCCAAACATTTCAGCCTTCCAGAAATTTAATTCTTTTGACTGAAAGGTAGTCTCTCCTCTAGATATTTTAAATTCATTCTTCTATCAATTAAATTATATTTTGACACTTGTGTGTGGTGCTTAGTCACTCAGCTCCACTGACTTTTATTCAAAGGTAGGTGTTTAAGTGTCTAGAGTGCAACTGAAAATTGCCCTGAAATCTTTGTAATATGTATTCATTCTTTCATCAGTCTCAACTACCACCTTCTTGTACAGTGAGTTGCCAACATAGTTTTCTCTGAAAAATCCTTAATTATTTTCATCAAAACTAAATGAAAGGCACAAGTGTAGAGAGCTCAATGAGACCTTCAAACTTCCCATTTTTTTTTGCCATTTTAGTATGAAATTCTTAAAGATCTGTTTTGTCTCTGTAGGTATCATTGTAAAAATTCATTTGAATTTAGTATCATAGAGTCAGTCAAATAAAGGTCATAAAGCCTCTCATAAATCACAATAATGACCTCAATAGTTTGCTCCTGCTAATTATCATAGTCCTCCATTAACCTTATTAGAAGTACCATAATTTTAATAAAAGACAAGTGTATTAAAAATCACCATACACTTTTGAGAAATTATGTTCATTTCTGCCTTAGAGATTACCTTGCAGCTTGAAAATTATTATAAATCTGAATAAACAGAAACAAACTTGGATAAGCAGGAACAGGTTTGTATTCTTCTGTCAGGCTCAATCCAGTTTAAATATACTTGAAAGAACTATTATTTTGATGTAGAACTTTAATAGTTCCAGGAGATAATAGACCACAGAACATGAAATTGTTTTATTCAGCAGTGGCCCATAAAAATATTTGAAAAATATCACTGCCTATCTTCTAAAGAGACATTGTCTGGCCTTTGAAGAAACCAGACATTTCTTAATTGAGACAATTTGTTAATTGTTAATTGTGAAGCTGGATTAATAATGGTATTCTCAGGGTTCTTTGAGTTCTTTGAGAGATACCACCCATTTTTCTGCTTATTATCAACATTTGTTTGTTGTTTTTTTTTTTTTTTTTTTTTTTTATTCTTGGTGTAGTACTGTGAAATATAGCTCCTGCAGGAAAATAGTAGGAGACTTAATTAGGTTAAGTAAATAAAGGAAGAATTAAAAAGAAACGTCAAAAAATGTTCTGAGTTCAAGATTCAGAAAGATATCTCGCAAAGAAAAACAAAACAAAACAAAACCACAAATACTACTACTCAAAGCAGTACTAACTCTCCCTTTACTATGTATCACTTGTTCCATGAAAACAAGTTTGTTTGTTTGTTTTGTTTGTTTGTTTGTTTTTATAAAGTTAAGACAGAGGCTATAAAAATAAAAGAGCAGAAGTAACTTGGAAAAAAGAATGATGAAAATAGCTCCAAATAAAAGTATCTAAATTTTCTTTACTATTGCTTTTTAATGAAATGTTTCACAAGCTTCAAATCATTAACCATGAACCTGTAAATTGGAATTGCAAAAGTTGTTGCTTTTCTGTAATGTAAAGGCACTTTTGGAAAGTCCCTAACTGTGTTTATCACAATAAAAATTTTTGAAAACAATTCAAAAATTCTAACGAATACTTAAAAAGAAAGCAGCATATGTCAATGATATGTCAATATCTGTTATTTGATACAACTGTTAATAATAATTAGTTATTATTTATTCTATTCTTCCTTTAAATTCCATCTCATCTTACAAAATAATACTGAGTATTATTAAGGTATTATTTTTCTATTTGGCTTAGAAAAATTTATTTCTCACTGAAATTAATTTACTTCCCTATGAAAATTGTCATTTGCAAATAATACTGTGAGCTCTTTACTATACAACTTTCAGTATAGTGTTGAGCAACATAAACTGATCTCCTTCTATTTAGTACATATATTAAAAGCCTACACAATTGTTCAAGGTCATGATGTGCAATAAACCTATGTTTTTGAGTACATTTGTCAAAAAATATCTTGTCAGGAGGAATAGATTTCATCAGTCTTTGAAATTCATTTTTTGTTACAACATTCAGGTGAATTTTCACTGATGTAGAAAAGGTGACAAACATGGTGCTGGTGTACAGTCTGGAGAAGAGTGGAAATCTTTGCTTTCAGCTTAAATAACTAGTGTGTTAAATGTAGATTCCTATTTCTTCTTGGGACTTTCTTTCCCTTCCTCATCCTTACTGTCTCTAGTTTTAAATGTAGATGATAATCTCTGGTCTCATTTGTGTTGGGTCTGTCTGAGCTGGAGTCACCTTTTCCCTGCAGCAGCCCACACAGTGCTGTACTCTGCACTTGTAGCTGGAACAGCACTGATATCACTCCAGTGTTGTGTCTATTGCTGCGTAGTGCTGGCACAGCATCAGGACTCCTTCCAAGCCCCCAAGAGCCAGCAGGCTGGGGGTGGGCAAGTGATGGGGAGGGGACATTGCCGGGGCAGCTGACCTAAACCAACCAAAGGGATATTCCATAACACCTGATGTCACACTCAGCAATAAAAGGGGGGGCTCTCGTGGGGAAGGGGGCTGTTCCTCCTGAACAACCACTACGCTTTTGAGGCCCTGCTTCCCAGGATGTGGCCGAACACCGCTCGTTGATGGGAAGTAGAGAACATTTTTTTTTCCCTCTCTCTCTGTGCTTCTGCGCGGACTGATTGTTCCTTTTGTTTCTTTTTTTTTCCTCGCCATTCCCTTTCCCTTTAATTAAACCTTTCTCATCTCAAACCTCAAGTTCTCTGTGTTGTATTTTCTCCCCCTTCCTCTTTGAGGAGAAGGGGAGTGAGAGAGCGGTTGTGGTGGAGCTCTGCTGCCCACCTGAGTAAAACCACCACATCATTTTTCAATTGAATGGGAGAAAAACTTTGACTGGGTGGAAATTAATGGAGCTCTTCCAAGTTGCAAAAATTTCTATTCCCGCTAACAATTTATCTGATTTAGAAACTGAGATTCTTCAAATAAATGAGTATTGCCATTATCAACTATAATGGCATGTTGTTTTTGTTTGTTTGTTTCTTTTTTTGCCATTTTTTTGCATACAATTTTTGTACTTAACATGGCATGGTTTGAAATAATAACCACTGATATTCTTGCTTCCCTTGGCAGTTACTGATATAATTGAAATGTATCCGTTTTATTCTTGTTTTTTTTTTTTTTTGTTTTGTTTTGTTTTTTAATAGTATACTAGAACACAGGAAAAATGTACCATGAACTGGAATTTTTAAGCATGTATACTTTCAAGAAAGCCAAAGCTGCTTCTGAAAACTTTATCCTGCTTTGTATATTGGTGAAACCTGCTTGTACTAGGAGTGTGAAATTATTTTTCATTTCATATACCAATGTTCCAAAGCAACACAGATGTTCTGTGCAGAAAACTGTGCTTGAACTTTCTTTTCAAAGAAGTACAGTGTTGTTTCTATCTTACACAGATGAAACCACTTTTACACTTACACTTTTAAAGTATATGCTGTATTTTTATATATTACCTTGACAACTTGAAGTCCAATGTTTGAGAATATACACAAATAAATTTATCAGATAATAGTAAAAATATTTATTTCTTAATGATGAATCTGTGATTCTAACTCCTTCCAAGACTTTAGGTCAACATAGGAAGTATAAATGTATTAAGCTGCTTTTTTAAGATTTCCTTTTTTTTTTTTTTTTTTTAAATGTACTTCTACTTTAAACAAATTGCTATTCTTCTTCTACTGTCATATTTGAAGTTTCATTCCCTGACCTCAGTACTAGATGATGACTGGACAACTAGTTTCATATCTGATTATTAACTTATTTCTAAATGGTAAATTTAGAAAGAAAAGAAAGCAATTTCTAAATGGTCTTTATTTCAAGTATTTAATTTTTTTATTATTGTTTTTATTATTATCAAATTAATCATCTTATTGGTCAATGTTGCTCAGATGTACTGAGATCTCTGAGCCCTAATTCCCTGTTTTGGGTTAAATGGTACTGAAAAAGAAATGAATTTATTAATATAAAAGAACAATTAGAAAGAGGTGAGGATTTTTGAATGCTCAGGAAGCCTTCTAGTTTGAGACAAGCTAATGACGTCTTAGAAAGGAAACAAATAATTTGACCAGAATAGTCTGACCAATTTACTGCCTGACATGCCAGACATATGGGAATGTTTTTTATTTCTTAATCAGTGTTAACAAAACAGTATGAAAACAATATTTCTGTTGGAATGATTCCAGTCTCCTAGACTTTTGTCTGTCTAGGTTGCCACAAAACCCCTTCACTGGTTATGATTTTCCACACAAAATAGTTAAAGTTGGAAGAGACCTCTGGAGATTACCTAGTCTAACCTTCCTGCTCAAGCAGGGTCACCTTGAACCCATTGCACATGATCACATTTAGGAGGGTTTTGAATATCTCCAGGGAAGGAGACTCCACAGATTCTTTGGGCAACCTTTTCCAGTGCTCTGTTGCCCTCACAGTAAAGAAGTTTTTCCTCACGTTCAGACGGAACTTCCTGTGTTTCAGTTTGTGTCTATTGCTTCTCATCCTATCACTGGGCACCACCAAAAAGAGGCTGTCTCCATCATCCTGACACGCTCCCTTAAGATACCGATTTAAATAGATAGAAACCCCTCTTAACCTTCTCTTCTCCAAGCTAAACAGCCCCAGCTCTCTCAGCCTTTCCTCATAAGAGAGTCCCCTAATCATCTTTGCAGTCCTCCACTCAACTCTTCCCAGGAGCTCTATGTCTCTCTTGTACTGAGGAGCCTAGAACTGGACACAGTACTGAATGTATGGTCTCACCAGAGCTGAGTAGAGTGGGAGGATCACATTCCTTGACCTGCTGGCAACACTATTCCAAATGCACCCCTAGATACCGTTGGCCTTCTTGGCTGCACATGCATATGTGCTCATGGTTTACTTGTCCACCAGGACTCTCAGATCCTTCTCTGCAGCTGCCTTCCAGCAGGTCAAACCCCAACCTGTACCATTGCATGGGTTATTGTTTTCTAGGAAAAGGACCTTGCACATTCCCTCGCTGAACTTCATGAGGTTCCTCTCAGCCCAACCTTCCAGACTGTTAAGGCCACTCTGAAGCCCAGTCTTCTGGTCTGTCAGCCACTTCTTGCAGTTTTGTATCATCAGCAAACTTGAAGAGGGTGCACTCTGTCCCTTCATTCAGATTGTTGATGAATAAATTGAACAGGACTGGACTCAGTACTGACCCTTGGGGGACACCACTAGCTACAGGCCTCCATCTGGACTCTGCACCACTGAGCACAACCCTCTGAACTCTGCCATCTAACTAACTGTCAATCCACCTCACTGTCCACTCATCTAGCCCACACTTCCTGAGCTTGTTTATGAGGACATTGTGGAAACAGTGTCAAAAGGCTTGCTGAATTCAAGATAGACCACATCCACTGCTCTTCCTCATCTACCCAACTAGTCATCCTATCACAGAAGGCTACCAGACTAGGTTAAGTGTGATTTCCTTTTAGTGAATCCATGCTGACTATTCCTGAACATCTTATCTTCTAAATGCTTGGAGATGACCTTCAGGATAAGCTGCTCTATCACCTTTCCAGGACATAGGTGAGATTGACTGGCTTGTAGTTGCCTTGGTCTTCCTTCTTGCCCTGTTTGAAGACTGGTGTGGCATTAGCTCTCTTCCAGTCCTCAGGCACCTCCTCTGTTCTCTATGACCTTTCAAAGATGGTGGAGAGGGGCCTAGCAATAACTTCTGCCAACTCCCTCAGCACACGTGAGTGCATTCCATTGGGGCTCATGGATTTACGGATGTCAGGTTTGCTTAAATGATCTGTGACCTGATCCTCTTCAAACAAGGTAAAATCCTCCTTTCTTGGGACTTCCTCTCCTATCTCCAAGGTCTGAGATTCCTGAGGGCTGGTCTTAATTTGTAGGTATCATATTTGCCTAAATGATCAGTTTGCCTAAATGATTCAGTCCTCCTCAACCAAGGGAAAACTTCCTTTCTTCAGGCATTCTCTCTTGTCTTCAGAGTCTGAGATTCCTGAGGGCTGGCCTTAGCAACAAAGATAAAAAGAAGATATTCATTAACCTCCTTCTCTGTATCCTTCATCACAGGGGGACCAACCCTATTCAGGAGGGGGCACACATTTTTCCTAGTCTTCCTCTGGCTATTGATGTATTTGAAGAAGCCCTTATTGTTGCCCTTGACATGCCTTGCCATATTTAATTCCAAATAGGACTTAGCCTTCCTTGTCACATCCCTGCATACTCTGGCAATGTTTCTATATTCTTCACAAATGGCCAGTCCTTCTTTCCACAATTCATATACGTACCGCTTCTAAATTTTGTCATGACCTTGTTCATGCATGCAGGTCTTCCCCTTTGGTTACCTTCTTACTCATACAGATGAACTTATCTTGAGCTTGGATGAAATGTTGTTTGAATATTAACCAGCTCTGACTTAGAAGGGCGTGAAGGGCTTTGGACAACATAACTGTGAAAACATGGCTATGAAAGCAGAGATGTTAACAAGGAACACAACAGAAACAGCAAGTATGATCCATTTAACAAAATGCTAATCATTCAGAGTTCAAAATGTTTCCTTTCCTTTTTTTTTTTTTTTTTTTTTTTTTTTTTTTTCAGCTTGTTCTCCCTGTTTTTTTTTTGTTTTGTTTTGTTTTGTTTTTCTTTTCTCCCTAGTCATATGTGAGTGGGGTTTTTTTGTTTTTTTTTTTTTTTTCATGGGAGTATAAGTAAAATGGACATAACAGACCACTTAATGAGCTAGATGTTACAATGCCTGACATGGTGAGCACATGAATGCCAGGATGCTCTGAAATATATTTGTTCTTTCTTGGTTTCCATACAAGCATTACTCTAAGAAATCTTGACCTCTCAACAGATTAAATTTTTGCACAGATGCAATTTTGTGGGCTTGAGGGGAAGAGGGAAGTGTATTAGTTTCCTGAGAAGTCCTCTCAGTATGATGTTGCTGACACCTGGGTCCTGTATTATCCATTTGGAAGAGGATAAGCATCTGAATTTTCCTGCACTGGAGTACTTGCTGGACAGTATATTTAACTGTATGGTGGTAGAACTGTATGGTGATGCCCTGGTGGTAGAATTATTATGCCTCATTTAATGGGGAATAGTTTACCATATTTAGTGATTAGATCTGTTTTTTTTTTTTTTTTTAGGCTATTTCTGTAAAAGTCAATGAATTATATTACCTATCTGTACAAATTCACTTTGGCTCTAGCATACCGCAACTTTGTTTCCTATGTCAGAATTATTGCAATTTTCAAAAACTCACAATATAACAGTCCACTTAATAAAGGGTGCTGGTACATTTGATCTTTCGATGCCCTTGCAGTAAATGAAATCTCTTTTCACTTCAATTGACATATAGAAAGGTTCCATCCAGTACTCTGGCAGCCTTTATCTTCCAGTTTGTTCTGTCTCTTGTGCTAATAAAAGCAGATGAAAGTACACTGGATAATAGTTACTCATTATAAATAGTTGCAAAGATATATGAGATCTTGTGGAAAACCTGTTTAACAGGAGCCCCTATTTATTTATTTATTTCAGCTAACAGCTTGTCCTTTGGTCATAATATTTTTTAGATGAAACATGTTTCTGCAGTTCAAAGTCTGGGGAATAGAGGAGTCTAGGAACAGAAATAAATAGTAAAGCAACTCACAAAATATAAACAAAAGAAATCTTCTATCAGTTAAACACATTTCAGGCAATGTAATTAGTTAATCTGGCTCCTTTCAGCTTCTGCATATTTATCTATATTTATTATGGCTTCTTAAATGGTTATTTTCTGCCAAATGATTCATACAGATTTAAAGAACAAATGCTGTCATTATTTTTCATGTAAATTCTTTGAAGGCAAAGGACAGAAAAAATAGTAAGGGTAGAAGTATCTGTTTGCTTAGAGATTTATTTATTTTTAATGATTCAAAGAATCATATTATAAATTGACAGATGAGTGAGACATAAAAATATTGTAGATCTTTGTTTTTTCCAGCAATTTATATTTCAAAGTTAAAATCTTTACATTTGCTTTACCTCTTGTCCCATATATGAATCTCAAACAGACATATAATAGTGGTCTCAAGCCTCAGGAGACTTCCATCATGCCAGAAGATTCTTGCTAATACTAGTAATGATTTTACACTGTTTGCCAACTCAGCCTGGCAAGATCTTCCTCCCAAATAGGCAGCCTCTATAAATGGTGGCACCCTTACATGCTTTACTGAAATCTGGGAGTTCACTTATAATTATAGCTGACAAAAGCTTGACACAATCAGCAGTACTGGCAACTAAAACACAGTTTCTTGAGCATAACAGAGCCTTCATTCCTTTCCTTTTAACATCAGTAAGAGCCCTCAGGATAACAACAGAATGCGATAGGGTATGATAATAAAAAGGTGGAATTCTCTGCAGTCTTTATCTGTGGCATGAGCCAGGTTTTAACACATGTAAATTTCAGGAGTTGGTACAATAACATTAAAAATGAGCACACTTTCATATAGCTGAAGAAATGCTAGGCAAAATTTTGTTAATATAATTTTTTGTTTAAGTAAGACTCATTTGCTATATATGTTACAGTGTACTGGGTCTGGCTGGAATGTTAACTTTCCCGGCAGCAGCCCATTCAGTGCCGTACTCTGTACTGGTAGCTGGAACAGCAGTGTTATCACACCAGTGTTGTGTCTACTGCTGAGCAGCAGTGGCACAGCATTGGGCCTTTCTCTAACCCTCCTAGGGGGTGGGCAAAAAGTGAGGAGAGAAACATCACTAGGGCAGCTGACCTAAACCAATCAAAGAGATATTCCATACCATGTGGTGTCACACTCAGCAATAAAAGGTGGAAACAGGAAGAAGAGGGGAGGGGTGGGCTCTCGTTGAGAAGACGTCGGTCCTCCTCTCGAACACCGGCTGCGTGCGTTGAGGCCTTGCTTCAAGGACGTGGTCAATCATCGCTCATTGGTGGGAAGTAGAGAGTAATTTCTTTCCTCTGCACTTCCATATAGCTTTCATTTATTTTGTTTGTTTGTTTTCCTCCCTTTTTCCCCTTTTCCCTTTTACTTCCCCTTAGTTAAATTGTTTAGTTCATGGTAGTCTTTATTTCATTATTATAATTATTTCCCTTTAATTAAATTATCCTTATCTCAACCCGTGAGTTGTTCTTTGCTTTACTTCTCCCCCTCCTCATCTAAAGGAGGGGGAGTGAGAGAGCGGTTGTGGGGTTTAGCTGCCCAGCACGGTAAAACCACCACATACAGTAATAAAAAGGAATCATAGTGAATCTGTAGATTGGATTAAGCAACTGTACTGTTTCTTTAGAATGGTTTGTTAAAATATTATTTTTGTATGAAAAAAAAAGAGCGGATCTCAGACAGCCATGTATTTACAGTGGATAGAAATTGTCAGTCACTTTTTCCACCAAGATCTTGGATTTCCACTGTATATATGCAAAGTGAAATATTTTATCCTTTTGTAGTTGTTTTATCAATAAGTGTTGTGCCAAGACTTAAAGTAACATACAGACATGGTCCTTGTCAATCAGCTGTATCTTTCCCTGCTTGAGCAGAGGGTTGGACTAGGTGATCTCAAAAGATGCCTTCCAACTTCAACAATTCTGTGAATATATGAATGTAAGTAGTGAAAATGGGTTAGGGAGCTAATGCACTAACCTTTAAATTCAGGAGTATGGCTCTGGGTGTGATCTAAAAAGAAGATGCATTTGATGCTCCTTGGTTACTTGTACAGTTGCTCACGCAGTAAAAAGCAATGTAGTCAGTCAGATGGAAGATGAGAGTGTTATTCTGTCTCATATGACAGAAGCAGAGCTTTTGTTAAAAGCTGAAGTTTTTTTGGAGAGGTGTACGTATGTCAGTGTGAAAGCTCAAGAGATCATGAGATGGCATAGACTCAATTCTACCAATGGACAGATTACTTTTGATCACAGTGTTTTAGTACAGATGCCCAATGCTTTCTAGATGCAAGCAGTTGGCTGAAAAGCATCTGAGACAAACTTATTCCCAGTAAGAGTAAGATGAGGCAGTAGGAAAGAAATGGCTTGAGGAGATTGACAAGCAAGTGACCTCAGAGGAACTTACATCTCAACGGTTGTCTTAAGTTTCAGGTAACTCAACTCAGCTCTGCTTCTAAATGCCTAGACAGAAGCTTGAGATAAACCTTTACGATCAGCGCTACAAGATATTATTTTTGGTAAAAGTGAGGATGAATTTTAAAGACATGTAGTCTGCATGCAAATCTGGGTGTCATAATCAAATGTCAGATATGACACACACTTCCAAGCCCAGCACATATGTAGTTCAATATAGGATATATTACTCAATATAGGAGGGCACACAGGCCAGAAGAGCCCCTGGAGTATGAAGGTCAATTCTCTGTAATCACAAGCAGCTATAAATTATACATTTACAAGGACCCTGATACTTTTTTTTTTTTTTTTTTTCCTTCAAATACATATATTTTCTTTTTATCTTAATCATAGAATCATAGAACAATAGACTATCCCGACTTAGATGAGACCCACAAAGGCCATTGAGTCCAACTCCTGGCACCACACAGGTCTACCCAAAAATTCAGACCATATGACTAAAAGCACAGTCCAAATGTTTCTTAAACTCTGACAGTCTTGGTGCTATGACTGTCCCTGAGGAGCCTGTTCCAGTGCATGACAACCATCTCAGTGAAGAATCTTTTCCTTCTATCGAGCCTGAACCTCCCCTGTTGCATCTTGACTACATTGCCTCAGGTCCTATCAATAGAATCATAGAATAATAATTGAATAATATAAAATATTTTAAAAATATATTAAAATATGTAAGAGTAGAATCATAGAATCATAGAATAGTCATCTGTACTCTCACAAATTTGCACAAGTAGTTTAGTACATGGGTTGAAGAAGGAACAGGTTTTTAACATCCTTAGTGAAAAGCTTTCACCTCTGGAATCCTTTGCTGAAGAAAAATGGAAGCTAATCTCTAAATATAATCTAAAAATAATCCGTTTATTCAGCGGGCAAAATTAAAACCATTTAACAAATAGAGATAGTAACCATAATCAGATTTATGCTATAGAGAAAGCAGAATGCCCTTGGCTGTGAGCCAATTATTCAATCTCCAATAATTCTACGTCTTGGAGGAAGATTTTTTACTCAGAAATACAGTTCCTACTTGAGATTACTTGAATTCAGGCCATTTTATAAAGTTTAACTATTACATTAAACTACTTTAAGACTAGCTAATATTATAGGATAATGTATCATTGTGGGAGATTTACTATTTCCATCCATGCAGATATAAACAATATTCTGTTTTATTCCAGTTGTAAATATGCTTCATGGAAAAAATCACATTTTGTAATGCATGGAAAGTGAATGTTTTGAATCTCTGAGCAAGTGAAAGGCAAAGAAAAAAGAAAAAAAAAAAAAAAAAAAAGACAACAGATGGTTATGCTTTGAATTCTGTGGAAATAGTGGAAATAGCTCAAGAACCAGAGTGAGAATACAAAGTTTATCTTGCTAGAAAAAAGGCACCTCACAAAAACTCTCATGCCATGATTGTAGGGTACATGTACACCAATGTCTACAGAACTATGTTAGGTGAATGAGTCAATGTTTTCTTCCTGGGGAGAGTGCAGAAAAGAGAGAATTCAGACTGAATCAATATTTAGAAGTGCACAATACTGAACTGAAGGAAAGCGTTTATACACCCTTAAACACACACAAGCTGTTAAGAAGTGTTTCTCATTAATTTGCCTATCTTGATCTCCCTGTTGTACTCTACTCTCCAATTTGGCAAGTTAGCACTAGATCTTGCCAACCTTCTCTTTTTCTTCTCCATTTTAATCCTTTATCTAGTAGCAATAGGCTTACATAGTATTTAGTCTCATAAATATCTTTGACACATGCATTTACATGTAGGTTTGACAAATCACTGCAGAACCTCCATATTGACAACTCTGATTTTCACAATAAAATCTTTCTAATCATGACTAAGTTCTTTTCTTCTTCTCTCTCTCTCTCTTTTTTTTTTTTTTTTTTTTTCCCCCTGGTATAAACATTTAGTTTTCAAATGTGTATTATATATATTTGTAATCTATATTATGATATATGATATGTATATCATATATCTATTATCTATATCTAAATAGATAAATAGATTGGTAGATCTATATATAGATATAGATAAAATTAACTGACTACTCTGTGTTAATTTATATGCCATAAATGCCTGAACATGTTGGGAGAGCAATTAGCTGTCTTGTGCTATGAACTCTAGATATGATGGAAAGCCAGAGAAGTGAACTAAGCATTAAGTCCACACTTAACATACCATGTGTAAATATAATATGTAAAATATAGCATGTAAAATAATATAAACTGCAAAAGTGTCTAAATATTTCACTACAGAATGAAAGTTGGAGAAGGGCTCTTCATCAGGCTGGAATTTGATTGAATCACCAGCTGACTTGCTGATTTTTTAATGAAAAAATTTGTTTTACCCTCTATTCATGGTGAAGGTTTCAGCTAATTATTAATGTGTGGGAGTGTCCAAAAAATAAAAATTAAATAAAACACTATGCAGTACCTCTAAGGGTAATATTTTTTTACTTTGAGATTTCATGATTGCTACTCAAATGAGTGCGTAATATTTTAAAATATCCTTTAATTAGAGAATGTTTAGGACTTATGCAGTATGTTAAATAGTTTGTCATTCCACAAGAAAAATGAATTCTTCATCACAATGGGTTATTAATTTGTTTCCACATACAAGCTGGTAAGAAATGTAAGCATTTAGAGGATAAAAGGAGAGATTAACTATTAATGCAATGTGTTGTCAATATTTGACACCCTACTTAGCATGACTACAATCCACAGAATTTATTCTTCATGCTCCCGCTGTATTGCTGGAGTGCCATATGGCCGTGCTTGTTTTTCATCAAATAATTTTTACATAAACAGCTGGTGAGCTGTTTTCATTGTAACATGGCACATAATTTCCAAGACATTTATGAAGGACTGATGTAACACTAGTATCTGCAATGCTTTTCATGTCGGGGTTCTAGGGAAACTCATACGTATTATTCAAAAACTCCATGCTCATTTTATACTTTGGTTGATTTGGGAGGAGGTTTTATTTATTTGTTTATTTATTTTTGTATTATTCAAAAACTCCAAGCTCATTTTATATTTGTGTTGATTTTGGAGGAGGTTTTATTTTTTTATTATTTTATTCTTTTTTTTCCTACTACTGAGAAAAATATTTCATTTCCCCAGTTTTCGCTGATAGAATTTTTGAAATAAAGTTGTGTTGATGAATGCTTAACAATACAGAAGATGAATTACAAAGGCTTGTAAGGCTTGTAGAAGCTCTTTTTTCATTCGTTTGATGATTAAAAGTCAGAGTCCAGCTAGCCTAGAATTTGATCTCTGCCACCTTATATAAAGGTAAATATGAGTTGATGAGCATCAAGGGAACTGTTTTACTTTACAGGGTAGCCAATTTACTTCATTTACTGTTATATCTTATGCAATTTTCAGGGAGAAAAAAAAAAGTATAAACAGTAACAGAAGTTTAGCTGAAGTTGAATTTAAAATCTTTCCCTTAGCTATCAAAGATGGTTTTTCAAGGCCAAGCACAAAAATTTGTTTCAGTCAGTGGTACTAGTTTGCAACAAGCTTTATATGAAAAATTTTCCAGTGGATTTACCTGAAAAGTTTTGCAATATGCCTGCTTATAAACAAAGAGGAATTTTACCACAATTGTTTGTAACAACAAAAGGAAACTCAAAACTTCATGAAAATTGACTAAATGGTGATAAAGTACTTTACAGATTTACTTTTAAAGTAAGACTTTCTGTTGTTTTCAGAAGTATAAGGAGTGTCAGATGTTATAGATATTTTACTAATGGCCAAAGCAAGTATTTGTGAAGGAAATATAAACCACTTAGTAGATGACAACTGTTGTTGACAAATAGCTTCTAGAAATATGTGGGGAAGTCTGGACTGTCAGTGTAAAACTTCAAGTACATTAACTGCTGTTAGAAATGTAGGGTGAGTTTCCTTCCCTCATGTCAGATCATCACAGTGATTCCCACAACACCGGTAGGATTATTTGTGAAATAAAGGTGTGGGAACACACTTAAACAATAATTTGATATCAGCTTATCAATTTAGTTCCTGTCAGCAAAAATCCATAACAAACGGCTCAGCCCAAGGATCTGGGACCTGACTTTGTATTTTCTAAGGAGGTTTTCCTCCCTGTTTGCAGAGACATTATGTGCAGATTAAAGCAGTAAACTGATAGGTAAATTTACATGATCTCAAATTCTACAGGGAATGGCAAACACTGATGAAAAGAAATGAAAAAGCTTGACATGCCTTTTATTCCCACTTCAGACTCAGACAACCAGACTATTTAAGCGAGTATGATACCAATAGGAGTGAATTTTCAAAACCATTTAAGCAGGTTCTCTCCCATGGACTTTTTTTGGAATACTTAAAAAACCCCAACAAACAGATGATTGCATTTTTTTTTTTTTTTTTTAATGTATAGAGTAGGTGCTGCTACTTGAAATTCAAGAATTAATATTCAATTCAACCTCAACTTAATTACTTTTCTTAAAAATCATCTGTGGCTGAATAAGACAGTTTGATATCTGCTTGGGCTGATGTGGACAAAAGTCATTCAATGGCTATCTAAAATAAATGAGAGAATAACTGACTAAACTAAGGAGGGAAAGTAAATGTCTACATCACATTTCTTACTCACCATGCTCCAAACCCAGTAGGCACCCTGGTAAACCCTAGAATCATATAATAATAGAATATCCCAATTTGGAATGGACCCACAAGGATCATCGAGTCCATCTCCTCGGTGCCCAAAGGACCACTCACAACATCAGATCATGTTTCTGAGAGCATTGTCCAAATGCTTCTTGAACTCTGGCAGGGCTGGTGCCATGACCACTTCCATAGGGATCCAGCTCCAGTGTTCAACCACCCTCTTGGTGAAGAACCTTTTCCTAATATCCAGACTTAAACACCTCTGTCACAGCTTCAAAGCATTTCCTCAGGTC
The DNA here is from genome assembly GCF_009819795.1 of Aythya fuligula. Taxonomy (NCBI): domain Eukaryota; kingdom Metazoa; phylum Chordata; class Aves; order Anseriformes; family Anatidae; genus Aythya; species Aythya fuligula. Next base: position 122,647,431 of record NC_045559.1, on the reverse strand, counting down.
CTGTCACTGGTCAGCAGAAATAAGAAACCAGCACCTGCCCCTCCTCTCCCCTTGTGAGGAAGCAGTAGACCTCAGTGTGGTCTCCCCTCAGTCTTTTCTTGTCCAGGCTGAACAAACCAAATGACTTAATCTGCTCCTCATACATCTTTCCCTTCAGAACCTTCACCATCTTTGTAGCCTTCCTTTGGACACTCTCTTACAGTTATATCTTTCTTATACCATGGCACTCAAAACTGCATACAGTCTGTACCTACTGGCACAGATATCGATATCATTTTTGCTTGTCAAAGAAATCATGTGATTAGCTTTAGACTGGATCCTGAAGCAGACTACCATACTTGTTACATGTGAGCTGGGCAGTAGTGCTTTGGATCAGAAAAATGATCGCGCTTCTGTATCCAGACACTCTCAGCTGCCAGAAATCAATCAGTTGGTAGACAAAAAGAACCCCATCTCCTGGATCTCTGTCCAAAACTTCTACCAAATAGGAGGAAAAACAGGGGCTACAGACAGTCCATCCTCTCATCTGCATGGATTCCCAGACCTGCATAGGACCCCTGAATGGAGGAAAGAGTTCTCCGAATGACAAGGAATTTTACTGGAAGGGCACGACACAGACCCAAACAGGTCTTCTGATCAATGGGTGTTTGCAAGTGCACTTCAGAGCATAAGACGTTTGAGGATGCTAATTGCTTACTCAACACACATCCCATTTTTTTCTATTGTTGTAGCAGGCTGTCATAGCTGTTCAGTATAATTATTTTGCCCCATATAACTGATTTTATTTGCTAATCTCTTGGCTGATTTTCTTCTTTTCTTTCCAAATAACTTGTTATGTATATGCTATATTCTCTTATTGGAATTGTGCAGTAATACTAACATAAAGTGGTAATAACAATTATGTGATAGACCATTTTGCATTGTTAAAATTGCCTTTTTATGACTCTGCAACTGTTTCAACCTGGTGCTCATATTCTGGTCTAACTTGTATTTGTACAATATAGGTATTCTTTTTTTTTTCCTTTTTCTTTTTTCTTTTTTTTTTTTCTGTTCGACCATATCACCTATGAATGACTTAGCAACCAAGAGATCAAAATGCTGGTGAACAGTTTACAACAACTACAATAATAATAATAATAATAATTAAACTTAAACTATTTCATAAATACTGAAAAAATGTTGCAATAAATGCTAGTTGAGGGAATTAGCATATCCTGGCAAGATCTGATTTTCTTTCCTTTATTTCCTTCTTACTTTATGTAATTTATTTTGTAAAATAAGAAATATTTAATCATTGAACAGCTTCTCTATTTATAAGAGGTACTATATGTTAACATTTAAGATGATTTTAAAGTCTTTTACTGAAAGATGAATTGTTACTCTTTGGGGAAAAATAAAGGGGGAGATGAGAGGAAACTCCTCAGAAACTCCTTAGCTTTAGTTTCAACTAGGAAGTATATTTTAAAAATAATCTTTTAAATGTAAATGCAAGAAGAAAGTCTATGAAATGTGGAAAAAGGGCCTGGACACATGAGAGGAATACAGGATCACTGTCAGGGCCTGTAGGGATGTGACAAGGAAGGCTAAGTCTCATTTGGAATTAAATCTGGTAAAGGAGGTCAAGGATAACAAGAAAGGTTTTTTTAAGCATGTCAGTAGTAAAAGAAAGACTTGGGAAAATATGGGTCCACAACTGAATGAGGTGAGTACTCTTGTAATAGGGGAAGCTGAGAAGGCAAAGATATCGAACACTTTCTTTTCTTCTGTCATTACTGCCAAGACTACCCCTCAAGAATCCCAAACCCCAGAGAGAAGAGAGAGAGTCTGGAGAAAGGAAGACTTCCACTTGGTTGAGGAGGATCTCATCAGAGAGCGTCTAGCCAAAATCAATGCACACAAATCCACAGGCCCTAATGGATACAACTACATGTGCTGAGGGAGCTGGCATATGTGATTGTCGAATGCTCTACCAACCTGGTAGCCTTCTATGATGTCATCACTGGCTGGGTAGATGAGGGGAGAGCAGTACATGTTATGTACCTTGATTTCAGCAAAACTTTTGACACTATGTCCCACAAACATCCTTGTAATGAAGCTGAGAAAGTGTGTGGGATAGATGAAAGGACACTGAGGTGGGCTGAGAAATGGCTGACTGGCAGAGCTTAGAGGATTGTGATCAGCGGCCCAGAGTCTAGATGGAGGCCTGTAAGCAGGGTTCCCCAGGGGTCACTGCTGGAACTGGTCTTGTTAAATTTATTAATCAGTCATCTGGACAAAGGGACAAGGCACACGCTCAACAAGTTTGCTGATGATACAAAACCGTGAGAAGTGGCTGACACACCAGAAAGCTGAGCTGACATTCATGAGCAAGACCTGGACAGGCTGGAGAGCTGGGCAGAGAGGAAACTGATGAGGTTCAGCAAGAGCAAGTTTACAGTCTTGCATCTGGGTAAGAATAACCACATTCGTCAATACAGGTTAGGGGCTGACCTGCTGGAGAGGAGCTCTCCAGAAAAGGATGTATTGGTCCTGGTGGACAACAGGTTGCCAATGAGCAAGTATTGCACCCTTGTGGTCAAGAAGGCCAACAGCATCCTGGGGTACTGCGTTTAGTCTGTCTGGGATGGAGTCACCTTTCTCGGCAGCAGCCCACATAGTGCTGTGATCTGCAGTCGTAGCTGGAACAGCACTGGTATTATTCCAGTGTTGTGTCTATTGCTGCATAGTTCTGGCACAGCATCAGGACTCCCTCCAACCACCCAAGAGCCAGCAGGCTGGGGATGGGCAAGTGATGGGGGAGACATCACCAGTGCAGCTGACCTAAACCAACTAAAGGGATATTCCATAACACTTGATGTCACACTCAGCAATAAAAAGGGGGGCTGTAGTGTGCGGGAGTGGGGGGGGAGGGCTGTCCTCCTGAACAACAACTACGTGTTTTGAGTCCCTGCTTCCCAGGATGTGGCTGAACACCACTCATTGCTGGGAAGTAGAGAATAATTTTTTTTCCCTCTCTCTCTGTGCTTCCGCGCGGACTGTTTCTTTTGTTTCTTTTTTTTTTTTTCCTCCCCATTCCCTTTCCCTTTATTTAAACCATTCTCATCTCAGACTAAATCTCTGATCAATGAGCTCATATACTTATATACTTTAACCTTGTAACTTATATACTTATATATACTGATATATATACTTATATACTTTAACCTTGCACTAGTAAACAGTGGAATAACTGCCATTTAGCATTGCTTGAAAAGAACTTTGATTTTGATTAGGAAGAGGAAGAGGAAGGATTAGGAAGTGTTGACACGTCAACAGTAAGAAAAAAGTTTTCAGAGAGAAAAAATATGTTCTAAATAAATTGGAGAAATTTATATACAATTTTTGTTGTGCAGTGTCAAAAAGGAAAAGTAGAACTGCAAACATACACACACATCCATACACACACATATAAGCTTCTCTGGTTTTATTTGACAGATGTTAACTACATACCTAAAGACATCTCACTATTTTGTCTGTAAGTAATTTTTCTGACCACAATTTTTAATTTTCTTGATATTCGAGGAAAATATGTTTTTCATGGACTCCTTGTCAGAGGTCAAAATAGATTTATGAGTTATCATCTAAAAGCATGATTCAATCAAACACCATGAGGCATCTGAGAACATCTAAGACATCCGAATCTACCTGGGATGGCTTTTAGATATGATTTTGATATTAGTAGTCCCCTGTCCTATGACTTTAAAAATAACTAAATAAAAAAATAACTAAAAAAAAATACATTTTTTTTTTACAGTCAAGAAAACCAAAACTGATGAGTTTCATGATCTTATCAAAAAGAAGCTATATTATTTAAAAGACATTTAGATGTTGTCGTGGTTTAACCCGGCTGGCAGCTAAACACCACGCAGCCGTTCGCTCACCCTCCCCCCTCCCTCTCTGGGACGGGGGAGAGAAATGGAAAGTGAAGCCCATGAGTTGAGATAAAGACAGTTTAATAAGACAGGAAAATAATAATAATAATAATAATAATAATAATAATACAATGATGATAATAGTACTACTACTAATAATATGTACAAACAAGTGATGCACAATGCAATTGCTCACCACCCGCTGACCGATGCCCAGCTTAACCCCGAGCAGTCCGGCCCCCTCCCCCCGGCTAGCCACCCCTATATATTGTTTAGCATGACGTCAGATGGTATGGAATACCCCTTTGGCTAGTTCGGGTCACCTGTCCTGGGTCTGTCCCCTCCCAGCTCTTACTGCACCCCCAGCCTGCCTGTTGGCAGGACAGAGCAAAAGTCTGAGGTGTCCTTGGCTTGGTATAAGCACTGCTCTGCAACAATTAAAACATCGGGGTGTTATCAGCACTCTTCTCATCCTAAGCCAAAACACAGCATTCCACCAGCTACTAGGAAGAAAATTAATTCTGTTCTAACTGAAACCAGGACAGATGTAGAGCTTAGGGATATGGTTTAGTGGGGACTGTTAGCGTTAGGTCAGAGGTTGGACTTGATGATCTTGAGGTCTCTTCCAACCTTGAAATTCTGTGATTCTGTGATTCTGTGATTTTTTATATCCTGAACAGGAATATAATATTTAAGCATTTAAATTCAATTTTAAATCTTTCTGATATTAAAGAAAAAAAAAAAAAAAAAAAAAAAAAAAAAGCAGTTAATCAATTTTGCCTCAGAAATATTTTAATCTATGCTGTTTTACTTTAATGTTTTGGTAGTTTAAGGATATTCAAGAATTAGTCAATGTTATAACAGAAAATGAAGTTCTGTCAGGTTATTAGGAAGTACAAAGATGGGTTTCTAAAATCTAATCAAAGCTAAGTTTCAAATTTTCTTACTTTAACAAGGATATGTCACACTATTTTTGGTGCATTAAATACAAATTCATAATTTATATATAATGAAAATCATTGGATATTCTAAGCTTTGCAGAAATAGAAATAGAAATATAGAAATAGGACAAACTGAAGTAACAGCACAGAAAGGCTCTTGGATCAACTGTGAATAATGTGGCACCCCTTTTTACATACCTTCCAAAACATTATTTTGCTATGGTGCTCTAGTGTACAACAGTGTCATTTACAGTTGGATACAGTTATAGACTAATGTTCCCCTGCTAGGTCTTAATACAGATAGGTAATTCTTGGGATAATAAGTGCTAAACTAACCCAGAATTCCAGTCAAATGTGATTTCCCTGATTACTTGGCTAGTATGTCTTCACTATCTTTCTTCCTCTTCCTCTTCCTCTTCCTCTTCCTCTTCCTCTTCCTCTTCCTCTTCCTCTTCCTCTTCCTCTTCCTCTTCCTCTTCCTCTTCATTCTTTTTCGTTTTCGTTTTCTTTTTTCTTTTTCTTTTTCTTTTTTCTTTTTCTTTTTCTTTTTCTTTTTCTTTTTCTTTTTTCTTTTTCTTTTTCTTTTTCTTTTTCTTTTTCTTTTTCTTTTTCTTTTTCTTTTTCTTTGTCTTTGTCTTTGTCTTTGTCTTTGTCTTTGTCTTTTTATTACAAATTGTAGAAGAAACAATTGCTGCATTCAAGTGCATGCACTCAAAATATATACCCTTTTCTTATATTAGCAACTATTAATAACTTTTAATTTTCACTGATTACAAAATCCATCAGATCTTCCTCTTTTTTCTCAAACTTTTATTTTCATATAATTTCCAGACAGGATTTTAACATGATATGTCTGTTGGGGATTTAAAACTTTTCAAGACCAAAAAATAAAACAGTAGAACATACAGAAACTGGGGACAGCACAGAGCATGAGTTAACTGAATATAAAAGCATGAATCAGTAGGATAGATTCATAGGTTTTGACCTATGGGTGGCAGAAGTAGGATAGATTCATAGGTTTTGACCATCAGGGTGGCAGAAAACACTGGAGACTTTGAAGAGGTACAATCTGGTCTACAGATAAAGAATACTTTGCTGTGAACCATGGAGTTGTGAATGCATGATCAACAATTAAATCATTTACAGTTTTCCATCAAGTAGGAACACTTTATCATCATTTTAAAGATTAAGAGGTAGAGAAAGCAAGTTTCAGCCAATGTCGGGGAGCAAACTCATTAAATAGAATTTAACCACAAGGGGAACAAGAACAACAACAACAACAAAGTATTATAATTAGAACCATGGAAATTGTTTTCTCTTCATGACTACAGGTATCTTTCCCTATAGTGGTGGGGAAGAGTAACTGAAGGAGAAACCCTCTGCAAAGCTCAGGGAAAGCTTGAGTTGGAGAAGTGAGTCCCAAATAAAAGTTTTGGTACTTCACAAAGACAAAATTGGTGTTAAGAAAATAAAAAGCTTAGATAAGGTTTTGTATAAAGATGCTTCTTACTTTGCCAAAAACACAATGTTTTTATTATCCAATTTGCACTGACTTTCGATTTTGTTTTCCAAATTTTTTAAAAAAATCCATATCCTTTCTTCTGATAGCAAATATGGGTTTGTATAAATAGACTGCAAATAATGTTTGGAACTCCAAGATTTGGCTGAAGATACTACAGAGATGTCAGTGGTGATCTTTGCAGACCTAGTAGAGTTGGTTTGGTGTCCCTCTACCACTAAGGGAAATTAAGAGACAAATCAATGACTAGAATCTGTGCCAGTGAAATTACAAAAGGAGAAAAGCTTAGATCTAGAAAACCTTATACAGAGGTAGGGTAACACAAAGCAATTTGGTAATGCTCCAGGAAAAAGAACTAAGCTACCACTTGAGACACTTGTGGTTAGTTAACAGTTTGGTGGAAAGGGCATGAGGAGGGGGAAGGTGGTGTCAGAATGAGTAGGAAGGGGAGTTGGGCATGTGTGACAGCAAAATAACTTTCAAATGGCCCATCTTTAGCCTTTTGGCTAAAAATATACATGTAAATACCTATGTTTACATACACAAAAATACACCTATGAGGTGTATTTTTACATGTAGTCAAATCATAGTCATAATCAGTGTCCCATGAATTTTATAAGTATTGTTCTTGTATTTGTTTTCACAAAAAGGCAGCATCCTTAATGTGGCAATTTATCTGATGGCTTCTTTGAAATTCATCAGGTAATCACAGTGTAACAGGTGAGAATTAGTGGATCAAAGTGAAATATACAGTAGTGCACAAGCTATTTTATAAAAAATAAAAAATAATAATAATAAAAAAGTTGCCTTCTAGCTCAGCTGCGATAGCTAATAGACCACATATTGGTCTTTGTATACTGCTCAGTGAACCATATATCCTTTTAGTGAAAAATATATATATATTTATATTAATATTTTAAAAATAAATAAATCTCACTTTGTGAAACATTGTTTGACTGCTATTTGATTTTAATTTCAATAAATAAATATTAATTATAATTTTGAAAAAAAAAAAAAAAAGATTCATAGTCAGCATCTACTGACATTCCTGTACTGTTGATTTAAAGTAAGAAAAGCTCTCCTCGTGTTGTCTTTACATCAAATTAGATACATAGAAATGCACTTCTAGAAAATTAATGTAAATTAACGTCTCAAATTTTCAACTGAATGAAGCATTTTCGGGTGTATGTGAGGGGGAGGATGGTAGGTGAGGGAGATGAAAATTATCTCTTTTTGTTTGTTTGTTTTAAGTACAGAATAGGAATGCAAGGTCTACAGCATCTGTTTGTAAAAGAGTAAGGAAAAGTAAATAACGGCATTTCATTTTTCCAGTATATGTTTGTTATTCAGTAACTGGTTTCTAGTTTAAGTGTTCCACATTCTTCTTCAAGAATCAATGAAAAGTTGTAATAACTAATATCTTGCATGTTTTTATTATTATATTATTTTATTTTTAATTTTTTTATTATCACTGCATGCTTTTTGTTATTACATTATTTCATTATTGCTTGCAAGGATGGAGCTTTGAGCAATTTGGTCTTATGGAAGGTGTCCCTGTCCATGGCATGGGGATGTGTGGAATTAGATGATCTTTAAGGTCCCTTCCTTAATCACAATATTCTGTGATTCTAAAATTTACACAGTGTGTGAAGATCAGTAAAAAGGTATACATATGTATGTAAAAATATTTTATATGCTCTATGAATTACTTTAATTTCTAGGTATGGGATATACTCATGGGAACACATCCTGTAAAGTTATTTGCTTTCAGCTTCAAAATAAATTCTATATGTAAATGAGTGTCAGCTGCTTTTTAGGCAGTAACAATGGATAGAAAATGGGTATCTGACATTTCTCCAGTAGAAAGAGTCTTGCTTGCAAAACTGAAATATTTCAAGGAAAATACTTGTTTTGTGGAAAAAAAAAATAAAAAATCATCAATTTAGGATGAGAAACATTTTTAAAAAAATACAATAGTTATTGGAAAGGATTACATTTTTTACCACTTAAATAATATCAGAAAAGTGTGTCACTGAACAAGTAAAGCACAGAAATAAGCTTTCTGCTGCCCATGCTGTCTCCACCCAGAAGCAGATCTTGTATTGTCCTCGTATTTGAAATATAAATCAGATAAAACAGTGGAAACAACAAAAACTGTGCAAAACATTACATTCTCCATACTATAAGCACATTTTAAATAAAACTGCAATTTGAGTATGTTTAAATTGAAACAGAAATAATTGAAATAAGAGGTAGATTTTTAGATTTTCTTGACTTTTTTTCCCCTTTGACTATATTGACATAGAAATTCCATGACTTTTTTTATCCATCAACAAGTTTTGCTCCAAGTGAAATTAGTTTAGCATTCAGAATTAGGATTTTTAATGTTATCTATCTCCTCTTCCACTATTAATAATTCATTTGTACTACAGGTGGTAAAGATTAATAAAAAACAATGCTTTCCTTCAAAAAAAAAAAAAAAGTAAAAAAATAAAAGTAAAAAAAAAAATAATTACCTGTTTTAAATGTTGAAAAGGGTGAATTAAAATACTATTTTTAAGATGTCTTTTTATAGTGATTTTTTATCATTATTTTCTGAAATGAAATTGCATTTTAATAAAAATGGAGAAAAATAATCTAAAATTAGTTTGCTGTTTTTAAGAAAAATTTAAACAATGGATAGAAAAGAAATGCAGAATATGATTTGCTTTCAATATGAGCTGGAATACTTATGAGAATATATTAATGAATTCAAATATTTTTGAAAGAGTTTTTTGAAGGGCTTTGTTATCACATGATTCTGCAAATCTCATGTCTCAGCATTTCAGTCATTTTTTATTTGTGGCAAGGAAAGCAAGCTTTCTTTTTTTTTGTTATATGTGTTCACAAGAAACTTTAAAGCTAGAAGGAAATAAAGATCATGCCTTTATCTAAAGAAGAGACTAGAGCTTTCAAAAACTGGGTTGTGTGATCAATGATATCCTTAACTTATTATGTTTATTTCTTCAGATTTGTTTAACTTGGTTTACATGAAAAGATTTATTTTTTTAAACCTAAGATTTTACCAAAGATTGTGGAATAATCTTATGCCAAAATACAGTTCATCATTTATTTTGTTCTGAAGTGTCTTTTTTAAAGTTTTTATTTTTAGAAATACACTTTAAATTTAATACCCAGCTAAAATGTTTTTTTTTTTTTTTTTTTTTTTTTTTTTTTTGTGTGTGTGTGTTCCTATACATTGTATCGATTTCAAGTTCTTAACTAGAAATGTTCACACTGATGTTTTATTATTTCTGTTCTATTATCTTCATTTTTCCACTCCAAAACTTTTCTGTGCAACTTTCTCTCTTGAATGTAAATAATAAAAAATAAATAGAGTAAAACATGAATTTAGCTGTTTATGCAGTGAAAATATTCTGAATTTACTGAAATACATTTAAACTTCTTTCATAGAAGTGAACAATCCTGTTTTCTCAAAGAATATGGCATTTGGATCAAAAGAATTGATTGTAAGTTAAAAAAAAAAAAAAAAATCAAAATTATAGGCACCTTACAAACCCATATTGCACCCAAGTGTCAGTCTAACTATGAATGTGGAATTGGATAAAACTGGAGAACTTCAGGTTTGAGCCCTGCTGTTCGCTATAAAGTCTTGCCATCTGCTCTGCAAATATTGGAATAAAGTGTATAAGACTCTTCTTGGATGTACAGAGATGCAGCCAGCTTTGTGCTGGAGAATCACAGAGAGATGTGGTACAACTCTGTGACACAATGTGTGCCAAAATAATCCTCACACCACTGAAAATCAAGCCACAGATCTGATGGTTGGAACAACTTCAGAGCAACATACGGGTTTTACCTCCTCAGTTCTACACCAAAGTTTTCTAAGATTTTCAAACACTTTAGATTATTTCAGCTGTTAGGCAAAAAATGTACCATCTTCAGTCACTTCAGAAAAGGGGATTATTTCTTTATGCTCTCATAAAGAAGAATCAGAAAAGCATGTTTCTCTGAAGAAACCATTCCTTTGTCTATGAATATCTTAGTAATAGTACAAGTGAATAAATACAAGTGAATCAAAATTCAGTTAAGCCAGAGTCTTGTCCCTGATTGATATTAAAATGTTCTTCTTCCTAAAAATGCCAGTGTTCTTTTGATCCATTCTCCATGGGCATAGAGAAGAATGCTTTCTATGCATTCTTCTTGCCTTCACAACTTGATTGCAACAAGATCCCAACACTAGGCTTCTTTAAAAGGAGATATCTTACAGCCACTGCTGAACCTTTGGAAAGACACCTCCATCATTCTAATAATCACCCGGTAGTTCTGGGCATTTACTGGGACCTACATTTATGCACTTAAAGTAGGAGTTTTTATCTGACTTCCTTTTTCTCTCTGCTTTCCTATGTGGACCCCTTTTATTTACACTGTAGCTTGTCTTGAATCCTATATCTGGTTCCATCTCCTGAATGGACTCTGGACCATGTTGTTGCCTTGCTTCAAGTTCTTTCTATGGGCCTGTCTCCTATCTCCTGAATGAAATCTCCAGGACAGACTCTGGATCTGGATCATCATTTGCTGTTTCTGAGTTTGTCAATGTTCTCCACTACCAATTTAGCTCGTTGTATTCAGACACAGTGGGACAGAGTCCCATTGGTGAGGACATTGTCCAGGCTGGGGTTATGTTCAGCTTTTGGATCTCCATTCATTAGGGATAATCCAACTTTCACTGCTCCCTGGCAACTCTTTGATAAGCTAAGAAAGATAAGGAAGCATATAAACATGACAAGACTCAAGATCTGTCACCCAAACAGCTACGCTCTTCTATGAAGGGCTTTTGACTTTATAAAATAAGAACTTAAGCAAAACAAGTCAAAGTCATTCCTGTCGTCTCTGGCAATCTGAAATTTTTTAACTGTAAGAAACACACCTTTAAAATTAAAGGAAAATTTTCCATCTTTTAATTCTGTTCAAGTGATTGCACCATTTCAGCTTTGTTTTAAGTTAATTAATAGTATGCCACTTGAAATGAGAAGCTATTTGCTCATTCTAATTAATATATGATAACAAAAAGTAAATACAGTTCAAGCAATCAACAGATTATTTAATTTAAAATGTTCATAATGATTATGAGTGAATCGGATATTGTGAGTATCAGTGACATTAGCAGAACAGAGATTACATTACAGTAACATAAAGTATGAAAGATCCCTTATTTGGAAGAAGTTTCAATGGGATTTTGTGCTCCCTGGATCAGAAAACAAAACAAAAATAAACAACCAGACCAAACCAAACCAAAATGAGGAGAAACACATTAATAAGAGTCTGTTTGGAATCACTGTTGTTCACTAGGAATGTCAGTCATCATATCCAGTGTATGTGTAAGTCTTCTCACTATTCAGTCTGACAGTATCTAACAGCCAGGGTAAAATCAGTTGCTGAATAAGAATTAAAGATAGTGGAGTCTGCAACTGATCCTTCTTAAATTTTAAAGTAAAAATAAAGATGATTACATAAATGTCTTTTTTTTTTTTTTTTTTTTTTTGAACATTGGGAAAAATCTTGAAATAACTTTATATTCAGCACTTCTATGATATTTTATGGAAGGTGTTGACCTCAATGGCTGTAGGCAGAATGTAATTAGGTTTATTATCCCCATTTTACAGAAGACAATCTGAAACATATAGCAATCAAAAGCTACACAATGCTTTTGAGATTATAACAGAGGCATATTTTGGGGGGATAAAAGAACTTCCACTGATTTTAATAAACATTACCTGTAATTCACAGTGAAAAAATAAGCTTTCAGTTTTCATGGCCCTCAGTGCAACATTAAATTCTGTGGTACTTTATACGTTGTTCAGGTAATGCTTCTTTATTACCTACAAACAGATTATGCTGTTAAAAACACTTTGGACAGTTTTCATGTGTTATAATGTAAATGAGAGGATCAATGATCAATCTAGACCCAACCCTCTTGGGTCTAGATATCCCACAGAGCTGAATTCCTCACTCTTGAGTGAGTGAGTGTCTGTCTGAGAGTCTATGTGAGTGTCATTTCTGTCTGGTGAATCTAGGTCTGAAATAGGCAACTAAGGTTGATTTATGATTCTGTTAGTGTTCTCAAATGTGTTCTGTAATCATAATAAGCCAATTAAGAAGGTCTCCGTGAAAAGGAAAGAAGGGGGAGAAGGTTAAGTTGCTTTTTAAGGAAAGAACATGTTAGTGGGAAGATAGCAAGGATTATATGGAGAATTTACTGAAGCTGTAGTAGACAACTCTATCTGGTAGGGTTTTGTTTTGAATAAGGTTTATATTTTTGTTTATTTGTTTATCTGAAACCAAGTTTTAGTTTTGGAAGGCTCATATGTGATTATCTGTGGCATTTTGAAAAAGGAATGGAAATTATAATGTCAAAAATATATATATTTCTTATAATTCCACTACTTATGAGTTGTGAGTATTTACTCATAGTTTTCCTTCTTGACCACAAATAGTTATGTTCTTCAGGTTCTTTAAAAGAGGGAAAAAAAAAAAAAAAGCATAACCTGGAGCATGAAAAAGACTTCCTAAAAAGTTGCAGAAGACAAATTATTGGAGAAGTTTCTTATTAGTTTATTAGTTTCATTTCTACATCCTTCCGGAATTCTGTCTTATGGATTTTGGATGTTTTTTGGATATTATTGTGCTTTTCTTGCTTTATGGTATCTTGACTATGTAGAACACTAATTACTATTTTGAAAGAATATTTCTTTTGGAAAAGTTTCCTGGTGGATTCTAGGATATTCTGTAAAAGGACAGTTATTATTCTTTTCTCTGTTTGACACATAAAAATACATTTTGGCATGAACTGTCATCAGAAATGTTGCATGTACTCAAATAGAACAACTTGTTCTATTAATATATAATCATTAAGGGGTTGTGCACAAATTAATGGCAGATGAGCTTGATGTCACTAGAGGTGTAAAGGAATTTTTAGTCCTTGCATAAAGAAAAAAAAAAGACAAAGCAGGGATACATTTTCAGGAGAGTTCTGGGAATCCAATGTAATTATGAAATTATGATATTTTATATTATTTTATATTATTTTATATTAAATATATATATATTAGTGAATATTGAGAAACATTTTCCCTTTTCAGTGGAGCAGAGAATTAGGCAATTAGAGCTGTTAAAAAGTGATATAAAACTAACCCCAGAGGAATGCCATTCCAAATCTCAGAAGGAAACAGCAGAAAAATATAAAGCCTTCCATAATTTTTTAGTTACCTCTTTGGATAGCAACAGACTAGACCTGTCTTCATACTTCCTGTAGTAACTAATGTTTACTGAGGATACAATAATCCAATCAGCATTTCAAAATTTTGAAATCCCACCCATGTGTGTACCTTAGGTAGAGACATCAGTGAAGAATGACAAATTACATATGCCTTACTTGATATGTTTTCATGCTTTTTGATTCTGAGACTAGGATTTGTGCATGTATGGTGATTATTAGAACAACATTTCTCATGTTGTTTGAAGCAAAAAACACTAGTTTCACAAACATGAGACCAGGAAAACATGTAATTACTCTATGCCACAACCCACTTAATCTTTTTTTATATTGGGATATTTCAATTTCTTCCAAGTGGAGCATTATGAGTTTTTCAGTGGAATCTCAGCCATGTGCACCAAATCAGGGAGCAGTGAGGGCTGGCTGCCCCACGTGAAAGAGGAACTGGATGCCAAGTGTAACAACAAGTAATGTTACACAGTAAGCACTAAAACCTTGCAGTCTCAAGATATTCTTGCAAGGAGAGCAGAGCAGCTAGGTAATAGTGTGCAGCTTAGAGTCAAAACTACCAGGCAACTCTAGTGTAATGAGACCGGTCCAAAAAAAAGCTGAGTCAGACCATGGATCTAGATACAAACACACTGTGTTTCAGGCACCTTTTTTTTTTTTTTTTTTAATTTCTATATGAGTGATTACAGCTGGGATACCTTCGTGATTTTCCTTTTGGAAACCCCATATAAAAAAAATTAACCAGTCAGATTCTGAAGAAAAAACACATTTTTATATGCTTAATTTTTACTTTTATTTTTAATTATTACAGAAATTGTATTATTTTCATTATTACTTTTTGGTTTCAGCACTTCCTTAAACCAGAGCTTTTTAAATTTTATTTTATTTTATTTAAATTGGTCAGAGGATGTTCTCAAGAATGTTTCTAATGTGACCACTGCATTGCTCGCACACTTGAACCTATTCATTTTCAAAGGATAATATCTAATGTTCTGATGATGAATTTATCTTCCTTGACAAAGATTTTCAAAGTATTCAAAGCTTGAATAAGCATTATTCTTAATTGCCTGTGTCATTTTAAAACTTTTTCTATGGGATTAAATTCATTCATGTGCTAGCATCTCAAAATACTTCGTCAATGATATTCATTGTATTATCATATGTTACCTATCATATCTATAGCTACTCGTCAGTCATCTATATGAAGACCCACTTTAAAGTAAGCACTAAGTACTCTCCTAACACCCATGTAGCAGAAGGAGATTCTTGCAGTGAGCATCTTATGCATCATACACAATGTTAGTGCATAAAATCCAGTACTTTTTTGTTGTTGTTGTTGATGTTGTAGACGTTCAGTCAGTCTTTGTCCCAGTGTAAGTGCAGTGAATATGTAATGTATGTTTTAAGTTGATAACAAGTTGATAACATGAAAATACCAATCACTTTGTTTAATCATTATAGTGTGATGGTTATTTTGTGCCTATATTTTCCCTCCAACATATATGTTCTTACTGTAAACAGTGATGACCACCTGTTTACCATTTCCAAATCAATGTAAACTACTCAGTACCTACAAATCTACTAAAAAAAATAACTTAAATGGAAATCTGTTATTTCATAACTTTAAAGACTATTCCAATAACTTTACTGAAAATCAAAACATACACCTGATTTTTAAATCTCTCAAAATCTTACGTTTTTAACAACCCCCAAAATAAGAATGCAAAGTAAAAAACAGAGAGAAACATCAGATAGTTGCCAGTAAACATTCAGAGATACTTATAATTGGAGAATACAAATTTAGTATCACTGAGTTTATCTGAAATAAAGTTAACTTTCCTTGCAACAGCCCATACAGTGCTGTGCACTGTACTTGTAACTAGAACAGCACTGGCATCTGTCCCATTCTGATTGCATGGAGGGTCATTCATGAGTCACCCACAGAGAGATTAAGACACAAACAAAGTCAAATATTGTCCACCAGTTCATTACTTTTGTAGAAAAATATCAAAGGAGAAGTGAGAGTTAAGAAAGGAGGAGTGAAAGAAAAAGTATCAAAATATAAGTGAAGGTGTCTTACAGATTGCAAGAGATAGTCACCACCACAGATCCAGTGGCATCCCATTGGTCCATTGTTTTTTAAAGATGTGGTGGGGAGGGTCCACTGTATCTTGAAAAGGCACTGTTCTTTTATAGCATCCCCTCGTGGTCTTTTTCCAAGGTAATGGCACATAGCCAGTTCATCACTACTCATGTTCTCCTTCCAATTGGTTGAGACTGCTGTCACTGGGCAGGGAGACCTCCAGTACCAGGCACCTAACATGTGCCATGCCATACTGGCATTTTTCTCCTGCCCACGCATTCTGTTCTGTTTAGGTACCAGCCAATCAAGAAAAGATCTGCAAGCCATAGG
The DNA here is from genome assembly GCF_009819795.1 of Aythya fuligula. Classification (NCBI taxonomy): domain Eukaryota; kingdom Metazoa; phylum Chordata; class Aves; order Anseriformes; family Anatidae; genus Aythya; species Aythya fuligula. The sequence continues at coordinate 122,631,362 of NC_045559.1, read as the reverse complement.
AACAGGTAGATCTATGTTGCTAGGCAGGAAACTCTGAAAATAATATTTGAGACCAAGCATTTCACCTTCCACAGTATCACAACAATCTATTGCTGAGCAGTTCTGGCACAGCATCAATACTCTCTCCAAACCCTCCAAAGCCTGTAGGCTTGGAGTGGGCAAGAAATGGGGAGGGGACATCACCAGGGCAGCTGACTTAAACCAACCAAAGGGATATTCCGTACAATATGGCATCACACTCAGCAGTAGAAAGCAAGAAAGGGGAAGGATAAGGGGGTGCTTTTTTTATGAAGATGTCTGTCCTCCCAAAGAAACACTACGTGTAGTGAGGCTCTGCTTCCCAAGGCATGGCTGAAAATCATTTGTTGATGGATATTAGAGAGTAATGTATTTTTTTCTCTCTCTGTGTTTCCACACAGCCTTTGCTTGTTTTTGTTGCTGTTGTTTGTTGTTTCTTGTTTTCCCCTTCTTCCTTTTTTCCTTATTTTCCTTTATTCTTATCTCAAACCATTGTTTTTTCTTTCCAGCATACTTTCTTTTCCTCTTCTTCTGAGGAGGGGGAATGAGAGAGCAGTTGTGGTGGAGTTCAGCTGTCCAGCAAGGTAAAACCACCACACAAGCTGAAGAATGATTTTGAATGCATACATTTCAGGAGAAATTTTACCCAAATACTACTTGGTGTATAGGCATATGGTCAACATATTTCTGTGTTCCAAATACAGAATTTAGAAGCATGTTTATCAGTTTAAAACAGACACTTTTGGACAGGACTAAATGCACAGATATTTTTGTTAGATAGATTATTAGAATTTCAATAAGACTAGCCTGACAGTACGTAATATGAAAGTATTTAAAATTTCTGTCTTCAGATGCTACAAGTATGAACAAGGAATATTCATGGATCATATGATATGATCATAATTATCATAATGTAAGGAATGGTTCAGCAATTCTTGTCAATAGAGGGCTTGAAGGGTAAACCTTGAGTCTCTGATATCTGGGGGGGGGGTTCAGAACAACTTCTAACTACTGTGATTATTGCATGGGACTCTATGCAAGTCTCTGATACCTAGCCAAGAGATTAAGGAGAAGGGGAAAGCTGAAGGATGACTAAAACACAAAGCTTGCATGGGACACTACGCAAGTCTGTGAGATCCAGCCAAGATGGACAAAGGACCCCAGAGGGACCACTGGAGACTGATACACATGCACCAGTGAGAGGGTTCAGATTCTGGGAACTAATTATAATAACCCTGCCTTTTCTAGAAGTAGTAATGAATATGTCCTATACCTAGGACAATAAAAAACAGCCTCCTGATGTAACTTGTGTGCGTGTTGGAGGAGCCCAGACTTCCCACGCACCCAGCACTGTTTACTTGCCTTTTTTAACCCATAAATAAATCTTATAAAGCTAAATTGACTTGGAATTTATAACAATCGTCATGGTAATTAAGCATGACTACTATGTTCTATCTTTAAAGTATTGCTTATTATGAAATTCAATGACTTGACATGGTGTACCCATATTGGAGGTGATGAGATAACAAAAAATGTCTCGGTTTTTTTTGGTTGGTTGGTTGTTGTTTTTTTTTTTTGTTTGTTTGTTTTTTGTTTTTTGTTTTTACTTAAATACAACTAAAACCTTTACTTTCTGCTCTTCTGCATAGCTTCTTATTGGCCTGCAGCATTCTATATCCAGGGAATAGCTATATCTCCCTTGACTAAGAGAGAGCTACAGTATCTCTGAATGATAGCACGACTACATATTATGTTTTCCTTTTCTTGTGGTCTAGGAATGAGTTCTATAAACCTGGTTTACCAGTATCATGAGAAAGTTTATGTCCCCAAATGTCTTGTTATTCTTTAGTGGTTGATAAATGTTATGCGTGGTCATGGCCAAAAGGAAAGAGTTTGAACAACTCTTTAATAAAGCGTGGGGATGTTTATTTTCCAAAGTACACAGAAGTACACTTCTGTCAGAATCTGGTGTCAAATAAGTATGCTGTGAAGACAGAAAAAAAAAAAAAAAAAAAAAACTGGAAAAAAGAAAAACAAAACAACCCCCTCCACCCCAAAAACAACACAATTCCTTTCCTTGTATTGATTTATTTAATCAAGTATGAGAACACAGAAAGCCTTACCAATACTCTGATGTTGTTGAGACTGAAATACATAAATTACAATTTATGGTGCAAATAGTAGTGGAATAAGATATATCATTGAAAGAGAACAAAAAAGGATATAGAGTAAATCTGGTCTACAATTGAGATTTTTCTGTGTTATGACTGATTGAATGTATCATTCAATATAAAAGTACTGAAGATAAAACCCAATGCAAAAAATAATTAATCTACCACTTTGCTTCTAAGAAAAGGAATCTTTCAAAATTCTTTTCACAGTTTTCTTCTGATGATATTTAATGTAGTTTAAGTTATCATGTGAAAAACGTATTCTAATTATATTTTAACTGTGTTGTATTTTATACCCAGTTCTGATATAGAAACAAAAAATAAGTTCTTTCTGCTTTGGATACTGCCATCAATGCAAAGCTACATTATTTGACTCAGATGTGGGAATACAAATCTGACCTTCTTAATACCTCTTATTTTAGCAGAAATTTTAACATAAATTCTCCTATTTCTCACTTGTCAATCATGTAGAAAAAGCATTATTTCATAAAAATAGTGAAAAACAACAGTAAATGGAACAACTTTTTTCTCTTCATCTTAGTTAGGTGTGGCTATAACATATTTTTTCATAATTCTCTCTGAAGGGAAAAACAATAAAGACAACAAATAAGAACAAAATTTTCTACCTTTGCTGTGTAATTAACTTACATTCTTTTTAGTTATGTTGTATACTGTATCACTATGAAATGCATAAACTTCACTCAACTGTTACAGACTTTAACAAAGCAGTACACCTATGTTTTCAGATAATATATTCCATACCTATTGAAAATATGGCAAATTATTCACTGAAGTGGATAATATTCAGAAGGTTAGAAAGCACTGAGATGATTTTTTGTATGATTGATTTATTACTCATGTCGTACATTTCCATAATATATAGATTGAATCTTTATCACCTTAATCTAAAATAGAAGGACACATCAGAAGAAGAGAACATAGCGTACAGCTATTCATCTGTGTGAAGAAAAATTCTTGTGAATATGTGAAAATACTTCTTCATTAAAAAGGAGATTATTCCAAGGATAGAAGTGAAAGCATTGTCAGAGCATTAGAAAAGGTCTGATTCTGAAACCTGAAAACTACCAGAAAATTCCTGAGAATTAGGAAAAGTAAAAGATGCAGGGGAAGTATGAAATGCAAGGAAAATAAATGCAGAAAGATTAGAGGGATAGTTTTGTCTATGTTCTTGATGTTCAACTACCTTGAAATATGCAAGGTAAGAATGCAAGTTATGAAATTTAATGGAGGATGTGGTAAAACACTTCCCTGGGGAGCCTGTTCCAGTGCCTGTCCCAATGAAGAATGTTTTACTGATATCCAACCTGAATGTCCCCTGTTGCAGCTTCATACTTTTCCATCAGGTCCTATCGCTGATCACCAAAGGGAAGAGATCAGAGCTTCCCACTCTTCTCCCCCTTGTGAGGAAGCTGTAGGCCATGAAACAACCACTCTTCTCTAGGCTGAACAAACCAAGGGACCTATCTCAGCTGCTGCATATGAGGTATATGAGATGCTGCATATGAAGCATCTTAACTTATAGACCCTTCACCATCTTCATTGCTCTCCTTTGGACACACTCTAATGGTTTTATTTCCTTCTTACACTTAGGAGCCCAAAACTGGGCACAATGCTCAAGGATAGGCTGCACCACTGCAGAGTAGAGTAGGACAATCACTTCCCTTGAATGGCTAGCAACTCCGTGCTTGATGCACCCCAGGATACAGTTGACCCTTTTGTCTGTCAGGGCATATTGCCAACTCATATTCAGCTTGCCGTTGACCAAGACCTCCAGATTCCTTTCCATGGGGATTCACTCCAGCCTCCTGTCCACCAGCCTGTATACACATCCAGGTTTGTCCCATCCAAAAATGCAGAATCTAGCCCTTGCTCTTGCCTTGCTCTTGTTAAATTTCATTGAATTGGTGATTGCCCAGCCCTCTAATTTGTCAAGATCTTTCTTCTAGGCCTCTGTTTCCCTGAAGGAGTCAACAGCTCCTTCTAATTTAGTATCATCCACCAAGCAGTGGACCATTATTATCTCTGGTCTTCCTTTTGCTGCCAACATGTTAATATATAGATATGTAAATATATATATATTGTTTTGCCCCACAGTTCTGACCAGCTTCAATTCCAATTGAACTGTGGCCACGTTAGTTTTCTCCCTACAACAGTGAACAGCATCTCAGTAGTCCTCCTGTGTAGCCTGACCTTTTTTCTAGCATCCATATGCTTTTCTTTTCCACCTAAGCTCTAGAAGGGATCTCTGCTCAGCCAAGCCAACCTTCTGCCTGACTTGCTTGACCTCAGACACTTTGGAATTGGCAGCTCCTGTGCTCTTAAGATGTGATATTTTAAAAGTGGCCAGCACTGACATACCCCAATACCTTTGAAAGCAGAATCTCAGGGGACCCTACTAACTAGTTCCCTGAGCATCCTGAAGTGTGCTTTCCCCGTATCCAGGGTTTAAGTTCTGCAGGCAGTTTTTCTCCTATTGCTAATGATTTAAGACTTGACTTCTTCATGATTACAGTGACCAAGACAGCCACCAATTGCCACTTTATCTACAGAACCCTCTCTGTTTGCAAACAACAGTGGTGCTTCTACCCTGCTGAATAGATAAGCTCCACCACAATCATTCTCTCACTCTCCCTCCTCAAAAGAAGTAAGCTGGAAAAAAAAAAAAAAAAAAAAAGGCTCGTGTTGAGATAAAGATAACTTCATTAGAGGGAAGAGAGAAAAAACAAACAGCAACACCAACAAATCAAGCAAGGGCCACACTCAAACACAGGGAGAAAAAAAAAAATCTTTATTTCCCATCAACGAGCAATGTTTGGTAAATCACAGGAAGCAGGGCCCCAACATGAGTATCGGTTGTTTGGGAGGATAGGCAGATTAGTGCAATTTATTGCCCATTAATAACAGAATCACAGAATTTCTAGGTTGGAGGAGACCTCAAGATCATTGAGTCCAACCTCTGACCTAACACTAACAGTCCCCACTAAACCATATCCCTAAGCTCTATATCTAAATGTCTTTTAAAGACTTCCAGGGATGGTGACTCCACCACTTCCATGGGCAGCCTGTTCCAAAGTCTAACAACCCTTTCGGTAAAGAAGTTCTTCCTAACATCCAACCTAAAACTCCCCTGGCGCAACTTAAGCCCAATCCCCCTCGTCCTGTCACCAGGCACGTGGGAGAACAGACCAACCCCCACCTCTCTACAACCTCCTTTAAGGTACCTATAGAGAGCAATAAGGTCGCCCCTGTCGTGGTTCTGCTCGAGTGGGCAGCCAAGCTCCACCACAGCCGCTCTCTCACTCCCCCTCCTCAAAGAGGAATGGGGAGAAAACAACAAAGAAGTGGATCGAGCTTCGAAAATTGAAGTGGCTCAGGTGGACCTAGACTGGGAACGTAAGGGTGAGCTGTTTGTAGCTTGATGGGCCCATGAAACATCAGGACATCTGGGGAGAGATGCCACTTACAGATGGGCTCGTGATCGAGGGGTGGGCTCTCGTTGAGAAGACGTCGGTCCTCCTCTCGAACACCGGCTGCGTGCGTTGAGGCCTTGCTTCAAGGACGTGGTCAATCATCGCTCATTTGTGGGAAGTAGAGAGTAATTTCTTTCCTCTGCACTTCCATATAGCTTTCATTTATTTTGTTTGTTTGTTTTCCTCCCTTTTTCCCCTTTCCCTTTTATTTTCCCCTTAGTTAAGTTGTTTAGTTCATGGTAGTCTTTATTTAATTATTATAATTATTTCCCTTTAATTAAATTATCCTTATCTCAACCCGTGAGTTGTTCTTTGCTTTACTTCTCCCCCTCCTTATCTAAAGGAGGGGGAGTGAGAGAGCGGTTGTGGGGTTTAGCTGCCCAGCACGGTAAAACCACCACAGTCCTTTTTTTGTGAAAAGGGCTCAAGGGTTGAGATAAGGATGAGAAAATCACGCAATAATTATTGTAACGGGCAAAACAGACTCAGCATAAGAAGATAGTAAGATTTATTGCTCATTACTAACAAGCTAGAGAAGTGAGAAACAAAGGAAAGAAACCAAAAGCACCTTCCCCCCCCATCCACCCTCTTCCACCTCCTCCCCCCGAGCAGTGCAGGGGAACAGGGGAATGGGGTTATGGTCAGTCTACAGCACTTCTTCTCTGCCGCTCCTTCTCGGTCACTCTCATCCCCTGTGCTGTGGGGTCCCACCCACGGGATGCAGTCCTTGATGAACTGATCCAGCGTGGCCTTCCCAAAGGCAGCAGCTCTTCCAGAGCTGCTCCAGATATGGGTCCGTACCACGGGGTCCATCCCTCAGGAGCAAACTGCTCCAACCCGGCTCCCCCACGGGCAGCAGCCCCTGCCAGGTCACCTGCTCCACCGTGGTCTCCTCCACGGGCTGCAGCGTGGAACCCTGCTCCACCGTGGCACTCCATGGGCTGCAGGGAGACATCCTGCTTCACCATGGTCCTCACCACAGGCCGCAGGGGACTTCTGCTCCGGCGCCTGGAGCACCTCTCCCCCTCCTTCTACACTGACCTTGGCACCTGCAAGGCTGTTCCTCACTCCCTTCACTCCCCCAGCTGCTGTGTGGAGCAGCATTTTTTTCCCTGTCTTAAATATGCTCTCACAGGGGCACAAAACAACATCGCTTATTGGCTCAGCTCTAGAAAACAATCGGGCCCTTCCCAAACATGGGGCAGCTTCTAGATCTTTCTCACAGAAACCACCCCTATGGCCCCTGCTACCAAAACCTTGCCACGTAAACCCACTACAGCCTCCTTTTCTCCAGGCTGAACAAGCCCAGCTCCCTCAGCCGCTCCTCGTAGGACTTGTTCTCCAGGCCCCTCACCAGCTTCGTTGCCCTTCTCTGCACCCGCTCAAGCACCTCGATGTTCTTCTTGTAGCGAGGGGCCCAAAACTGAACACAGTACTGTGTACAGGGCCGAGTACAGGGGGACGATCACCTCCCTAGCCCTGCTGGTCACACTGTTCCTGATACAAGCCAGGATGCTGTTGACCTTCTTGGCCACCTGAGCACACTGCTGGCTCATATTCAGCCGACTAGCAACCACCACTCCCAGGTCCTTCTCCACCAGGCAGCTCTCCAACCACTCCTCTCCCAGCCTGTAGCTCTGCTTGGGGTTATTGCACCCCAGGTGCAGGACCCAGCACTTGGCCTTGTTGAACTTCATGCAGTTGACCTCAGCCCATCGGTCCAGCCTATCCAGATCCTCCTGCCGAGCCCTCCTACCCTCAAGCAGATCGACATACACACCTAACTTGGTGTCATCTGCAAACTTACTGAGGGTGCACTTGATCCCCTCGTCCAGATCATCGATGAAGATATTAAAGAGGACCGGCCCCAGTACCGAGCCCTGGGGAACGCCACTAGTGACTTGCCTCCAACTGGACTTGACTCCAATCACCACAATTTTTTGGCCCAGCTATCCAGCCAGTTTTTAACCCAACGAAGCATACGCCAGTCCAAACCATGAGAAAAGAGTTTCTTGAGGAGAATGCTGTGGGGAACAGTGTCAAAGGCCTTACTGAAGTCAAGGTAGACCACATCCACAGCCTTTCCCTCATCCACCCAGCGCGTCACTTTGTCATAGAAGGAAATCAGGTTCGTCAAGCAGGACCTGCCTTTCATGAACCCATGCTGACTGGGCCTGATTGCCTGGTTGCCCTGCAAGTGCTGCGTGATGACTCTCAAGAGAATCTGCTCCATGAGCTTCCCTGGCACTGAGGTGAAACTGACAGGCCTGTAGTTTCCCGGGTCTGCCCTCCGGCCCTTCTTGTAGATGGGCGTCACGTTTGCTAGCCGCCAGTAAACTGGGACCTCCCCCAGTAGCCAGGACTGTTGATAAATGATGGTAAACGACTTGGCCAGCTCCTCCGACAGTTTTCTCAGTACCCTTGGGTGGATCCCATCCGCCCCATCGACTTGTGCACATCCAAGTGCCGTAGCAGGTCACCAACCAGTTCTTCATGGATAGTGAGGGCCACATTCTGCTCAATGTCCCCTTCCACCAGCTCAGGGTACTGGGTATCCAGAGAACAACCGGTATTGCCACTAAAGACTGAGGCGAAGAAGGCATTAAGCACCTCCGCCTTTTCCTCATCTCTTGTAACTAAGTTTCCCCCCGCATCCAGTAAAGGATGGAGATTCTCCTTAGTCCTCCTTTTTGTGTTGATGTATTTATAAAAACAAGTTTTGTTGTCTTTAGCGGCAGTAACCAGATTGAGCTCCAGATGAGCTTTGGCCTTTCTAATTTTGTCCCTGCACAGCCTCGCAACATCCTTATAGTCCTCTTCAGTGGCCCGCCCTTTTTTCCAAAGATTATAAACCCTCTTTTTTCTCCTAAACTCAAGCCACAATTCTCTGTTCAGCCAGGACAGTCTTCTCTCCCGCCGGCTCGTCTTTGGGCACGTGGGGACAGACTGCTCCTGCACCATTAAGATTTCCCTCTTGAAGAGCACCCAGCTTTCCTGGACTCCTCTGCCCTTCCGAACCGCCTCCCAAGGGACTCTACCAACCAGTGTCCTCAGCAGCACAAAGTCAGCCCTCCGGAAGTCCAATACAGAGGTTTTACTGGTTCCCTTCCTGGCCTCACCAAGAATAGAGAACTCCACCATTTTGTGGTCACTCTGCCCAAGACAGCTCCCAACAATCATATCTCCCACCAGTCCTTCTCTGTTTGTGAAGAGAAAGTCTAGCGGGGCACCACCCCTCGTAGGCTCACTAACCAGCTGCGTCAGGAAGCTATCTTCCACGCTCTCCAGAAACCTCCTAGACTGCTTTCTCTGGGTTATGTTGTGCTTCCAGGATATATCAGGGAAGTTGAAGTCCCCCACGAGAACAAGCGCTGAAGATTTCGCAACTTCTGTCAGCTGCCTGTAGAACTCCTCATCCATCTCCTCATCCTGGTTTGGCGGTCCATAACAGACCCCGACCAGGACGCTAGCCTTGTTGTCCTGCCGATACTAACCCAAAGGGACTCGACCTTGTCATTCCCAGACTCGAGTTCTACAACATCAAAAGACTCTTTAATATAGAGAGCCACACCACCACCCCTTCTGTGCTGCCTGTCTCTTCCGAAAAGCTTATAGCCAGTCATTGCATCACTCTAGTCATGAGACTGGTCCCACCACGTCTCCGTGATGGCAACCAAGTCATAGCCTGCCTGCCGCACGATGGCTTCCAGCTCCTCCTGTTTGTTACCCATGCTGCATGCATTGGTGTAGATGCACTTCAGCTGAGCCATTGCCTTATCCCCCGGCCTTGCTATTGTTCCCTCTGGCACAGCTCCAACAATTCTTGCTTCAGCTCCATTCTTACCTAGTTTAAAGCCCTCTCAATGAGCCCTGCCAGCTCCTTGCCCAGGATCCTCTTTCCCCTAAAAGCTAGGGACCTGTCTGCGGCCATCAGGCAGGGTGCCGAGTAAAGTACCCCATGGTCAAAAAAAACAAGATTTCTGCATTGGCACCAGCCTCTGAGCCATGTGTTTATCAGATGGGCTTTCCGTGTCCTCTCTGTACCCCTCCCTGCCACTGTAGGGATGGACGAAAACACCACCTGCACTCCTGCTCCATCCACTAACCATCCCAGCCCCCTAAAGTCTTGTTTGATAGCCTTCAGGCTTCTTTCTTCAATGTCGTCACTACCTGCCTGGACTATCCAAAGAGGATAATAGTCAGAGGGGCGTACCAGGTTGGGAAGCTTCCTGGCAACGTCCCTGACCCTGGCCCCAGGGAGACAGCAGACTTCCCTACGGGTAGGGTCAGGCCAACAAATAGGGCCCTCTGTTCCCCTAAGAAGAGAGTCTCCCACAACAATCACCCTTCTGTCTTTCTTGGTGGAGGCAGTCCTGAGGCGTGGAGTTGACCTCCTTGCCCTAGGCATCCTCCTGGGAACACTAGCTACCTCTTCCTCAGCTACTGGTCTCTCGAGCTCCAGGCCCTCAAACCTGTTGTGTAAGGGCACCTGGGAAGGTGGGACCGGAAGGGGAGGGCATTGCCTGCGATGTCGAGCAGGGACCTGTCTCCATTCCTCCTCAGCTCCCAGGTCCCCTCCCTCTGCCCAATGGTGACAGGGCAGGGGATCCACCCCCATTTGGGGTGTCTCACCCCAGTACCTCACCTTGAGGCCCTGCAGGGAGTTGCTCCACCAGTCTATCTCCTGTTCACACTCCCTGATATCCCTCAACCTCTCCACCTCCTCCTTGAGTTCTGCCACCATGCGGACCAGGTCATCCACCTGCTCGCACCTCACGCACGCAGTTTCTCTGCCTCCTGCTGATGGCAGGAACAGGCTCAGACACTCCTTGCATCTGGTGACCTGAACTGCTGCGTTTTTTAACGGGTAGTCGGTTTGGATGTGTACCGACCTCCTGGAGAGTGCACTGTGCCTGGTGGAGACCATTATCACCTAGCTAATGGCTGTCCTTAAGGAGGTGTTCGTATGGGCAGGGGGAGTGCTCTGCCCTTCCTGCTCACCCTGCCTGCACGAACTGCTGTGCTAACTGCCGTGCCCCGCCCTTCTGACACACCACGCCCTGTTTGCCCATCCTGGTCGCTGCGCTCATGGTCGCTCGCGCTCCCTAGGGGCAGCTTTTGAACGGCTGGGGAGGGGGTGCTGCTGGCTCCGCCTGCGCCTCGTCAGCCTCCCTCACGAAGGCTGCCGGGTCGTGGCGGCTCCCTCAAGTAGGCTCGATGCTGGAAAAATTAGCCCTGCCTGGCCCGATCCCCCGCTCCGCTGCAGAACACATCTGCCCTGGAGCTGATCGCCTTGGCAAATGGCCAACGTAACAAGCTAGAGAAGTGAGAAACTAAAATAATAATAATAATAATAATAATAATAATAATAATAATAATAAACTAAAAACACCTTCCCCAATCACCTTCTTCTACATCATCCCCCAAACAGTGCAGAAGAACAAGGAATGAGGGCTGTGGTCAGTCCGTGACACTTCATCTCTGCTACTCCTTCACAGTCACTCTCTGACCCTGCTCCATGTGGGGTCCCTCCCACCAGATGCTGTCCTTCCCACACTGAGCCTGTGGAGGCTTCTTGCAGGCTCTTCAAGAACTGCTCCAGACCCCTGGGTCCATACCACAGGTTCCATCCGTCAGGAACAAACTGCTCCAGCACAGGTGGAGCACATGGGTGGCCCCTTCCCCCAGAATACCTGCTCCTGCATGGGCTCCTGTCCACAGGCTGCAGCTCTGGCCTGAGGCCTGCTCCTGCATGGGCTGCAGTCTCCTCCAAGCTACATCCACCTGCTCCACGTGGGCTCCTCCACGGGCTGCAGTGTGGACATCTGCTCCATGTGGGACCCATGGGCTGCAGGGGGACACCAGGAGCTTCTCCTCAGGCTGAAGGGGAATTTCTGCTCTGTGCCTGGGGCACCTCCTGCCCTCCTGCTGCACTAACCTCTCCCATCTGCCATGGTGCAGCTTTTTTTTTTTTTTCTTTTTTTTTTCTTTTTTCTTTTCCTAAATCCACTCTCACAGAGGCTCAAACAACATCACTTATTGGCTCCACTTACTGGCTGCACGGCTCCACTCTGGCCAGCAGCAAGTCCCTTCAGAGCTGGCTGAAACTGGCCTTACCTAACATGGGTCAGTTTCTGTACTCTTCTCACAAAGGCCCTCCCTACAGCCCCGAAAAACTTGCCACATAAACCCAATGCAAAATTTAATGTCATTGTATAACAATATGATGGGCCCCTTCCTACAAGAAGGACATCAAAGTGCTCGAGTGAGTCCAGAGAAGGGCGACGAACCTGGTGAGGGGTCTGGAGAACAAGTCCTACGAGGAGTGGCTGAGGGAGCTGGGTTTGTTCAACCTGGAGAAAAGGAGACTCAGGGGCGACCTTATCACTCTTTATAAGTACATTAAAGGAGGCTATAGCGAGGTGGGGATTCGTCTGTTCTCCCATATGCCTGGTGACAGGACGAGGGGGAACGGGCTAAAGTTGCACCAGGGGTGTTTTAGGTTGGATCTTAGGAAGAACTTCTTTACTGAGAGGGATGTGAGGTGTTGGAATGGGCTGCCCAGGGAAGTGGTGGAGTCACCATCCTTGGAGGTCTTTAAAAGATGTTTAGATATTGAACTTAGCCATATGATTTAGTGGAGGACTTGTTAGTGTTAAGTCAGAGGTTGGACTCGATGATCTTGAGGTCTCTTCCAACCTAGAAATTCTGTGATTCTGTGATTCTGTGATGCAGTGAGAAGTTACACAACTTAAATAATACTTAAATCATCTCTCTGCAACTCAGGAAAATAAAATAAATGAAATAAAAGTAGCACAAAAAGTGCTAAGAATTGAGACTATGGAACAGGTTCACTGCCATCAAAACTGAGGAAGAACTGGGCATGCTTTCAAGTGAAATATCTTGGCCCATGTGAAATATCCTGACCCATGCAAGACCAGTGGCAGGAAGCATCAAGTGATAACAATGGGTGACTCCCTGCTGTGAGGGACAGAAGGCAACCATCCACCAACTTGACTTATTATCTAGGGAAGTTTGGTTTTTGCCATGTACCATGATCCATGGTGTTGTGGAGAGACTGTCAAAGTTTTTCCAACCTTCTGACTATTACCCTATGTGAGCACCAATATTGCAACCTGGACAGTATCAATAGTGATAGATAGGATGATCTATTGATAGGATTTATCAATAGATCAATAGGATGGTTTGTGAAGACAAGGAGGTTTCCTTTGTTCTATATCTATTATGCCAGTCTTCTTGTGTTTTGTGTCTTTCTAGAATGATAACAAATTCTCTTCACTGTACACCAAGAATAAATACCCCTATCAGTGTATTGCTACTATCAATTTCTATGAGACAAGGAGTTTGTTTCATTTGTCTAACTACAGGCACCTAATACCATTTCAGATATCCTGTGGAATCCCACCTGATCTTCTTGTACTATTCAAGGAAAGGAGTAAGTCTTTTGTAGGTCTTTTATGTCATAAATACAAGCTACATGCATAGATTCCAAATATTTAACGGCTTCCGAAACATCACTTGGAATGTATATTTAGTTAACTAAACACTGCCAAATCAGTTACACTTGTGACATGGTAGCTGATCCCATTTGTGTGGAATTTCTATTTGCCTTTATGGGACTCCTGTAAAAACCTGTTTTCTTTGCAATTACTATTACAAACAATTTCACTTTCTGTTAAATAAAATTTAAAATGACAAGCCTTATTTCATTTGTATTAGTATGTACTTTAGTAAAGCTAACAAATATGAGCCTGACTACCCAGAATTTTTCTGGTTTTAAAAATTATTTTCATGATAATTGCTACTAACTCATTGAATATGATGGTAATTACTGATTGCATGTCTAAATCTGCACTTCTTTGCAAATTGTTTGAACCCATGTTTCTTAAACTTCTCTGTCTCTTTCACAATGCATTTGCTTCAGTATTGCACCTCCAAGAAAAAGAAAACAAAAAAAACATCCCCACACAGATTTAGTATATATGTATAGGTCCCTTTTTTTTTTTTTTTTTTTTTTTTTCCTAATGTGAACTACATATAACTGGTTTCTAATACTTTATCCACCTAAATTGTCTTTTTTTCAATAAAACCTCCGTTGAGGTGGTTTGAAAGTAGTGAATTTGTTCCCTCAGCCACTCATCAAGTATTCTCAATGTTTGCCTGAAGCAGGACAACTTCTTTCTTTAAAATCTTATTGATATGTACAATGATTAGGTCAAGATTTTTCTCTACTCTTTTCTTGTTTTATTTTTTTTCCCCAAGCATTTCAGAGAGTTTGTTCAAAGTCATTGTGTCTCTCCTAAATTTCTACATCATTTGCCATTTTAAGCAAACTGTTCGATATTCAGTACACTAATTAAGTCTACTTTCCTAATTTGTTTTCTCTGAACTTGTGTTCTTTGCTTCTCTACCTGTTCCCTTTCCATCCATTATCATGACACACAAAAAGAGACAACACATGCCATGGTTAATCCATATTACAAGTCTGCAGACTGCTTCTGCCAAATGAGAGATTGAGGACTGACAAGGCACTGAAAATGAATTTATCTTGCACCTGTAGGTTTTCACTTTCTTTCATGGCTTAAGAGCTCTACATTAACAGTGAATCACAGGTGCTTATCAGCCTAAAACATCAATCAGTATATATTTAATTAATTAAACTAAACAGAAATGAATCTTCTAGACTGAGGAAAGCATGAACTTTATTAGTCAGATCTTTCACTTGCAGATCTTATTTCAAAACCTAATAAATTTAAGGAGTGTCAACTTTCTCCAGCCATCAGCAGATATTGTTCCTAAGGCTTTCATAGAATTTCTGGACCTGCTCCCTCAGATCTGTCTAATGCAAATAGTTCAAGTTTTTCCTGTGTCTCAGGTGATTAAAAGATGACTTACATGTTTCAACGTGTCCAATAGATAAATCACAATTACATCTACATTTAAAGACTGCAAAATATTAAATAAGACCATGTCAATCAAGAACTGGTTTAGATGAGAACTCTTTTATGTTAAAAAAAAAAAAAAAAAAAAAAGAGTAAAAAAAGAAAACACAAAACCAAAACAAACAAACAAAATTAATTGTTTGAAAACAATATTGTACTGAAAACAGTCTTGTATTGAAAACTTGAAAATATTGTATTGAAAATTTTTCTTTTTTCTTTTTTTAAACAAGAAATCATAGTAATTTTTCAAGACTTTAAGCTTTTATATGTGGACCACATCTGTTTCTTAGCCACAGCATAAGCTGTTCTTACAAGAAAATGGACTGTATAGTTTTCTCTCCACTATAATGTGCCTACTGCATCAAGAACATGCTGTCCATACTTCCTTGATTTGAGAGTTCCCCAACAGTATCACTAGCAGGAAAAACTTAGCAAACCTGTCACATAAAGTCTGAAAGGGAGACATTCTGCATGCTATCTGAAATGTCTGAGTCTGTCAGCATATGTTCTGCCATGTCCTTCCTTCTTTGACTGTATAACCCAGAACAGTGAAATCCCTGTATGTCCTGTACAGATTGTGACAATATATTTTCTCCTCTGACTACAGAATTACCTTATCTTCTTTCGATTCTCTGTCATGGACAATGACATCATATAATCACAGAATGGCTTGCTTGGAAAGAACCTCAAAGATCATCTTGTACCAACCCCCCTGCCATAACCAGGGATGCTACCCACTAGATCAGGTTGTTCAGGGCCTCATCCAACCTGGTCTTGAACACCTCCAGCGATGAGGCATCTATAACCTCTCCGGGAAACATGTTTCAGTGCCTCACCACCTTCTGAGTGAAAAATTTCCTCCTAACATCTAATCTAAATCTCCCCTCTTTTAATTTAAAACCATTTCCCATTGTCTTGTCAATATCAAAAGATTAAGCAAAGAGTTGCTCTCCATCTTTTTTATTTCTCCTTCAAGTACTAAAAGGTACTTGAAGTTCACCCTGGAACCTTCTCTTCTATAGGCTGAAAAGCAACAGCTCTCTCAGTTTTTCTATGTAGGAGAGGTGCTCCAGCCCCTTGATCATATTTGTGTCCCTCCTCTTGAAATGTTCTAACAGCTACACGTCCTTCTTGTGATGGGGGCTGCAGACCTAGATGCACTACCCCAAGCAGGGCCTCACAAGGGTAGAGCAGAGGGGGACAATCACCTCCCTCAATCTGCTGGCCATGCCTCTGTTTATGCAGCCTAGAATTCTATTGGCCTTCTGGGCTGCAAACGCACACTGCAGGCTCATGCCAAGCTTTTCATCCATCAGAACCCCGAAGTACTTCTCCGCAGGGCTGCTCTCAATGACTTCTTCTCTCAGTCTGTACTCATGTCTGGGATTGTCCCTGCCATTTGGATGGCATCTCTTCCTTCTATTATATAAACCACACCACTCAGCTTGTTGTCATTTTCAAATTTGCTGAGGATGCACTCAATCCCACTGTCTATGTCACTGATAGATATTAAAGATATTAAACAGTACCAGTCTGAGGACAGACCCCTGACGTACACCACTTTTCACTGGCCTCCACTTGAACATAGAGCAATTGACCACAATTCTCTGGGTGCAACCTTCAAGCCAATTCTTTATCCACTGAATGGTCCACCCATCAAATCCATATCTCTCCAATTTGGAGACCAGGCTGTCATGTGGGACCATGTCAAAAGCTATGCAGAAATCCAGGTAGATGACATCAATTGGTCTTTGGTCTCCCTACGTCAACTTAGTCAACATCCTGAAATGTTCTAAAGAAGCATGGCAAAGCCAACCAGTGAGACTCATAACAAAAATCCAGAAAGAACAAGGCTAGGCACATTGTCTGAATGTGAAAATGGCTGGGGAAATTTGCAAAGCCAAGTGTGTCTCTTCTGATGAAGTGCTACATAAGGAAGCTCTACCAAAGATATAAGCAAATTATTCTGGGAAATGAATGTTCCAGACAGAGTGATGGAAAAGTTTCTGGTAATATGATGAAAAGACAGAAGGCCCTCTGTCTGCTATGAAGAAGAAAGAGATGAAAAAAAATATATGTGAAGTGGAAATAGGATTTCAGAAGATCATGGAGAGCTATGGAATGAAATGAAGATACAGGTGTGAGAAATATGATTATGTATTTTACATTGTGTTTTACAAATGGCATACACACTGTGTGATTCTGTTGATATCTATGCTGGCAATATACATTTATGTTGATATCAAAACTCCTAGTTTTTAGGTTATGTGATCATACGTGTAGGCTGATCACTGTAAACACGAATGCTCATGTGGGCAGCTGAGGGGACTCCAGTCATGTGTGGTTGTGGATTCACAGCTCTTAATACTGAGAATCTTCAGCTGACTTTTATACGACCAATTATTATTTCAACTGCAGCAACTGAGAAAGCACAAGAACTGCCTAAAGTGATAGTAAGGCTAAGCACAGCAAAGTGAAAGGAAAGAGCATTATGACAGTTGATGCAAATGATTAGGCACCATCTTAGGCTGTATTTTAATATAGTTTTGTAGAATATGGTCCTCAAACATAAACCCTGTATCTTTCAAGCAACTGTCAAGCCCAAAGACATTTTAGCCAGCAATGGAAAGAATAAATGGCCTCTACTGAGTGACAAAATACTGGAGTCCAGTGGAATCCAATCTTCAAAACCATGTAAAGTAAATACAGACCTGCTTCTGTAATATGATGTGCATATATATGTGTTTGTGTATGATATATTGATGTATTTAAAATGGATTTAAAATTGTGGTTAAAAATGTTTAAACACAATTTTATTGTGGTTAAACTGTTGTTTGACAAACCTATAAATGTCTCACAAGTATGGATTTCAGTAGACACTGATTACACATTCAAAGGCTACAATGAGGCATCAGAAAAAAAGTGTGCTGTTCCTGAGACAGTTCCAGTTCTGACACCTGACATCTTGTGGTCTTCTACATCCTGAAATCAGTTGCATGCTCTTGCTTGCCTTACCTGTGTCAAAAGCAAGTACAAGCTTTGATGCATGATCAGAACTGTATCAGGTCTAACCTGTGTGATGGCAGCATCCAGTGGCTTATCAAAGTGACTTATCAAAAATCATTATTGTTCAACTGAGAAGTTGAACAATAACAAAGTATTGCCTTATAGGATGGCAATACTAATCATAGCTTGTGAGAGAACATGGTGATAAGCATGGCAGAAAAGAGTGAGAAGCTGCTATTTGTCAAATTTACTTTCTTATCTAGAGCTCACTTTTCCCTTGTTCATCCTTTCTCAGCCTTGTAAGGTTTTACAGGGACAGTGTAGGATGGAGCCCTTTTTGATGGACTGCATATCAGAGTCAAAGGTATAAATGAAGAAGAAACAGGGAGTGCAAGACAGACTCCTTAGCACTGCCACAAGCCTCTGTGTAGTAAGTCTTGAGCTCCACAATGACACATTTTCCACACATCCTGTTTTGTTGTTGTTGTTGTTTTTAACTATGGCAGTGGGAAAGCCTTTTGCTGCGTGGACATGACTGAGTGTTCCAACACAATGATGCAGTTCTGGGGAGCATATGGACAAGGTCACAGGATTTCTTAGGGTCAGAGTCTGTGATATACAGCAGTGAAGTTTGCTAAAAGTTGGCAGTTTCACAAACTATGAATAAGAAATCCCACTTGCCCACACTGCCACAGTATCTGAACAGCCTGTTCTATATATTTCTTCAATCCTTTGTACTACCAGATGCCATACATATATTATTTTTGTAAAAAGTGTATTCTTTTTATAGAGGTGCTTCCCATATTCTGACAGTGTTAATTGCAACACAACATTCATTATTTATTTAGAACCTGCTTTTCTGTATTTGTATGCTTTTCATGTGTGTTTGTTACTGATCTATTTTAAAGTGTGATAAAGTCTGGAAGTTTTTTCTTTCTTCATCATGTTAGTTTTAGTACTTTTATTTCTATAAGTATATAGTTAACATGAGATTTATTTTTTTTTTCATGTGTAATAGTTTTATCAGATAGTATATGTATCAGCAGAACTAAAATAGGTTCCAGTGAAAAGATCTTAAATAAAAATACAATAAGGTCAATTTATCTAAAATGTATTGGAAATAGGACATACTTTTTATTTATTTATTTATTTGTTTGTTTGTTTTATTCTTCCTGGGTTGAAGTAAGTGTACATTTTCCACCATGTTGCATAAAGTGAATCAATAAAATATTTATAGGTCTGTTTTAAGTACCATGCTTTTGCTTGTCTTCAGCTTTTTCTGCAGAGCTGTTTCTTTCCTTGTGTACACACAGCACAATTGGAATTAATGCTTGTCTTCTACTGGAAAGTGTTTACCAGTGATCTCAGTGGAATTGAAAATATATATATACTTGAAGTGAGGAAGACCAAGTCTTTTTTTTTTTTTTTTTTTGTCTTTTTTTTTTTTCCTCCCACTAGAAAGATGACCTGTATCTTTACTTTTCTATAAATGGCTTTATCCATAGATGTCTCTCACATTACTTTAATGCCACATATGTTCATTTTAACTTTTAATAATCAACCCCTACAGGAATGTTGTTTAGGCTAGCAATGTCCATCTCTACTTAACATCTGTGCCATTAGTATAGAGCTAACTAGGTGGTCATTCTGTAGAGCTGAGTGAAATGACAGTGACTGAAACCTCTGATGGAATTCAGCTTTGTGCATCAGCTTGAAACATGGGCTATCCGTACAACATACGTTTACTTCCATTGAGTATTTACGTGTTATGAGAAAGACAAAGTTGATACAAGAGAAGGAAGGGATGCCATCCAAAGGGACATTGAGAAGTTTGAGAAGTGGGCCCACATAAACCTAATGAGGTTCAAGAAGTGAAAGTGCAAGGTGCTGCACCTGGGCAGGGACAATCCCAGACAGACTGGAAGAAGAACTCATTGAGAGCAGCCCTGGAGGTTCTGGTGGGAAAAAAAAAGCTCAACATGAGCCAGCAGTGTGCGTTTGCAGCCCAGAAGGCCAACTGCATACTGGGCTGTGTTAAAAGAGAAGCGAACAGCAGATTGAAGGAGGTGACTGTCCCCCTCTGCTCTACCCTTGTGAGGCCCTGCTTGGGGTAGTGCATCTAGGTCTGCAGTCCCCAGCACAAGAAGGACATGTATCTGTTAGAACATTTCAAGAGGAGGGACACAAATATGATCAAGGGGCTGGAGCACCTCTCCTATGTAGAAAAACTGAGAGAGCTGTTGCTTTTCAGCCTATAGAAGAGAAGGTTCCAGGGTAACCTTGTAGCAGTTTTCCAGTACTTGAAGGGGACTTATAGAAAAGATGGAGAGCAACTCTTTGCTCAATCAGATACTGACAGAACAAGGGGGAATGATTTAAAGCTAAAAGTGGGGAGATTTAGATTAGAGGTTAGGAGGAAATTTTTCACTCAGAGGGTGGTGAGGCACTGGAACGTGTTGCCCCGCAAAGTAATGGATGCCCCATCCTTCAAGGCCACTTTAGATGAAGCCCTGAACAATCTGATCTAGTGGGTAGCATCCTTGCAGGGGATTGGAACTAAATGATCTTTAAAATGATCTCCTTTCAACCTTATACATTCTCTTATTCTCTGATTCTTTTACGAGAACCATAACTATGTTAACTCTTTGTTTTCTTGGTTATAAGAACAAGAATTTTATTTGTTTTTGAATGTTATGTATCCTTGAATAGTTACAAATGTGATTAGAACTAGAAGTGTTTAAACAACGACATTATTTTAGAATAACTGCCTTCTTTGGTCTTCTGTTTGATATAAAGAGAAGACAGCACAGCAGGCTATTTATTATTTATTTACCATCCTGTGATATTTGTGTTAAATAATTAGCTGCTATAGTTGACTGCTCCTTTAGAAATATTCAGGAACTGTATAGGATACTATATGACATTTCTTTAGTTCTTCTCATGTAGAATATATCTCAATAGATATAGAGCTTGGATAGAGAAAACCTGTTCTTCTGTCTGTTCCAATATAATTCCTCCTTCAGACTGCAATAGAATTGCAATGTGTGCCAGTACTTGCTGTTGTGATGAGCTTTGGAGCACAGTTTGTTCATGCCTCCAGGAACTGGAAGATGTAGCCATGTATAGTCAAGAGCCAAAAAGTCTCTTCCTGAAGAGTGAGGTTCCTATATGACTGAAGTTTCCACTGCAGTAAAGTAGTACAGTGGAAACCTCCCTCTTTCACTCCTTTGATGGTGTCTTGTGTCTTTCTCTTTCTCTTCCTGTCTGTCCCCTGTTGCTCCATATCTCTGCAGGTATCTCTGTGGCACTGACCGCCATAGCATCTGACTGTCTCACATAGATTAACAGGACTAATTTAAAATATTCTGACTGTCTCACATAGATTAACAGGACTAATTTAAAATACGCCATAAAGATATATATATATATATATATATAAAGCATATAAAGCAATAATATTATATATATATATACACATTTATATATAACACACACACACACACACACATATATATACATCATAGCTTTTTAACTGGGATTTGTTAAAATTGATGACCAGGAAAATTGGAATGGAGACTTCCATTTGCTACTCCATTTCTATTTGTGAATGTTGATGTGATCAAAAGAATTCTTGTTCTTTTCAGTACTTTCAATAACTGAAAGCCCTACATGCTTACCAATGATATAAGGCATATCTTCTTGAAAGACTTGATTGTTTGTTTGCTTCTGAGTGACATTTCAGTACTCTCATCCTTGACACCTTTTGTGTCTTTTACAAGACAAGTCTTTGGTCTTGTCTTGTAATGTTAGTGGAAGACAAACTGTTAGGAGAAATATTTCTTCCTCAGATAGGAAGAAAAAGAGAAAGTTATAGAAGGAAAATGAAATACGGAATTCATATTTAAAGGTTAAATATTTTCAAATAAAAAATCACATTGTTTCTTGTCTTCAGGCATTTCCCATCAGATAAGGTTGAAATATTTCCTTTAATTCACTGCCTCTGGTCACTTGTAGACAATTCCTTTGGAAAGACTGTTAGAATCATTTAGCAGTAATTAATTTCCTTGCTTTGAAAAAAAAAACAACAACAAAAATGACAGCAACAACAACAAAAACACACACACAAGGTATAAAACATACTCATTTACTAAAAAATAAAAACACTTCCACCCTTATAAGAGTTTATTACGCATTATTGTTTTCCCAGCCTTTTAAACTCTGTTATTCCTTAAGAAAGCTCATCTATACATTTCCTTTTGCATTATTCACTCAATTAAAATTTCTCCACTAACCTAATTTTTTATTGTGAAAACTGTAGTGTTTTTTGCTAATGAACACTAGTCAAAATCAAGAATGGAAGATCAAATAGAAAACACAGGCTTTTATTATGGAAGAATTCATTCTTAAAAATTCAGATTTTTACAGTCATTTAGAACAGTTTTGGTTTTGTCATGGAGCAATTACTCAATAAGTTTGAAACTGTTTTTCTCTTAACATGGATCACACAACACATTAGTTGTGGTTTATTTTCTCTTTCTATTTCAAAATGACGTCACAAAAAAAAAGAATAGATATTTTGAAACAAATGTCATACTTCTTATCACTTCCTCTCTATTTCCATAATAATAAATATTACAAAATATTAATGTATTGCCTGATGAGTTATAGCCTCTCTCTGCTGCATAATTTTTCATTTGTCCTTAGTCTGTTGGCAAAGCCCCAAACCACCAAGATAGATTATTATTAATACTGTGTTGTCTTTACCAATTTTAGAATGAAACTGAATTTAATTTTTTAAATTATTCAATTATTTTGTTAATGGAAATTTATTTTATCTAAAGTGGTAGTGTTTAAAGACAACATATAAAGGTTCCATTTTCCTGCTTAGGGAAACACATCTAGTTGCATACAGCTGCAACTAGAAAGCAAGACGCTTATTTATGTGTGTGGTTATTAAAAAATTGATAATGCAACCATAAATGTAAAAAGTTGGAAGAAGAAAAACCAAATTACATTTTGGATCATCCTAATCAAGAGGTGAATTCCAAGAGATGAAAATAATACCAAGTTATATGACAGTGTTACAGATCACCAGTATGAATAATAGCATTTTTGAAATTGTATTTTCCAGAAGATTACTATTTCATAAAATATTTCCAAAGGAGTTCAAGTTGTCACACATCTAAAATCCATTATAGAAATGGAAACATACCAGTGATTTCAGTGAGTGGTGGGTCAGATATCACCCTTCATGATAATTCCTCTACCAAGTAATATTGCCTGTACGTATTCATCAAGCATGGAATCTGACAGCTTGAGTTTGTAAAAAATAGTAAGTTTTTTTTTTTTCCTAGTTTTGTTCCGTGCAATTAGATGTCCCCTTAGTAACGTTTTGAGATTTAGTCTGTAATACTGTAAAAGCTTAAACACTTTTCTGTATTGAAAAATTATTATATTTTATTTTCTTATAAACAGATAACACAAACTTATGATTTTCACTGTGGCCAATTTGCAACACAATTTCTTTCTCCCTGAAATAACTTTAGATCATTGAGCAGTTAAAGGACCTTGTCACTTCACTTCACTTTTGTCAAGTCTTTGTTTTGCAATAAAACCTCAGAATCTCTGGTTTCATGGTTTATGACCCCTTAGCACTCCTATTCTTAAAATATAAAAATTCTTAGATTTTTTTTTTTTTCTCAGAAAAATAAGCAAAAGTTTCAACAAAATATAAGCTGCTGGGTAGTATTCTTGTTATATAGAATTATATACTTGTTTAATGAATACTAGAAATTGTATTTCAGCATACAGATAAAAGAGGCTAGTGCATTCTTCGCTGCTAATGGTACTGTTGCTCCATCTATAATTCACATTAGAATCCACCTTGAATCCACATTAAAATCCATCTTGAAAACATTAACAGTTGAGGCAGTGCCTGAGCTGTGTGTCTTTCATCATATAGGATTATCATTTTTAACCTCATCACCTCCTTGCCCCAACTAGAGCTCTTTTCAGATAAGTATTAAAAAAAAAAAGTGTTGTTTTGAGGAAGTCTTAGCACATAGTGCATGAGACAGTTATTTGAAAATGTAGACCCAATGTTGGTTTCTAAACACTAGAATTTAATGATTTTTTTTTTTTTAATCTTGAAATCTAATTTAGAAACAAATGACAACAATAAAAAGAATTCAAACTATGTTCTAGCAGGTTTTAATACACCATTGCACAAAATAGTACTGTGAATCATTCAGATCTTGCTAGATTCTGACATAAATCTGTAAGAAGACTAGACATTTCATTCACATCCTTAAGATCATTAACTAATCTATTCCCTGTTGAATATAGTCCTATTATTGTGTTCCAGGGATGAAGTCTAATACTCTTTATGACCTCTCTGGACAAATTTACTTACACTGCAGTTGCATGAGAAATCAACAATGTGTTGTATATGGGATTTGAGATACTTCACTCTCCCAGAGCTGATAGAGAAATTTAACTTAGTCACATGGAACACAATTTTATAGAAGATAAACCACTGCATTTGAATTAAAATGAAGCTAGTTTATACCAGATGTTGGTCCAGATTGGTTTAACTACATTTCACAAAAGGTTTCCCTGCAGAATTATCTTTTTCAGTTTATGCATTGGTAGTCTGAGCTAAGCAGGCATTTTTTTTCCTCTTTCCTGTTTTCTTTTTCAGTTTTCTGACATTTTCACCTGTGGAACTTATGTTGAAATTCTCTTCACCCAATACATCAATGGAAAACAATTGCTTTAGCTTTGATTCCTTCCCACTTTGAACAAAGTCCTAAAGTTCAATTTTTATCAATTTTTTGATATACAAAAATCCCACACATTTTCTATCTCAATGGTAAAGATATACCTTGGAACTATGCATAAAACCTAAAGAAAAACTAAATTATTACGTTGGAAACAAGACAAAATAAAAGAACAAAGCAAAATGGAATAAATAGAATAGTGGAACTAACAAGAAAGAGAGAGTCAGACATTAAATGTGAATTCTATAATGCCTGGAGTTATGGAGACCAGGAGATGTGCTATTACTTGATATTTCTTAGGGATCACTATGAATTTAATTGCCTTAAAATCTGACTCTATCCTGAAAGAAGACTGGCATATTTGTTGCCATATGATTATCACATTGATTTGATTTACAGATTATTTTTAAAAGCTATTTCTACCAATTTATTCAATATTTCTGAAACTAAATCTTAGATCCTTAAAAAGGATTAGTTTTTAAATAGGGGCTGACATTGTTGGAAATTTTGATGTGGCTGTGTCCTTATTAGTGCTT
The DNA here is from genome assembly GCF_009819795.1 of Aythya fuligula. Classification (NCBI taxonomy): domain Eukaryota; kingdom Metazoa; phylum Chordata; class Aves; order Anseriformes; family Anatidae; genus Aythya; species Aythya fuligula. Next base: position 122,606,398 of record NC_045559.1, on the reverse strand, counting down.
TATATTGTATCAAATGTACTGTTTGAAGCAAACCTCTTGATTTTCACACTCATCATATTTTAGTACATATCACACACAGAGCATTAGCAGAGCACACTAAATGGATTTCTTTTGGATGTGAGTAAATCAGACATTTTCCAGGAGCATAACTAGACGCATAACTAGACAAATTCCTGTGCTAATAACCAATAAAATTTGACTAAAGACAATTGGTGGTAAAAAAAATAGAAATAAAAAAATGTAAAATTCTAACAACATGAATATAAAAGCCTCAGCACCAACTTTTTTATTATTATTTTTATTTATTTTTTTTTCTTTTTTTTTTTTCTACACATCTACACATGCTGTTCCATTGGTTGGAACTTATTTTCCCCATTGCCCTATTGGATCAGCCTAATTTCAATGGAATAGTAATTGTACCTTTTATATGAAAAATATAGACATAAACTTTGGTTGTGACTTTCTGTAACACATCAGCATAATGTCAGTCAGGTTCTTTCTTTCCCTTTATCCAAAATTTGTATCTCTGAACAGCCAGAGCAACTGTGAAATTACTCCCCATGTTCACTCTAATTCCCTGACAGACTTACAATAAAATAACATTATTCTCCAGGGAAAAATAAATAAATACATAAATAAATAATACAAATAAAAATACACAGTGTTGTTTTTATTCCTACAAGAAATTATTGTCTTTTCTCTATTAAATACTCAAATATGTCTGTATACTGGCAGAAATTATGAAATGTTGAATGCGTATATTGACATTTATTTAGCTTTTTATTTTGCTTTTGTTCATTTTTTCCCCATTGATGTTATGATCTAGTCACTGCTACAAAAAATGGCATGTCTATTTTTAAGAAATACTAGAGCTGTCTTTACAATTCTGAGTACAAATCATTCCACACTTTTGCGTAAACCTGGCATCATTCACACCTTTTCAGAAAAAACATTGACAACAATTGATCCATCTTCTAGTACTGAATCTAGCTTTCTTAAACTATTGTGTTTTTAATTCTTTCCTAGGGTGATGTCTGCAGCATACTCTTAAGATAATTAACTTTTCCAAAATATACACTTCTTTAATTTATGCAAGATGTGGACATCTATTTTTTAGTAATCTAACACTATCTATATAGAACTCATAGATTTTGAGTATTTCGGCCCCTGTGACACCCTGCAGAAACCTTTTTTGAACCTGTGTAAAGTAAGACATAATCCTTGTTGTGAAGATAGAAAGATGGAGAAATCTTTCTTGGTTGTCTTATCTCAGAAAATGAGCTTTTCTTATCAGTAAAAGAGAAGCAATTGTACATTATTAGCACAGATGGGAGGATTTTTGATTAAATGCCTTTTCATCTAAATATTCTGAGGCCAAGAGAGTCAAAGTCCATAGTCCAAAGAGCCAAAGTCCTTCAAAGTCCATAACATTCAGCAAGTTTTCTCATAGGAAATGTCTGATACCCAGAGTAAAGTCCCAGTGTTGTTTCTCCACAGAAACTGTAGTGGAAACAGTGATTTCTTTCAATCAGAAGGTGTGCACATAAAATCTTTTCTGTTTTCTTAAAACACTGAAATGTTTTATTGTTTTGTTCAAAACAAAACCAAAACAACAGCAGTGTAACAAAGAAAATAATAATAATAATAATAAACAAACATAGAAACAAAGAAACAAACAAAAAAAAACACAACCTTTTTTTAAAAATTGACAGAAAAGTAAAATTTTCACTCTGTTCTGCTCTAATCTGCTTTTTTTTTTTTTTTAGGAACGCTTTTTATGCATGGATGACATTTATGTATAAGGGTTAGATCACTTTGGATTGCTATATTGTATCATTTTGTTGTCAAAAAAAAAAAAAAAAAAAGAGAGAGAGAGAGAGAGAGAGAAAGAGAAAACCAGAGCCTATAGCTATTCAAAGTAACCAGCAGAGTAGAGCAAAGCTGAGTAACAGTCTCAAAACTAAAATACAAAAAATGGTTAAATTTCCTTCAGAACTAAATAGGAATAGGAACACAGATCATTTCATTGCAATGGTCCCATCTGTGTAGTTCAATGCTGTTATTACAGCAGTAACTCAAAATATTTAACTCTAAGATTTTAACGTTTATTGCTAATTTTTTTGTTGTTAATAAATATACATAAAAATCAACTCTAGCAAAAATTCTCAGAGTAAATAAAATTAAACAATTATTACCTTTTAAGAGATGCAAAAAATAGAGAACTACATAAAGTGCAGTTAATTGGAGTAAATGACTTTTTTTCATTGCTGAGTCACCTGCAAGAACACAGTACACACTAGAGAACAATTACCTTTTTTTTTTTTCTGTGAAATGATGATAATGTTTCTACACCAGTTGCTTGATACCATTCTTTCTCGCAAACTGATTGCAATACTCATGTTGTTAAAGCTTTCATATTCCCAAATTAACACATTAATGCAGAATTCCTCTCCCTAGATAACATATCTATTTACTTATTAATGTCTTTGGAACAACCCACAGACTGACATAAAAAAGAAGATTCTACTGTAGCAATAGAGAAGAGCATATGACTCCTGCTTCAGAGGGTACAATGTACCAAAATGGAAGATTAGAAATTAATAGAATAAAAAAGATCTATAAATGGGTAATCAAATTGTCTATGTAATCATGTTCATTTGTGTTGGCTAATTAAAAATACACCTTGATAGTCCCCATGCCATTAGGAAATCATCAGCCATTCAGACACATACACATAATACATAGAATCATAGAATCATAGAATGGTTTGGGTTGGAAGGAACCTTAGAGATAATCTAATTGCAACCCCGTCTCATGGGCAGGGACACCTCCCGCTAGACCAGGTTGCTCAAAGCCTGGCCAATCTGGTCTTGAAAGCTTCCAGGGACAGGGCATCCACTGTCCACACTGGGCAACGTTTTCCATTTCTTCAGCACTCTGTGAAGAAAGTTCTTCCTAACATGTCACCTAAATAGATCCTAATCTATTCCTCTTTTAGCTTAAAACTGTTACTTCTTTTCCTACTGCCTAATAAAGTCCTTCCCCATCTTTTCCACAGGCTCATTTCAAATATTTGAGGGTTGCTACAAAGTCTCCTCAGAGCCTTCTTGTCTTCAAGCTAAAAAACAAAACAAGCCGGCTATAACAAAAACAACTCAGCCTGTCTTCATGGATGCTCCATACAATCTAGTAGTCTGATTTAGAGCGCAATGAAGTTTAGCATAAGAATTCAAACAATGAAATGATAGAACAGTAAAACAATAATGCCTTAAAAAAAAAAAAAAAAAAAAAAAAAAAAAAAAAAAAAAGCTATATTTGGATAGAGTAAAAAATGAGTATATAAGGTTAGTACAGAGACTAAAAAAGAGGGAAGTACAGATAAGATGTGGGCAGCGGTTGATTGTTCGGATGGTTGTTATTTGTTGTTAGTAAGAGCATACAAGTATGCAGCTTCAAAGCATCCAAGACTAATAATAATAATAATAAAAAGCAGGGACAAAAGAGATAGATCATCAGGAACTATAACAGCATTATAGTTCCTATAATGACCAAAAATAAGTAAATAATAAAGTAAATAGAGAAATTGTTTGGTAAAGACCATTGTTAGTTTATTTTTGGCAAAGTTAAATTTGACTTGTATCAGAAACAGTGTGCTTGTATCAGAAACAGTGTGACCAGCAGGGCTAGGGAGGTGATCGTCCCTCTGTACTCAGCTCTGGTGAGGCCGCACCTCGAGTACTGTGTTCAGTTTTGGGCCCCTCGCTACAAGAAGGACATGGAGGTGCTTGAGCGGGTGCAGAGAAGGGCGACGAAGCTGGTGAGGGGCCTGGAGAACAAGTCCTACGAGGAGCGGCTGAGGGAGCTGGGCTTGTTCAGCCTGGAGAAGAGGAGGCTCAGGGGTGACCTTATTGCTCTCTACAAGTACCTCAAGGGAGGCTGTAGCAAGGTGGGGGTTGGCCTGTTCTCCCACATACCTGGTGACAGGACGAGGGGGAATGGGCTTAAGTTGAGCCAGGGGAGTTTTAGGTTGGATGTTAGGAAGAACTTCTTCACTGAAAGGGTTGTGAGGCACTGGAACAGGCTGCCCAGGGAAGTGGTGGAGTCACCGTCCCTGGAAGTCTTCAAAAGACGTTTAGATGTAGAGCTTAGGGATATGGTTTAGTGGAGGGCTGTTAGCGTTAGGTCAGAGGTTGGACTCGATGACCTTGAGGTCTCTTCCAACCTAGAAAATTCTGTGATTCTGTGATTCTGTGACTTCCTGAAGAAGCCTCCAGTACACATAAAAAGGTTGGGGGATGAATTAGATAGAGGAGGCATGTATGAGGCAGGAGAGTGTTATAGGAACAACACTAAAATGGTTACGGCAGTATCGACATCCTCACACCAGCAGATAGAAAGGCTGGAAGATAGGACTGGCTTCAGATATGCAAATTAGATATTTATTCATGAGAAATACATTTATTCATAAGAATTTTCCTTTTATTTATGAAAATAATATGAAGATACATGGTTGCATTAAGATAGAAACTGATACTGAAGTAAATAATGTGAATTATTGTAAGATCATTACCTATGATCTTACATATGATCTTACCTATGATCTTACATCTTTACCTATGATCTTATTATAAGATCATAGGTAAAATCGAGCTTGTATGTATGTGTGTTTCCATGGACACATTCCAGCACATAGGTTGCATGAGTTCCCATAATTTGGGAAGTGTCAACATGAGTACTTTACAAACACTTTTTTTGGAGAAATTTTTCAAACTCAAATTTAAGAAAGAGTGCATTTGAATTTAGAGCTGACTAGCTATAATATGCTTACATAATCACCCAAAAGGTGGTTGCAAACAAACATAAATATATAATTCAAGGAGAAGTTTGAGTACCTATGTCATTATTACCTAATGTAATTACATTATTACCTAATGTATTACCTAATTCTGCATTGTACTATTGGCATTATCTCTATGAGGAGATATTCTCCTATAAATTCCACTTTCAAAAGTCATCTGTAAGATGCCTTCAGCTATGACACTGAAAGGTTATAAATTTTGCTTAGAATGCAGAATAAATAGCTAAAGTAAAAATTAAAAGATAAAAATGGGGCAAGTGCCCATCAGAAGATTCAAAGTATTCCCAGACTGAGATATGAGGGGTAATTAGGAATCCCTTTCATACTGATATGTGACCACAAACTGGGGCAAGGTGAATTAATTCATGCCAGTACATGTCTCAGAGCTCAGTGCCCAAGAGTTTGGCTCTTATGGATGTGCATGAATGGTCATGAAAACCATTACTATTTTGCATCTATCCCACACATTTGTTTAAATAAATTTAAATAAACATGAATTACTAAAAAAAAAATGCTTATTTATTATTATTATTATTTGTTTATTTTCATTATTTATTATTATTTAGCTAGTTTGAGGATGTGCTAAGATGAGATGGAAGCTTTATCTGCAAATGTTAATGAAGGACCAGCATCAGAATAGAAACAAGAGAGACCCAGAATATTGTGTTCCCAGTACTGTGTTATTTCATTTCCAAAAACCAACTGTTGTGAACTTTTTTATTATTATTCCTACCTGCAAAAAGCATAAAACAAAAGTTTTCTTTCAAAAATTGTCCATATTTCTTTGTAATAAAACTTACTGTTTCATCAGTATGTCTCATAGATTGGTGTTAGTCAGTAGGTAAGAGGTAAGTAGTTCATCAGAAATATCTTTAGAGAGAATACATTGCTCCCCTCTACTCCTCATATAAAGCTGTATTATATGTATTATTGTATGTATTTTTTTGTTACTTCACATAATATTCTGGCAGGGTATGTATAGTAAAGACATCTTAAAAAGTACTTTTCTGTTTGCTCAAATTTTTTCGTGCATAAAAACGCATAATCAATACTGACTTGAAATGAGTGCTTTCAGCTGTCTGTTATGTGGAGAATGCAGGTACATGTCACACAGCTCTATTCTACCTGACAAGTTAGTGTCTCTATACATCTGCATGTTGAACTGGAGCCTGAATAATAAATTACAATCATTTACAAATAGGACACCAGAGTTGCTGCATAATATCTCTGAATCACTGCTCTGTCTAAATATACATTTAAATGTTTAAGCAACATACATGTAACTGAATTAAAGCAATCCATGAACACTGAGTATTGTAGATATTTTATGTGGTTTCTCTGAAATTCACACAGAATCACAGAATCACAGAATTTCTAGGTTGGAAGAGACCTCAAGATCATCGAGTCCAACCTCTGACCTAACACTAACAGTCCTCCACTAAACCATCTCCCTAAGCTCTACGTCTAAACGTCTTTTAAAGACCTCCAGGGATGGTGACTCCACCACTTCCCTGGGCAGCCCATTCCAATGCCTAACAACCCTTTCAGTGAAGAAGTTCTTCCTAACATCCAGCCTAAAACTCCCCCGGCGCAACTTAAGCCCATTCCCCCTCGTCCTGTCACCAGGCATGTGGGAGAACAGACCAACCCCCACTTCACTAGAGCCTCCTTTAAGGTACCTGTAGAGAGCAATAAGGTCACCCCTGAGCTTCTTTTTCTCCAGGCTGAACAAGCCCAGCTCCCTCAGCCGCTCCTCGTAGGACTTGTTCTCCAGGCCCCTCACCAGCTTCATCGCCCTTCTCTGGACCCCCTCAAGCACCTCGATGTTCTTCTTGTAGCGAGGGGCCCAAAACTGTACACAGTACTCAAGGTGCGGCCTCACCAGAGCTGAGTACAGGGGGACGATCACTTCCCTAGCCCTGCTGACTACACTGCTTCTTATACAAGCCAGGATGCCATTGGCCTTCTTGGCCACCTGAGCACACTGCTGGCTCATATTCAGCCAACTATCAACCAATACTCCCAGGTCCTTCTCCACCAGGCAGCTTTCCAACCACTCCTCTCCCAGCCTGTAGCTCTGCTTGGGGTTATTGCGCCCCAGGTGCAGGACCCAGCACTTGGCCTTGTTAAACTTCATGCAGTTGACCTCAGCCCATTGGTCCAGCCTATCCAGATCCTCCTGCAGAGCCTTCCTACCCTCGAGCAGATCAACACACGCGCTAACTTGGTGTCATCTGCAAACTTACTGAGGGTGCACTTGATCCCCTCATCCAGATCATCAATGAAGATATTAAAGAGGACTGGCCACAGCACTGAGCCCTGGGGAACTCCACTAGATAGGCCTCCAACTGGATTTTACTCCATTCACTACGACTCTTTGGTCCCGGCTATCCAGCCAGTTTCTAACCCAACGAAGCATACGCCAGTCCAAGCCACGAGCAGCCAGTTTCTTGTGGAGAATGCTGTGGGAGACGGTGTCAAAAGCCTTGCTGAAGTCAAGGTAGACCACATCCACAGCCTTTCCCTCATCCACCAAGTGTGTCACTTTGTCATAGAAGGAAATCAGGTTCGTCAAGCAGGACCTGCCTTTCATAAACCCATGCTGACTGGGCCTGATCGCCTGCTTACCCTGCAAGTGCTGCGTGATGACTCTCAAGAGAATCTCCTCCATGAGCTTCCCTGGCACTGAGGTGAAACTGACAGGCCTATAGTTCCCCGGGTCTGCCCTCCAGCCCTTCTTGTAGATGGGCGTCACGTTTGCTAGCTGCCAGTTGGCTGGAACCTCTCCTGATAGCCAGGACTGCCGATAAATGATGGAAAGTGGCTTGGCCAGCTCCTCTGCCAGTTCTCTCAGTACCCTTGGGTGGATCCCATCCGGCCCCATCGACTTGCGCACATCCATTTGCCAACCAGTTCTTCGTGGATAGTGAGGGCCACATTCTGCTCGACGTCCCCTTCCGCCAGCTCAGGGTACTGGGTATCCAGAGAACAACCGGTATTGCCACTGAAGTCTGAGGCGAAGAAGGCATTAAGCACCTCCGCCTTTTCCTCATCTCTTGTAACTAAGTTTCCCCCCGCATCCAGTAAAGGATGGAGATTCTCCTTAGTCCTCCTTTTTGTGTTGATGTATTTATAAAAACATTTTTTGTTATCTTTAACGGCAGTAGCCAGATTGAGCTCCAGATCAGCTTTGGCCTTTCTAATTTTGTCCCTGCACAGCCTCGCAACATCCTTATAGTCCTCTTCAGTGGCCCGCCCTTTTTTCCAAAGATTATAAACCCTCTTTTTTCTCCTAAACTCAAGCCACAATTCTCTGTTCAGCCAGGACAGTCTTCTTTCCCGCCGGCTCGTCTTTGGGCACGTGGGGACAGACTGCTCCTGCGCCATTAAGATTTCCTTCTTGAAGAGCACCCAGCCTTCCTGGACTCCTCTGCCCTTCAGAACCACCTCCCAAGGGACTCTACCAACCAGTGTCCTCAGCAGCTCAAAGTCAACCCTCCGGAAGTCCAATACAGAGGTTTTACTGGTTCCCTTCCTGGCCTCACCAAGAATAGAGAACTCCACCATTTTGTGGTCACTCTGCCCAAGACAGCTTCCGACCACCACATCTCCCACCAGTCCTTCTCTGTTTGTGAAGAGAAGGTCTAGTGGGGCACCACCCCTGGTAGGCTCACTAGCCAGCTGCGTCAGGAAGCTATCTTCCACATTCTTCAGAAACCTCCTAGACTGCTTTCTCTGGGCTATGTTGTGCTTCCAGGATATGTCAGGGAAGTTGAAGTCCCCCACGAGAACAAGCGCTGAAGATTTCGCAACTTCTGTCAGCTGCCTGTAGAACTCCTCATCCATCTCCTCATCCTGGTTTGGCAGTCCATAACAGACCCCGACCAGGACGCTAGCCTTGTTGTCCTGCCAATCCTAACCCAAAGGGACTCGACCTTGTCATTCCCAGCCTCAAGTTCCACGACATCAAAAGACTCTCTAATATAGAGAGCCACACCACCATCCCTTCCATGCTGCCTGTCCCTTCTGAAGAGCCTATAGCCAGACATCGCAGCACTCCAGTCATGAGAGTGGTCCCACCACGTCTCCGTGATGGCAACCAAGTCATAGCCTGCCTGCTGCACGATGGCTTCCAGCTCCTCCTTTTTGTTACGCATGCTGCATGCATTGGTGTAGATGCACTTCAGTTGGGCCATTGCCTTCTCTCCCAGCCTTGCCATTGTTCCCCCAGCACAGCTCTAACAAGCCATGTTTCAGCCCCGTCCCCCTTCTTACCTAGTTTAAAGCCCTCTCAATGAGCCCTGCCAGCTCCTTGCCCAGGATCCGTTTTCCCCTTAGAGATAGGGACCCGTCTGCAGCCATCAGGCCGGGTGCTGAGTAAAGTGCCCCATGGTCAAAAAGAAACAAGATTTCTGTGCTGGCACCAGCCTCTGAGCCATGTGTTTATCAGATGGGCTTTTCGTGTCCTGTCAGTACCCCTCCCTGCCACCGTAGGGATAGATGAAAACACCACCTGTACTCCTGCTCCATCCACTAATCGCCCCAGCCCCCTAAAGTCCTGTTTAATAGCCTTCAGGCTTCTCTCTTCAAAGTCCTCACTGCCAGCCTGGACTATTAAAAGAGGATAATAGTCAGAGGGGCGTACCAGGTTGGGAAGCTTTCTGGCAATGTCCCTGACCCTGGCCCCAGGGAGACAGCAGACTTCCCTATGGGTGGGGTCAGGCCGACAAATAGGGCCCTCTGTTCCCCTGAGAAGGGAGTCTCCCACAACAATCACCCTTCTTTCTTTCTTGGTGGAGGCAGTCCTGAGGCATGGAGTCGACTTCCGCGCCCTAGGCATCCTTCTGGGTACACTTTCTACCTTTTCCTCAGGTACTGGTCTCTCGAGCTCCAGGGCCTCAAACCTGTTGCGTAAGGGCACCTGGGAAGGTGGGACCGGAAGGGGAGGGCATTGCCTGCGATGTCGAGCAGGGACCTGTCTCCATTCCTCCTCAGCTCCCAGGTCCCCTCCCTCTGCCCAATGGTGACAGGGCAGGGGATCCACCCCCATTTGGGGTGTCTCACCCCAGTACCTCACCTTGAGGCCCTGCAGGGAGTTGCTCCACCAGTCTATCTCCTGTTCACACTCCCTGATATCCCTCAACCTCTCCACCTCCTCCTTGAGTTCTGCCACCATGCGGACCAGGTCATCCACCTGCTCGCACCTTACACACACGGTGTCTCTGCTTCCCGCCGATGGCAGCAACAGGCTCAGACACTCCCTGCACCCAGTGACCTGAACTGCTGTATTTTTGAATGGGTAGTCGGTCTGGGTGTGTACTGTCTTTCTGGAGAGCACACTGTGCCTGGTGGAAACCATTGCAGCCTAGCTAACAGGAGGCTGTCATTACAGGGGGTGTTTGTATGGGAGGGGGAAAGCGCTCTGCCCTGCCTGCACGAACTGCTGTGCTAACTGCCACGCCACTCCTTTCTGACGTGCCACGCCCTGTTTGCCCGCCCTGTTCCCCGCGCTCCTGGTCGCTCACGCTCCCTAGGGGCAGCTTATGAACGGCCAAGGGGGGGCGCTGCTGGCTCCGCCTGCACCCGTCAGCCTCCCTCACAAGGGCTGCCGGGTACTGGCGGCTCCCTCAAGTAGGCTCGATGCCGGAAAAATTAACCCTGCCTGGCCCAATCCCCCGCTCCGCTGCAGAACGCATCTGCCCTGGAGCCAAGCGCCTCGGCAAGTGGACAGTTCTGTAACCAAACACATTTTGGAACACCATGTAAATGATTTGGTGTTCACAGATCTAGTAAACATTTCCATGTCTCAGAATTGCAGCAGGTCTTGTACGAGGTAGCCAGTGTATTTGAAGTCCCTTTGTCACAGAAGAAAACAAATACCTTAAATTCAGTTATGTTATTTTTAGATGTTAATTCAAGAAGAATAGACTTGAATATCCCAAAAGGCTCTTACAGCTTCTGTGTCCTGGTAACCCTAGCAAGGAGGATTGCAATAAGAGATGTAGTCACCTGAACATTGCCATAAAGGTCTTTCCTTCAGTTTACAAAGTCTCATGGCACCTCATAGTGTCTCCAAAGATGAAGGCCTTAACAAGGCTTCAGGCCTTATTAATGTAATTATGCACCAATGGGTACATTTTACCACTTAGCCTCTAAGTTTGGAGAAAAGCTAAGATTGTTTCAGTTTGCAAGGTAAAGCAGAAGGAGTTTTATTCAGAAACAGGTGTATGGTAGAATAATTAATTGAATTGCATGTCACTTCCAGCTATCCAACCACTTTACACCTACCAATATAATTGTAAATATGATTGCATACACCCCATACTGCATGCTCACATGTTCTTTTTTTAAATGCAAATCTATATATAGCTGCAGGTAATTTAAGTGTTTGTCCTTATTCTTAATAATTAATGTCCTAATGTCCTTGTCCTAATTCCTGGCCCTGCTTTACACCGTATTTTAAGAAACTAGGTATAGTCATAGGGCAGAATTAACAGAGGGAAGATTACAAGTTAATTTTGCATAAAAGCTAAAGAATTTCAGCATCTCCATTTTCAAATTATTGACAAATATTTTGAAAGTACATTCAGAATTTTATTTTCAGCAATATTCAGCTTTCTTAAAGCAAGATTATATACTTCTTTCAAACAAGCATTCAAGACTTGAGATATGTAATACAGCGGAATTTCCCTGTCTCTTAATCTGCTTCATCATTTATATAAGCAAATACTTCATAGTAAAAATTGCTTGATAAACTTTTCATATATTACATAAATCTGAGAAAAAAATATTTTTATATATTACTCTGAGCAAAATAAGGCCATTGATGTGATTTGTTAATGACGACAAACAGGTTTAGAAGGAATTTATTAGAATTTGGGTTTGGGTTCTTCATAAGAATAAATTCCCAAGGTAAATGTGCGTATTTGAATTCCTAAAATAGTTCTACCTGTGTACAGTTCTACCTGTGTATTCTCACACACTTGTTTAAATATATTGTTCCTATGAACTTTTAATTTATTTATTTATTTTGTGAAAGAACAGATCATAAATTCTTTGCGAACCTCATTTGAAAAATTGAGCAACATTCATGAGCAGTTTCCAATATTTCAAACATACGAACATGAAGGTATTTGCCAACATACATGATGAAGCCTACATACTTACTTACACTTACTTTCCAAATAACTGATCTGGATGAGGGCATTGAGTGCACCCTCAGTAAGTTTGCAGATAACACCAAGCTATGCGCGTGTGTCGATCTGCTTGAGGGTAGGAGGGCTTGGCAGGAGGATCTGGATAGGCTGGACCGATGGGCTGAGGTCAACTGCATGAAGTTTAACAAGGCCAAGTGCCGGGTCCTGCACCTGGGGCGCAATAACCCCAAGCAGAGCTACAGGCTGGGAGAGGAGTGGTTGGAAAGCTGCCTGGTGGAGAAGGACCTGGGAGTGATGGTTGATAGTCGGCTGAATATGAGCCAGCAGTGTGCTCAGGTGGCCAAAAAACGCCAACAGCATCCTGGCTTGCATAAGAAACAGTGTGGCCAGCAGGGCTAGGGAGGTGATCGTCCCCCTGTACTCAGCTCTGGTGCAGCCGCACCTTGAGTACTGTGTTCAGTTTTGGGCCCCTCGCTACAAGAAGAACATCGAGGTGCTTGAGGGGGTCCAGAGAAGGGTAACGAAGCTGGTGAGGGGCCTGGAGAACAAGTCCTACGAGGAGTGGCTGAGGGAGCTGGGTTTGTTCAGCCTAGAGAAAAGGAGGCTCAGGGGTGACCTTATTGCTCTCTACAGGTACATTAAAGGAGGCTTTATCGAGGTGGGGGTTGGTCTATTCTCCCACGTGCCTGGTGACAGGACGAGGGGGAATGGGCTTAAGTTGCGCCGGGGGAGTTTTAGGCTGGATGTTAGGAAGAACTTCTTTACTGAAAGGGTTGTTAGGCATTGGAATGGGCTGCCCAGGGAAGTGGTGGAGTCACCATCCCTGGAGGTCTTTAAAAGACGTTTAGACGTAGAGCTTAGGGAGATGGTTTAGTGGAGGACTGTTAGTGTTAGGTCAGAGGTTGGACTCGATGATCTTGAGGTCTCTTCCAACCTAGAAATTCTGTGATAATTCTGTGATAACTATTGTAGTTGAATCAGTCACATGTTTTCTTGTATGGGAAAGGATTATGGGAAGGAAACAAAATCACCCAGATGAAGGGTCTTACATGACAACAGATGCTTTTCCAAATGCTGGGTGACTTTCCAAATACAGAGAAAACTTCCACCGATTTATGATATTAGATTAATTTGTTGAAGACAAAAATGATTTTTAGAAATTTGATAACCTAGAAAGCATAACGAGCTTTAATTTTTCTGTCCAGTCTCTAATACCTGTGAACTTTACCCTTAGTGAGAATAAGTAGAAATATAAAGCTATGAGGAGGTGAAGAAACAATCTCATTTAACATAAATCCACCTAATAAAAAGGTTTTGTTGCCATTGTTCTTGCTATTTGTTTTTGTTTGTTTGTTTGTTTGTTTGTTTCCCTTTGGATAGTTTATGAACCGAATATTCAGCTGTAAGACAGTATAACATTGTTGAAATTAGCTCTGGCTTATTAGTCTTATTTTAATGACTGATCACTGTCAAAATGCTGACATTTGTGTATCAGTATCCACTATACATAGAAGTGTAGCTGTATTGCAATAAAAGCACAACTTGTGTACAAAATTAGGCATTCTCTAAGCATCCTGGCTTCCTATTCACCAGAACAAGGACTGAGAAAGCAGTCTGCTCAAATATGTAACATTAACAGCAAGTGCTGCTGACAGCAATTCCTTCTGTATTATATGAATTTATAAATGAACTTTATAGTACAAAAAAAAAAAAAAAAAAAAAAAAGTCAAGTGAGAAAGTCAAGGGAGCATTTTAATGAAAATTTTGTGTAAACCACAGATCACTGTTCTTTCAATTCCATTTTGGAACTGAAGCAAAATATTTTTTATCTAATGAAACAATCACCCTTTACAGATGAGGAGTTATTCATTAATTGTTGTTTATTCATTAAGCTTCATATGAGGTTCCTATTCAGTTGTGACTGACATACTCTATTACTTCAGTGATATTATGTTACTTCAATAGTGATTTGTATGTCCAGACTTTTACAGATATATATATATATATTTATTTATTTATTATTTTTTTCCCCTCTTTTAACATACTTGGTACAATACAAATGGGGGACTGTAATATTGTAGTACCTGTTTGGGTAAAATCTTTCTTAGAGACGTATTCAAAGTCCAAGTTAAAATTTCTTTAAGTACTAAAGAATGTCCATCTCTGAATGTAATAATAAAATAAATAAATAAAGACTCATTATGTGTACAAGCGGGTATTTGGTTTAAGCACTAGAGCAAACATTAAAAGCTTGGTCCTTGATATTCTTCTGAAAATGCTGACCTTTATCCTTAAAGACACAAGTGTGAAAAGTTTGGTGATCATTTTCCTGTTGTTTGTTTGTTTTGTTCTTGTTTTGTGCATTGAGGGAGTCCATAATCAAGTATTTTATTCTATTTTTCTACATTTCTAATTGACCTTATAAAAGGTCAATTATACGTATTAATGTATACGTATTAATATATACTTCTCTTTTTTTAGCATGTCCTAGGACCAAAGAATACGTTGCCCTGCAAATTATTTAATCTTATGAAACATTATGAGAAGTATTAGATAAGCAATGGCAATAAACAAACAAATAAATAAATAAAAATAAATAAATAATATTCTGAAAACATAAGTAACATTAAAAATAATAGTAATAACATTCTGATTACAAATATACAACTGGTACTGCTAATAGATTAAATGTTTCAGTTTTATTTTAATTAATTTGCAGGCTACTAAATGGTAGGAAAAAAACTCTTTCTCTCCTTTTCTAGTAAATCACTGTAGAGATTAACACACACCTTGGAAATACATGTATTGCCTTTTGTCATTCACGAGGGAAGGAAGGAAGGAAGGAAGGAAGGAAGGAAGGAAGGAAGGAAGGAAGGAAGGAAGGAAGGAAGGAAGGAACAGAGAAAGGGGGAGAGGGGAAGAATACTTAGAGTGACATGTGGCAAGAACTGGGCACTGAGTCCAAATTGAAAATTTGGCCTTGAAAAAAGGCCTTGAAAAAAGGCCTTGAAAATGCCTTTTCAGCTGCCTCCCAGCCCTGGAAGTCCTGAAATCCACTTTTTTTTTTTTTTTTTAATTATTATTATTATTTTTTTCCACCTTAGTACTTTCCAATCACCAAAAGGTTTTTCTTTTAAGTTAGTCAGATTTGATAAATTGTAACTAACACTCCCATCTAGAAGATGTTTAGGGCAGCACAATTCAAAATTGGAGGATTGGAGAGACACAGCCATTATCCTGCCCTGCTAGACTACAAATGAAGTACATGGGAACTTTCCATGCTACAGTTCTAGTCAACAGGGAGCACACATGCTCCTAGTCCAGAAATCACACCCACACCATTTTGCACTGCCCAAATCATTATGTCCCACTGTTTCCTGCTATGGAATTTATAAATCACAAAAACAAAACTATTACAAAAACTATTACATAATTATTACAAAATTACAAAAGCAAACTATTTGGAGCAATCTGTGGCATACCTGGAGATTAATCGGAAGCTGGAAGATGTGTATCTGAAACCCCCTCAGTTATTCCCCAGATTACTATTGACCCACAATGAGGATGCTAGGCTAATGCTTTAGACATTAGACTGTCATAAAAGGTTGTGCTACATTTCTTTTTCTTCCAGGCATATCTTAAATAGACCTGAAACCTGAGGTCACTGAAAAGAAATTGTGCAGCTCTTTATCAAGTCCATGTGATGTATCTAGAGTGTTTCACTTCAGTGATGCATCTAGAGTGATACAAGAAATACTTCACAGAGAACTAAGAAGATGGAAGCACAGACCAAATTGCCTAGATACAGGTCTGCTTTTCCTTTGCATTAGAAACGTCCATCCTTCTGCCGCTGTTAAGTTCTGCTACTGATCTTTGTGGCACCTTTAGAATTCCGGCACTAAGTTTATGTCCCAGCTCTGGTATTCTGTGTCTAAATTTTTATCTTTGTTACTCTGTTTCTTGATTATTTTTTTTCCCATGCAATAATTTCCATAAACTCCTGAGTGTTCCTTTCCTGCATGACTCCAGTATTTTGACAGTATTTATTTCCTCTATGGACTTCTTGATGGTTTCAATATAGCAAGGAAAAAAAAAAACAGCCTATGTTACCACACCAGTAATCACGCAATCTGCTCAATAGAACTTTCATCCTTCTGCAACAAGAATTTTACATACAGTTAAACAACTAAAACTGCAAAGCTGTGAGATTTTCCTGAAAATAAATAGAGGACACAAATCTTTATAGAAAAGAATGAAAATCAGACTTCATTTCTGGAGACAGCACACAGTAGATGGGTCAGAATTACTAATTAAAATAAACAAATAAATAAATAAAAAGTAATAAATACATGCATCTTGTACAGAACTGAAATTCCAATCCCCATACAGTATTTTTTGCCACTATCACTGTTTGGTCATTGTATGGTTTTCTCCAAGGTCATTAAAATACCGAGTAAAACAATTTACTTGTGTGAGTATACAGAGCTCTGCAGTGTTGTATTTCCTTGCTCTCACTAGGCAATACTAAGTAGATGTCCTTACTTAGGTGGCGGAACTTACATTAATGACTTAATGGGGGTATTGAGAAACATATGTTAACTGACCTCTGTGGATTTTCTCCTATGGATAAAAGGTATTATTTTACATCTATTTGACTATGGTTGTTAATGTCTGAGACTGTTTCAGCCTTAAAAATGCACAGTTCATTCTGCAGATGGTGATAGTTCTACTAACACTTCTATTGTTAGTTTGAAAGTCAAGTGATGATATGTGTAGGTGTGTGTGTGGGAGCAGTGCAAAGAATTACAAGGATTTTCTCCCACACTAACAATCCACATGGAAAAAAAAGGCCTTATGAAACAATGTTCTGTTCCAATGGTATTTTTAATCAGTCTGATTTTTTGCTAAAATAACATTTTATTGCACTGCTTGTCATTCTTCTACCTAAAGAGTATCTTTTTAAGCTAAATATATACATATCTTTTGTGTTTTTTCTTTTTAGATATGTCACCATTAAAAAAAAAAAAAAAAAATCACTGTGTCAAAGCAGAAAAAATAGATGAAAAATTAATTATTTATTCTGACACTCATGTAATTTACTCTCCTGGTTATTTTTTTTTTTTTCAATTATGCATTTGTTGGGCATGCTAGTAATTGGGAGTTCTTTAAAAGACAATGCCTGTAAGTTTAGAAGTTTCTATAATTTCAGAGGTGACTGCAAAGCAGGAAATGTAACAGAATTTGATTGTAAACACATCCTTCATGCACAGTCACCTGAGGATAAGGTGGTTGACCTGAACAAACCAGACACGCACTTCAGCCCTGAACTGTTTTTTTTAGTTTCTTTGTTCAATTCCTTTGAAAAAATCTTTTCTTTATAATTCTTTGAGAACATTATAACATCCTGTTCTCATTTTCCTTAATTCAGGTTGTCCACTGAAGTTGCCTGGTCTATTGGAGTTAGGACAACTTACTTACAAAAACCTTTTTTTTTTTTTTTTTTCTTTCTCCTGAGTAAATCATGAGTTCCATTATGTTTTCTTTCTTAAAAACAAACAAACAAACAAACAAACAACTTTTCTATATATGTGTGTGAGAGAGAGAAAGAATATGTACAAAATATTTTGTAAAGGCAAGGAACATGAAAGTACATGTACTTTTCTTCTCATATTAATAAAGTGAGTAATAAGAAAAAAGACTCCATTCCCTTCAAATCTTCCTTCATTCTACTCCTCTCCTTCATTTCTTTCTGTTACTTTTGTTCCTGGGTCCAGACACTTTCTTTTTCTCTAAGTGCTTCAGAATGTGCTGCTTATTTTGAATAATAAGTACAGCTTGGGTGATCTGTAGGATTCTACTTTGTTGTTGTTTTTGATGGCAATCATGGTATATCCACTGAGAAATGTCCAACATAAAAGCAACCTATAAGCTACAGGAATTAAAAAATAATAATAATAATAATAATGATCCAGCCATGCAACATATGTAACTACATCTATTTTAGATTTTTCTTGTTTTTTGATTTTAAGGCTTAGTCCAGGTCTAGTCAAAATTAACCATATCCACACTTTGAAATGAAATATGGTTACACTGTTTCCTCCGGGAAGGTTGGTCTGTCTGTCTATCTGTTTGTTTATTTATTTTTCTGGAATTTGTATTTTATTAGCCAAAATGATTGTTTCATTTACATTAATATTTCTGTTAGAAAACTTTGTTTATGAAATGTATTATTTGTTTAACCTTAAACTCCAAAAATGCAGACCACTAGAACTTTGACTTTACTTGAACTGCCAAGAACATTGAATAAGGAATTTTGCCTTGGTTACATTATATGCATACTTGACACACATTGCACAGCATGACATAGTATTTAAAAGTTATGACATGAATCTAAATGATTCACTATACATTGCAGGTCCAGCCGTTTTATAGGTTTGACCAAACCAGATCTCTGCTGCCACATAGGGACTGTTTGACATTTTGACTATGAGATAAATAATTCTTAAGGGAATTAATCTACTTACTTTTATAAAGTTTTTGAGTCTCACTCACCAGTAACTCAATTCATGGACTATTTGATAATTAATTTGAAAATAAAATATATCTAAACATTTTCTGTATAGTTTCCAATGGACATATAAATAAAAGACAATTTTCATTTGATTCCACTGACTAGCCTAGCAAACTTTGCATTTAGTTTTAGAGTCATATATATTATTTTGCATAAGACCAGTTGTATTCCTGTTGGGTTGATGAATGTGTTTTCTTTTTCTCTAAAAATAAGGGCTTAAGAGGAAGAAAATATGATATTTAGGAAAGAATGAACATTGGATAACTGTTTTATAAGGTTTATGAACATTGTTCATGGAGGATGCGTGTCAACAAGTTAAAATGTAGTTATACCATACTATAATATGAGAATGATAGCTGGGCATGGGGGTTGTTTTGTTTTATTTTTATTTTTTACTATTCCATAGTAATGAAAAAATATATATATAGTAAGAAAAAAACAAACAAACAAAAAACAGCAAAATCAAATATAAATCATGTGTATCAGTTAAATCTGTCCAAAGAGAATTTCTAATGGTGCCCCTAAATCTTTATGAATTCACATGAAGTAGTCAGTGGTAGTTGTCTTAGTAATTGAGCAGTTGGAACCCAATTAATGCAAATTAAATTAAATGTTATGTAATGGTGATAGAATTTGTCTTCTGCAGATTTGTGTCCCATTTTGCTTCTGTCATACCATTTTTTCAGTTTTTTTGTTTTCCCAGATGATTCCCAAATGGTTCCCTTAATACCTCGATTATCCTCCCATACCCTTAACTCCTTCAGTCTCCTGACACTGCAGTGGTTTTTCACACATCCCTAGGTAATACTTTCATATTGTCATTACGCATCACATTCATCAGTTTGGCTTCCACATGTGGCTGTTTCAGCTCTATATGTATGCTGATAGACTGGCCAGAACAGACAAGACAAAAATAGTGGATTTATTTTTTTCTGTAGCCCCTCTAACACTCTATCATTTTGTCCTACTTCACCACAGAATCACCAAATTGTAGAATCATTATGGTTGGAAAAGACCTCCAAGACTATATGGTACAACCATCCAATGAATGAATACGACTATTAATGAATCCTCAAAGATGGGGGGTTATTTTATTATTTTATTATTTTATTATTTTATTATTTTATTATTTATTTTATTATTCTATTATTTTATTATTTTATTATTCTATTATTTATTTTATTATTTTATTTCCTTTTATTTCCTTTACTTTTATTTATTTTATTTTATTACTTTATTTTTTTTTACAATGAGAGATAACTAAGGACACCATACTGTTATACCCTTTCTACTGAAATTTTTCAGAACACAGTGATCTTCATTGCAATTAATTCCTGTTGTTTTGTTGTTGATGTTGTTTTGTTTTGTTCTGTTTTGTTTTGTTTTGTTTTTCTCTCTAATATGTTACTGTAAAGATATAGTGCAATGAAATAAGAGTTGTTAAAATGAAATACATTTCCTTTTATGAGAAAAAAGCAAACGATTTGCAACTATTAGTTTACTAATCTGGTGTCCTTGTCAATGTGCAGTTACTACAGAACACAAGAAAAAGAGCAACAACTGGGAAATTTTGATATGTTGACTTTAAAGAAAAAAATACTTTTAGAAAATTGGTATCTTGTTTTATTTTTGGAAACATGTTTAAATATAGGATAACCACTTTTATTTTGTAGGCATAATTCATATTTCATGTATCAATATTTCTATAAGGAATATTATTATTATTGTCAGTAATGCAAAACCAGGCAAATCAGCACACTTTCTCTCTTACTTTTCTAACTTTATTGTTACAGAAGGTGGCCAGAAAGTGAAAATTATTATTTTTACAATAACTTTTGAAGTTTTGATTGTCTTTTTCTGTCTTCTCCTTCACTTGTTCTGAAAGTGTGAGACCTTCAGGAAAGAACAAAGAGTTAAATTGGAGTATGATTCTGAAACATGGCTCAGTAAGAATGGCAGTAATTTGTTCATCTTCTCCAACATCTCAATAGTTGAAACAATGATGTAAATAAACATTTTCATCATAAGATTTGCACTATATTATAGTGATAAGTTATGAGGAGAAACACAAACAAGCAAAAGGAAACCAAACAAGAAACATTTTTGCATAAATGGGAAAATGAAGTCAAATGACAGCAGATTTAAAAATCAATCAATAAATCAATCAATGATTTTTCTAATGGATTAAGTCCCTCAACAATTAGCATCTTGATTTCTATTCATTATATATTATACAATATGTTTTAGAGAGCTTATTGAGATCCTGTCTTCTGGGATGAAACACTGCATCACTGAATAGTAATAATTCTCAAACAGAAGGTGATATTTTAGTCCCTAAATGTAAAATTTAAAGAGTTAAGAGGTGGAAAAACATCATCTTTTTACAGCTGCATCCCAGACAAAACTGAGAGAGAGGTAAACTATTTAGACAAATAAAAATTGCCCAGGGAGGTTTCTGAGTCTCCTCTGGAGATATTCACGGCCCATCTGAACCTGCTTTGGCAGGGGGGTTGGACTCAATGATCTCTTGAGGTCCCTTCCAACCCCTACAATTCTGTGATTCTGTGAAAACAAAAATGAAAACCAGGCAAAAACTGTACACATATCAGTGAATACTCTGACGCTTTAGAATATGAAGGCATATTCTAAAGTCAGGTGATTGTTTGACACAGATAATACCCTCTCAGAGTAGCAGAGGGAAATAGGACTGATAGCAGTAAAACTATTGTTAATCTCTTTGCCCAGCTTTGTGGAAAAACCTAGAATATGACCACTGAAGTATAAATCAGACAAAACTGGGGAAATATGTTGGTCTTGTCCCATTTTTCCCTGTAGAGAATAAAGCTTTATGAACTTGCACTGGGGACTTGGACAAAAGAATTCTGTGACACCTTTGAAAAAGTTCAGCTACAAGACACTCATCTATTATCATGTCTGAAGCTTGAAGTATTTTATATCTCCTCCAAACCCTTTTAGATAAGCAAACAATGTCTGTAAGGTTCATCAGATGCTTTCTTATTTATCTTAATTTCTCTTTCCTGTTAGTATCAAAACATTTGTGACAAAACCTTCATTGATATTCATTGGTTGCTGCTGTTTTACAATAGGATAGGAGCCCAGATAAAATGACATGTGATAAGTAACTCAGAATTGCTTACCAGAAACATCTGGATTTTATTTTATTTTATTTTGTTTGTTTGTTTTGAGATTCATGTATTTTGCAGCAAAAGTAAAATATACCTTCTCTTACATTCTTGTATTTTATGTTTCTTTGTATTGGTTAAAGCAGTTACTTATTTTCCCCTTGTAAAATGAAAGTTCTAATACAACAATTTATAGATGATGAAATTTTAAAGGATTAGGAGAATAATTACAAAATTGTTACATATTTACATAATAATAATTACAATATTGTTCTTGATAAGACTTCACTGAAGCTGACTGAAATGCCTAGGGAAATATTAACAAAAATTTCAATATTGAACTCTCACTAATCTTTGTAATAAGTGTTTTTGTTGATGTTGTTGTTTATTTATTTATTTTTTATTAATTTCTGATGCAGTCTAAGATGATACAAACAAACTTTATAAGGTCTGTGTAAAAAAAAAAAATATATATATATTTTGAATAATTTCACCAGACTCTAGAATACTCCTTGATTTTACCATTTAGAATATTGTGACACAATATACTAGAAGCACATATATTGTAAGCATTAATGACAATGTAATCTGAAGACTAAGGATGTACAGAAATAAATACATAGAAATTAAAATCTACAAATCTACCAACCTACCAATATTAGTTATTATTGTATAAAGCTTGCAATTTAATTTGAAACGGGACTGCAAAATGGCTCATATGCTGAGATGTGCAGGAAAAGAAGTTATTTCTCAGTAATGGCAGGATGCCAACCTGCTAATACTTACCTAGGAAATTAATAGCAACTAGATGTATTTAGGTAGGTAAAAAATGTTGTTAATTCAGTTGTAGGAGACAAAACACCAATAATTTTCTTCTTACATTAGGCATTTACTTAAATGGAAGAATTATAAGGCTTGTTTTAACATAAATTAAGGCCATTGAATGATGAGTATCAGAAAATTTCCATCCAATTCCTTTCAAAAAATCAGCATTTTCTGCTTAATTTCCTATATGCTTTCTGTCATCAGCAATACCTTGAAGCACTCAGCAGGAAAATATGATTTGATAACATACATAGAATTTCAAAGGATTTATTTACACAATTATATATTTTTATATTGTTCGGAAGAATCTTTGCAATCACTGTAATTTGCTCCACCATACCAACTCATGAGCTGCAGGGGGACAGCCTGCTCCACCATGGTCCTCTCCATGGGCCTCAGGTGAACTTCTTCTCTGGTGTGTGTAGCAACTCCTGCTCTCCTTCTTCATTGACCTTGCAGTCTGCTGTGTTGTTCCTCTTACATTTTGTCACTCCTCTCTCCAGCTGCTGTTGCACAGCTGCTTTTTTTTTTTTTCTTTTTTCTTTTCTTTTTTTTTTTTTTTTTTTTTGTTTTTTCTTTTTTCTTTTTTTTTTTTCCCTTATTAAATCTGCTGTCAAAGAGGTGTAACCATCATTGTTCATTGTTTCAGCTTTGGCCAGTGACAGGACCCTTTTGGAGCCAGCTGGAACTGACTGAGAGCTGACAATGGACAATGCTCAGAGCAGACTTTTTGAAACAGGAATGAGACTTGGTAAACCACTGCCAAGTAAGTCTTTGCCTAATTAATATTTTATACAACATTTATACAACAAGGAGACAACAAGAGGAAATAAATAAATGAAACTTATTTGGAGAGTGTTCAGGACTAATTTTGTCAATTGTGGTATATTTCAGTTATGCCACAGATATACTAGGAAACTACTGTCCAAAGCTGAATCCAGTCTTTGAGATACAAGTTCCCTTAATGTCTTTGAGATGCACTTTAGAGATTTCTTATATAGATGTTTCTTCTTGTACTCTGCCTCTAGCTGGGACTTGGAGTTCTGCAGCAAAGGAAACCTTTGTTAAAGATGATGTAGGAGTTTCAGACACATTGTTTCTCTGTTTTCAAATTCATTCAAACTCTTCACTTTACAAAATCTCCCTAGTTACAGAATTCCCACAGCCCGTGACTTACTACCTGAAAGTTTCCTTCCTGCTCTTGTGCAGGAAGACACAAGACATACCCAGTCATGGTGTTAAGGAGGGAGAAATTTCTGCTGGTAGTGAATAAGGGGTGGAATGAGAAATGGTGCTGGGAAGCTGGTGAGCAGCACTGCTGAGTTTTCAGTGGAGCATTTCATGATCAACAGGCTGCTGCTTTAGATTACATCAAGAATAAGCAGATCAAACAAAATGTGTTGGGAGAAGATGCCCAATATTTCAGCCACTGGATGTGAAGGGAGTCCATGTACAGTGACTCAGAATGATAATTTTTGTGGGAAAGGCAGCTTTATGTGAGGAGCAACAACTAACAGTCAACAGTAAGTGTGTGAGGGTGCACAGCCCAAGGATCACCCAGATGCCTCTGTTTTTGCCTAAAGACTTTAAAGGGTCTTCAGGTGATGAGAAGTATTATTACAAAGGCTAGACCATTCAATTCAAGTAGTTCTTACTTGAGGTTTGGTCGTATAGTTTTAGCTGTATTACATAAAACAAACAAACAAACAAAAAACTAGTTGTTTTGTTTGACCTGGTTGAAAAATATAGACATTACAACTGCAGAAGGAACAGTTGCATGCTGTTTTGCTGTTGTTGTTGTTGTTTGTTTGTTTGTTTTAAATATGTTATGCAGGAAAAAGTTTCCACAATATTCTATTTTGTCATTTTACTATCTAGAAAAGATAAATTTTCCTTATATCAAACTTTAACCATTTTTGCTGCAACTCATTACCTACTTGGTAGGACAAGCATAGTTAATTTTTAACCTATTAATTCCAATGCAAGACTTTAAAAAAAACAACAACAAGAAGATATATAAACATATATAAACATATCATCATTGACTAGTAAAGTTGTTTTAAGTTGAGATAGCACTTAAAATAGTTTACATTTATTTTTATAATTTAAAAAAATGAAAAACATTTTACTGAATTCATCTAAGATATAATTGTTCTCAGCAGCTGAAAAAAAAAAGCAGCTGAAGGGCTTTTTTTTTTTTTTTTTTTTTTTTTTTTTTACTTTTCTTACATAGTAAGTGCAGAGTACATATTACTTTTGCTACAGCTACTCCCTATTCAACTCCTTAGTATTTTCTACCTTAACATGTATTTTCCTTCAGTCCAATTTGTGAATATTGAAAAAGACAGTGATTTTTCTACCTCTTCTTCCTTGATCACAGCTTTGTTAAAATTCCTAAAAATCACTCTTTTCTTAACACTACTTCTTTCAGAGAATTTGACTTGGTAAATGGAAAAAAAAAAAAAATATATATATATATATGTATATATGTTTATTTATTTATTTCCACAGGACTTAGCTTTTTACTTTTGGAAAAGAAGGATCTGTATGAGATAAATGGAAAGAAAAGGAATGTGATGATGGAAAAAGTGTGTATTTTCACAACTTTCTCGATCTGCAAAATCTTCAAAATTTAGTTCTTCAAGCCTAGACCAGTCCATCATTTAATTGACTTGTATGGTTTCTACAGCTACAAAGGTATAAAGCCACAAGAAATCAACAGAATCTTGAGCAGCATCTAGTAGAAATTATTTAACTTTCTAAATACATGTTTGTTTGTTTTAATTATTCTACGGAGAATTTATTTTAGAAGGGATTTTCCAAGAGTAATGACATGCTGTATTACTTGTATTACTGTACTACTATGTCTGCTGTATACTTTTGCAGACTTCACTCTATGTTTTTAAGAGCAAATGAATAACCAGAAATAACTAAGCTGATCCTACCTTATTACATGTGATCAAATAAAGAGCTTTTCTAAATTATTCTTAGCCTACATTTTTTTGTGAATATATTTCTTAGTCATTTACTATTTCAGTTTTCTCAGGTCTTCTGGGTAGTGGGTTGCTACACATTTGTTCCAAAAAGTAACAAATGTCATTGTCTGTGTATAAGAAGGAAGAGGAAGGACAGATTCATGTGGCTGCATGGGTTAGGAATTTATACCTGGTAGCCTGTGGGATGTATCCTTAGCCCTCTCATTGCAGTCCCTGTTGTAACAGGTATGTTCTGCCAGGATAGAACAGAACAAGAGGACAATTCATAGTCCCTCAGGACTATGAAGGGATATGAAAAATTATAAAGCAGAAAGAAATACTTTCCAAGAGAGAAGCGCAGTCTTTGGAGCTCTAGGGCAAGTTCTGGTCTGACTCTATTGTGTGATGACTTCTGACCACATGACCACAGCAATTCTATAATGGCAACCAGTATGAAGCTCTTGCTAATTGTTTAATTCACAAAGTGTCCCTGTCATTGTGTCAGTTTGGACACATCTTTAACAGCATGTAGTTAATGATATAAAAATTTATACTAGGTAGCTACGTATTCTTTCCATCAAAGTCGAACTAAAGATAGTGACTGATGTATAGTGTCTAATATTGTATTAATTAAGCAGATAACTTGCATTCCTGAGGAGACCTCTATGACATGATATAGGATTAGTTCAAGGCTGAGATTTAAACAAGTAAAAAAATGCTGAATACTGCTGTCCCTGTCAACTGTTTATCTATTAAGAGAAATAGGATTATGTTGTCTCCAGTACCCTTAACATTT
The DNA here is from genome assembly GCF_009819795.1 of Aythya fuligula. Lineage (NCBI taxonomy): Eukaryota > Metazoa > Chordata > Aves > Anseriformes > Anatidae > Aythya > Aythya fuligula. Next base: position 122,580,073 of record NC_045559.1, on the reverse strand, counting down.
GTCAAAATTTGACTTTTCTAAGTTTGATAGAAAAGCACTTTTACTCTGAAAGTCTGTTTTCTGTAATAAAGGATGTTATTGGGTATGTTTTCCAAAATGCAAATGAAAGTTTTAAGAATACCAAGCATTCAGTGAGGCTTATCTCATAAATCTAGTAAATAATGATTGCTACCCTAATAATTTGATGAAACTGCCCCAATAATTGTTTACTTAATTCATAGGAAAATATAGCAAAGCTATTATTTCAAATATTACACATATGTAAGCTTTTTTATTAATAAAGTCAGGTTTATTTATCTGCCTCTGTATTTCTTTTTATCTGAAGTCTTTCAAATTGCACAAACACTGCAGTTTTGTGCTATGTATAGTTTATACATGTAAAGATATAATTGCATACAAAATGCATACACATATATATTCTTTCTTTTCTGCAGGGCAATTTTCTCCCAACTTTAAGTGGATGGTCAAAATAGACATAGAAAATGTTTTTGCTTGGCTTGCACCTGCACACATCAGCTGTGCATGTAAATTAATTAACATTGTAAGTCAGAGAGTGTGTTGGGTCTGTCTGGGATGGAGTCACCTTTCCTGCAGTAGTCCACACAGTGCTGTGATCTGAAATTGTAGCTGGAACAGCACTGGTATCGATTCAGTGTTGTGTCTATTGCTGCATAGTGCTGGCACAGCATCAGGACTCCTTCCAAGCTCCCAAGATCCAGCAGGCTGGGGGGTGGGCAAGTGATGGGGAGGGGACATCCACACCATATGTTTATTCCATAACACCTGATGTCAGGCTCCAGTGATAAAAAGGGGCGCTCTAGTGGGGGAGGGGCCTGTCCTGAACAATCACTACGTGTTTGAGGCCCTGCTTCCAAGGACATGGCCCGAACATGGCTTGTTAATGGGAAGTAGAGAATATTTTTTTCCTTCTCTCTGTGCTTCTGCACAGCCTTATTGTTTCTTCTTTTTTTTTTTTTTTTTTTTTTTTTTTTTTTTTTTCTTTCCATTCCCTTCCCCTTTAATTTAAACCATTCTCATCTCAAACCTCAAAACTCTTTGTGTTGTATTTTCTCCCCCTTCCTCTTTGAGGAGAGGGGGAGTGAGAGAGCAGCTGAGGTGGAGCTTGGCCTGCCCACCCAAGTAAAACCACCACAAAGAGTTAAAGAGATTATCTAAGTTTATTTGTACTAATAATCTGGGACATTTTTCTGAATGTGTTATAAATAATGCTTTTGACTTCCTCTTTGAGGTACTACAGGTTAAATTTCAACTCTCCCTCAGATATTTTCAGTCATTCTAAGTGGCTTCCAGCTGATGCTTCCAGAATTCTTGGACAAAACTTTTAGTTTTAAGAAACGAACTACTCAGATGCAAAGAGTGTAAAAGTTTGCCTAATACTTTTGAAGCAACATATCTGGGTAAGAACTAGACAGATTTCACAACACACCTTGCACTAAAAAAAAAATAATAAAAAAAAATAACATAATCCAGACTTGAAGAGGTACCATACAAAGGCATTTGTTAAACCATTTCTGTATGTATTCTTCTCAGTTCACTCAGCTTAGGTTGAGTGTTGTCCACGATCATTGATGAAACCACAGTGCACAATATGGCCTGCAATTTACTGGCCCCAAAATTTCAGTGAAATTATAAAAGTAACTCATTATGATGTCGCCTGAATAACAGTAACATTACTTAGAAGATCTCATTTACATCAGGTGAAACTAGACAAATGAACTTTATGAAAATTTGCTCTTACCCATCTTTATTTAGATTTAGAATTTGTATAATTTTGATTTTGCTCATGCTCAGACCCGTAGATATGAGAAAGAATTAAAAACCTAAAGCATTTCATATACAGAAAATAAGAAGTGAGAGGAATCATAATATAATACAAAAGCCTTTTAGAGGCATTATGACGTAATTAGATTACATCACAAAATGAAACCATTTTAAAGACTTTAGAGTACTCAGCTTTTTTGTAATTATACCTCAAAGAAAAATATATTTCTGTTTCACAGATTGCTAAACCTGGAGGGCCGGGCAACATGAATTAAAAGAAAATATTTTTTACCTAAACTGGAAAAAACAAGTCTTTTTTATCTTCTTTAATAGTTGTGCATCTTCTTTACTTGAATACGCAAAAACTAAGGCAAGGAGCTAATTCCTGTTGTCTAACATCCTTTTTTGGTTAATAATTCAATCCATTCATGATAGAAGGTTTTACATGGGGATTGCACTTCAACAAACAAACAAACAAACAACAACAACAACAAAAATAACAACAAAATAATAATTTCACTGAGGGTAGGTAGTATATTGATTGCTTTAGGGAAAGAAGTCCTATACGCACACATAGTACAGTCAGACTCAATGTCCCAAAAGTCATGGCTCTTCAAATCATATTTACCAGAGAAATAACATCAGAACCTCTTTTAGAAACACTATAAAACAGTCTGAAACCAAACACTACCTTCATCTTGTCAGATCTTTGTAACACAACTTAACTCAAAAACTGCTGTACTAAATTGGACTGAATGTTCAATTAAAACTATACAGAGGGGAATTAGAGGTTTAGGAAAAGAGTATGGAAATGTCACTGTACTTCCAGTGAACTACTGCATATCACACCTTGATCACTTTTTCCCTGCTTTCCATGATTTTCTATGTACCTTGTGATATTCATTTATTTTCTAAACATGAGAGCTCTTTTCTTACTTGTCTTTCTAGCCAATTCATATACACTTCTCTTTTGCATACTGTTTTCAGCTCTACTGTATGCTTTCTGACATAAAGGAATGAAAACTGCCAGTAAAAGAAGTGCAAAAGGAACGTGCTGTATGCATTTTTACAGGGAGATATATTTTGATTTTTTTTTTCTTCCCAATTTCTTTCCAATTACTTTTTGAGCATTTATCGGTTTTTGTTGTTGTTGTTGTTGTTGTTTGTTTGGTGTTTTGTTTTGGTTTGGTTTGGTTTTTTTTTGAAATGAAGCACAATTGATCAAACCTTTATTGAGTTTCCATAGCTAGTGTAGATCTTGTGATTCTTATTTCTCTGCTTCTCTGCTTTTAATTCTTTAGACATCTCATCTCTATCTCAATTTCTCTCATAACTGTTCATAATGAATTATTGTTCTAATTGTCTCGGTAAATGCTGTGTTAACAAATTTGATAACCATCAGATCTGTTTCCAGATCACTTATGAATATGTTCAATAACATAGGTTCCTGTGGGCTCTCCATAGTGGTAAAAGCAACCATCTTTTCCAGCTGCTTTTTTTTTTTTTTTTTTTTTTTCTTTAACCATTTAATAACAGATACTTTTCCCTCTCACCCTATGTCCTGTTTAAACAGGAGGCTTTCTCAAAAGTATTTTGCAAAACTCAGTGTTTTGCAAGATTTGCAAACCAATTTCAGACATTATTTTTGTCTAGTTTATCAACTTCTTTATAGAGAACTGTGCTTCACAAAAAAACTACGTTGACATCCTACTACATCATGCTCTTAATCATAGGCTCAACAGTTTGCTGAGTGCAGATATAAGCTTTTCATCTTATAGTTCTCTAAAGCCCTTTTAAAAATTTGTATTACATTTGCCATTTTCAATTCCTCTGGTACAAAGTCCATTTTAAGTGATAAATTACACACTATAGTTAACAGTTCAGCACTTTCATATTTCATTTTCCTTAGAACTCTGTGTGAATACCATCTGTTCCTGGAAGTTTGCTGTTATTCATTTTGTCAATTTGTTTGAAAACTCTTTTACTAACATTTTATCTTAGACAGTTCCTGGGCATTGCCTTTCATTACAAAAAGCTTTCACAGGTAACCTAAGCTCTTGCACAGTGCTATAAGTTCATTCATTTTGGTTTTGTCCTATGGCCTCATTTTACTTAAAGACACCCTTAATGTCATATTAAACTTTGGTCATACAGAACCTTTGGAAGGTTTCTTGCTTTTGGTGTGTTTGAATACAATATTATGAGGTTAAATATTTTCCTAGAACATGATGTTTCTTAAAGACTTCTTTCAGCTGTTGTAGTACAACTCAATTTACATTTAAATTTGCAGAATTTCATTATTTGTATATTATTTTACTTTCTTAAATGTGATTTTTCTCATTTCTAAAGGACTTTATCCTTTTATATTTAACTATGCCAACCTTTAGGCTTAATGAGATTCTTGTATTTAAATTAAAAATATACTTTTGGGCTAAAATTGGTATATAGTTATAACAGCCTCAAGAAAATTACTTTATTTTGTAAGAATTTCATCCTTTTGGCTTCTAGTTTTTATTTGTATGTGAATGTTATTTTTGACATTGTGTTAATATATTAGTTTACTTTTTTCTACTATTTACTTTTTACTCCTACATTTATACTCAATGTATGATGGCACCTTTACAGGTTGGCTTTTTATTAATTATGTCTTGTTCCAGGTAAAATGATTGAGACTAGAATCTCTATATTTTCCAATTACTTGTTTTAAGATGAGATCCCTTAAGAAGAAATTTCTGAAAAAAGTTTGTTATGCATTATGTCTATTCTGACATGAGTCATGTCCCGGTTTCAGTTAGAATAGAGTTAATTTTCCTCATAGTAGCTGGTGGGGTGATATGTTTTGGCTTAGGATGTGCTGATAACATGCTGATATTTTAATTGTTGCAGAGCACTGCTTACACCAAGCCAAGGACTTTTCAGCTTCTCGCTTTGTCCTGCCAGAGGGCAGGCTGGGGCTGCAGCAGGAGCTGGGACGGGACAGACCCAGGACAGCTGACTCAAACTGGCCAAAGGGGTATTCCATACCATCTGATGTCATGCTAAACAATGACAACAAGGGGTGGCTGGCTGGGGTGGGGGGGTTGGCTGCTCAGGGATAGGCCGGGCATTGGTCATCAGGTGGTGAGCAACTGTATTGTGCATCACTTGTTTTGCACATATTATTATTATTATTATTATTATTATTATTATTATTATTATTATTATTATTATTATTATTATTATTATTATTATTATTATATTTTCTGTCCTAATAAACTGTCTTTATCTCAACTCACAGGCTTCACTTTCCCATTTCTCTCCCCCATCCCAGAGAGGGAGGGGGAAGGGTGAGCAAACAGCTGTGTGGTGTTTAGATGCCAACCGGGTTAAACCACAACAGGCAAAATGAGAGTAAGAGAAGTTGTCTAAGAGGGCTTCATGGTCTCACAGTCTTTATGATTTCTCTTAATATGTCACAGACTGGGTCATTATTTTGTCTAGGTAGTCTATCTAGTATTTCTCTATTTGAATCTAAATTTTCACATACAGCACCATGTTCAGTCAGTATTTCTTCATAATTTTTATCTACTGAATACTGAATCAGGGGACTCCAAGAGTATAAATGTAACTTGATATCAGAGGTCTTGAAAGTACTGACACATAACATACCTCAAGGCTAGAAACATAAATCACAAATGATCAATAACTGGTTGCTAACAGATTTCAGCCTTAAGGGGGAACTTGTTTCAAGGCATCTGAAAAGGAAAAAATGGTATATGGATTCAGCTTAAAAATAAACAAACATGCATAAAGAAAACAGAGCAGAGAGTAAGAAGTTACAACAGACAGCCAAATGCACAAGGATGGGAATAAAGCAAAAACTGAGAGAGGAACTGCTACTACACCTTGCTGCCATCCCACTCAGGCTGTGGGCTCATTGATATTACTGCTTATCCACTGCAGGTTCTTTCTCAAGTCCAATTGAAAAAGTGAACATTTATTTACTTATTTACTTACTTATTTTTGCAATTGTATTTTGTTACTGTATTAATATCTTTTTATAGTTGGTCTTGGTCTAATTATCTATACTTATATGTCATGCTTACATAGAACTTGCACTATTTTCTGTTGTTCCTTCTCAGAGTTTTATTCACTTTTAACACATTTTCTTTGGAATCAGGTTGCTGACCACTTGTGTACACTATTATATAGATAATGATCTAGATCTTTGTATTCTTGCATGGATCTTGTATTTGTTAGGTTTTCTCTTGTCTTTAGTTTAAGTCTTATAGGATCATGTTGGGGGGTTTGTCTATTTTAGGTGTCAACAGCATAGATTTATTTTGATTTAGATAAAGCATGTATCCCTGGAATAGGCTGTATTTATTCCAAACTTGTTCCCTTATTCACTACTCCTAATCCTTTCCCATACTTATCTTTTTCTCTGTACATATCAATGCAAATATTCCACAGAAACATTTCCTATTCAGTAGCTTACATGTGTTCATTAGCACCTGCTTTCTCCTGCTAGATATGTATTAATGCAGAAATGCTATGATTAAAATTTCCCAACTAATTTAATGCTACCTTTTCAATTAGTAAAAGTCACTATATTGGCACACATATATGCCTAGTAACTACGCCTTTCAGAATGATATATCTTAATATTCTTATAAAAATTATTATATTCTTAATATCAAGGATCCCCTGAATCCATACCACTGGAATGTCTATGGGAAGTAACCCACTGGAAAATGAAATGTCTGGCAGGCTGTACTGCAGTTGAACTATCCAAGGGATGGATTTGTAATCTAGGATAGTTTTGACACCCCAGCTTTCAGGTAACTCTTCCTTATAGTTAAGAACCATTCCACAGTAACTTCAAACCACATATTCACTCCAGATTATAGCATATTTTCCTAGTAGAAGTGGAAAAAATCAACTAATACCTTATGGTGATTTCACACCAATAGCCAACTAAATTCCACCACAACACTTTCTCACTTCTCCTCAAAAGAGGAGGAGGAGTAGGAAATATGGTAGAATGAAAATGCGCACAGGCTGAGATAAGGGCAATTCAATTATAGGAAAAAGAAAGAGAAAAAAAAAAAAAAAAAAAAAGAGTAAGGGCCAAGTGGAAGCAAGAAGTGAGAAAAAAATTATTTACTTGCCATCAGCAAGTGAGGTTTGGCTATGTCTGGGGACACAGTGGTCATTCAGGAGGACAGGTGTTTTCATAATGTCAAAAATACCTTTTCAAAAGGTATTGTTTTATATATATATATATATATTTTTTTTTTTTTCTCTAAGAAAGGTGGATCCATGTTGTTTGCAAAATGTCATCCCATTAAAGTCTTACAATTCTGCTGAGAGTCAAAGTAAATACAATATTGTCCCTAATAATATTTAAAAAAAAAATAAAATAATCTTGGATTTGAAAGAGGAAGAAAGAAACTATTGTTAGGACAATGAAATCGGACTGCACAGTAAATGTGCTCTTCTGTTTGCTACCTAATAGGGTGCCTGGGTAAATGCTGGTAAAAACGTATTTATTCCAAACATTACTGTTAACAGTTCATTGTGTAACTGAAAATAGTTTCCTTTAGTAGGTGATATTGTACCCAGTGTAAATTCAAGCAGTTCATCTCATGTAACCTGTGATGGATTCAAAGACACCACTCACAACATTGAGTCATAGAACCACAGAATATCCTGAGCTGGAAGAGACACACAAGGATCATTGAGTCCAACTCCTGTCTCAGCCCAAAATCAGACCCAATATCTAAAAGCCCTGTCCAAGTGGTTCTTGAACTCCAGCAGGCTTGGCACTGTGACCACTGCCCCAGGAAGCCCACTCCAGGTCCCAGGCACTCCCTCAGTGAAAAGATCCCCTGTGACATCCAGCCTGAACCTCCCCTGGTGTTGCTTCATGCAGTCGTACAAAATCTATGTATAAGAAATATTAGAAATGGCTTAGGTGAAAGCAAACAAGCTGCACTAGATAGTCATGATTAGTTCATTAATATCCATGAGTTTTCAGGCTTTGGCACTGCATCAATCAAGAGCACATGCTTCCTCACTAAAGGTAAGTCAACAATTAAGGTGAACCAGTATATCATGTAAGCTTGTATTACACAGTTACATGTAGCCTGAAGTTGTAATATACAAGATGCAAAAGACTTCGTAAAATTATTAGAAGCCAGGAAAGCAGTATCACTACATGAAAAATAATTTACTATTTTTTGATATATACCTACATAGTTACCAACTAATTTGGACATTCTTTTTCAATCTGAATAGAATGTAGTTGTGACCATAGGCACAACATTTCTATGGCAGCAGTATCTAGTCCAAAACTGCATACACCTTTATGCTGATATTACTTAATGTATGAAAAACTACATTTTGTAATCTAAACCACTTCAACTATCTAAATATGAATAAGACAGATAAACCAACCTCATCATGTTATTATTTTCCTATCAGTATAAATAGGGTTTATTGCTATTGTGTTTATTATTATTATTATTATTATTATTATTATTATTATTATTATTATTATTATTATTATTATTATTATTATTATTATTATTATTATGTTATTGTTATTAATATTTGTTTGGAAAAATATGTTAACTTGGTTTATAATATCAGAGCTGCAGATTATTTTCTTCTGAAAATTTATGGTATGTCACACAGTGTAGAAATCCCTTACATAGCCCTTTGCCAGGCTACGTAATTTAAATATATCTTGTTTTGTTTTCCATAGTGGTTCTTTAACCAAAAATACTGCAGTATCACACGCTGCAAAGAGAGGTGAACTGTAGATATTCCAGGAAATGTGTTTATAAGGCATCCTCAAGATGTGTATGTCTTAAAAGATAAAAGCTAATTATAGTTTTGAAACTCCACCGGGTCTATTGGACTGAATACTTTGAGACAGTTCTGACAAGCAGCTGAGTCTTTTCTTTATTGAAAATACATGCTGAAATGTAGTCACTCTATCAGGTCCCATGGTGTTAATATGTAGGTAGTGAAATCCTTCATGTATACTGAGATACTAAAACCCTGGTAGGTCTGTTTAAGTCAAAACTGTCTGCATACCTTTAATAGACACTAGAAGCAGATCCGTTATTTATAAGCATTGACTGTTGGTTCACAGAATCACAGGATCATATACTCATAGATTGATTGTCGAGGTAATTGGCTCAGGGGCAGACACTTAACACTGTAGTAGATCACAGTGTTAAGGGGCTTCCCTTCATAAAGGCCCCTTTGTGGCAGCCAAGTAAGCCTCCAGGACCCCGCAGCCCCTGTGAGGGTTGCTGAGGTGTCTTGGGCGAAGCCAGGAGTGCCTCTCCTCTGTTATAAAAAGGAAGCCCTGAGTGAGCAGGATCTGGTGAACAGGACGGACAAACAGGGCATGATGAATCAGCTAGGGCGTGGCGCAGCAGCTTGTGAGGTAGTGCATGCACGGAGGGCAAGCAGAGAGGGTGCTGAGTCTTGGCCAGGTCATCCCAAGAGCAATGGTATCCACCCAGCAGAAGGCCATGGCCTCATGGAGCTTAGCACCAACCACAGCCAACGCAGCCTCCCAGACAGAGTTCCAGAGGGAACATGCTGCCACCCCCCTTTCAGGCTGCCAGGTGTCCCCTACAGGGGGACAGTACAGGACGGCAGCAGAGAGCACAGCTGTGGGAGGTGTGCCCGGGTTGAATAACTGCTCTACCTGGTGGCAGAGCTTTGGGAGGAGGTGGGAAGGCTGAGGAGCATCAGGGAGTCAGAGAATGAGATTGACTGGTGGGGTAGAATTCTGCCATCCCTGCTAGAGGTGTCCCCCAGGGGTCAGTACTGGGTCCAGTGTTGTTCAACCTACTTATCAGTGACCTGGATGAAGGAACAGAGTGCACCCTCAGAAAGTTTGCTGATGACACAAAGCTGGGAGGAGTGGTTGATACCCCAGAGGGCCATGCTGCCATTCAGAGGGCCCTCCACAGGCTGGAGGGTTGGGCCGAGAGAAGCCTCAGGCTGAGAGGGGAGAGGTAGAGGGAGGGGGGGGGGCACCTGCTGGAGAGCAGTTCTGCAGAGAGAAACCTGGGAGGCCTGGTGGACAGCAGGATGACCATGAGCCAGCAATGTGCCCTTGTGGCCAAGAAGGCCAACAGTATCCTGGGTGCATCCAGAAGAGTATTACCAGCAGGTCAAAGGAGGTGATCCTACCCTCTACTCAGCCCTGGTGGGGCCACACCTGGAGTATTGTGTGCAGTTCTGGGCTCCCCAGTACCAGAGAGACATGGAGCTACTGGAGTGAGTTCAGAGGAGGGCTACAAAGATGATTAGAGGGCTGGAGCACCTGTTGTATGAGGACAGACTGAGAGAGCTGGGCCTGTTTAGCCTGAAATGAGAAGACCGAGGAGACCTCATTAATGTGTATAAATATATGATGAGGCAGGTGAAGATGATATGAGATAGCGAAGATGATGATAGGATGACAAGAGGATGAAGCAGTTTCAACTCTTTTCAGCTATGCCCAGCAATATGATGAGAGGCAATGGGCAAAAACTGAAGCACTTGAATTTCCAGTTGAATATGTGAGGGCGTTTCTTTACTGTGAGGGCAACAGAGCACTAGAACAGGTTGCCCAGAGAGGTTGTAGAGTCTCCTCTGGAGATTTTCAAAACCTACATGGATGCTATCTTGTGCAGTGTGCTCTACATAATCCTGCTTGGCAGGGAAGTTGGACTAGATGATCTTCAGAAGTCCCTCCCAACCTCAGCCATTCTGCAATTCTGTGTTTCTGAGATCTGCAAACTGGCTGAGGGTGCACTTGATCCTATTGTCTATGTAATTGGTAAAGATATTAAACAGTACTGGTCCCAAGACATACCCCTGAGGGACGCTACTCATCACCAGCTTCCACCAGGACACGGAGCCATTGACCACCACTCTCTTGATGTAGTCTTCAAGCCAATTCCTTATCCACCAAATGGTCTACCCTTCAAATCCATCTCTCTCCAATCTGGAGATCAGGGCGTCATGTGGGATCACATCAAAAGCCTTGCAGAAGTCCAAGTAGATGACATTGGTTGATCTTTCCTTGTCAATTGATGCCGTCACTTCATCATAGAAGGCCACCAAATTGGTCAGGCATGATTTGCCTGTGGTGGAACCATGCTGGCTGTCCCAGACCACCTCCTTGTTCTACACGTGCCTTGACATTTTTTTCCAGGAGGATCTGTTCTGATCCTGTCTGATCTTATCAGGCACAGAGGTGAGGCTCACTGGACTGTTATTCCCAGCGTCCTCCTTTTAACCTTTTTTAAAAATAGCAGTGATGTTTTCCTTTTTCTAGTCACCATGGACTTCACCTGACTGCCAGGACTTTTCAAATATGATGGAGAGAAGCTTGAAAACTCCCATCAGCCATTTCTTTCAGGACCCTAGGATGCATATCATTGAGCCCCTTAGACTTGTATCTGTTCAGTTGCATTCAGGTGGTCTCGAACTTGCTCTTCTCTTACACTGGGAGGGACTTTGCCCTCCCAGCCCTCACCTACAGGTTCGGAGACTCAAGAGATGTGGGAAACCTGACTGGCAGTGAAGACTGAGGCAAAGAAGTAGTTGAGTACCTCAGCCTTCTCTATGTCTATTGTTACCAGTTCTCCCTTCTCATCTATCAATGGGGGTACACTCTCCTTGGCCTTTCTTCTTCTGGCCAGTGTACCTATAAGAATCTCTTCCTTTTATTCTTTGTATCCTGTGCCAAGCTCAGTTCCATCTGTGCCTTGGCTTTCCTGATCTGATCCCTGCACATCAGGACAGCATTCCTGTACTCTTCCCAGGCCACAAATCTCTGCTTCTACTGCCTGGCATTTCCTTCTTGTGCCTCGGTTTGACCAGCAGGTCTTTGCTCAGCCATCCTGGTTTTCTGCCGTCCCTTCCCGCTTTCTTACACAGGGAGATAGAGAGTTCCTGTGCTCTAAGGAAAACATCCTTAAAGAGTTGCCAGCTCTGTTCAACTCCTTAGTCCCTAAGGACAATGCTCCAAGGAATCATGTCTGCTAGGTCTTTAAACAACTGGAATTTCACTCTTCTGAAGTTCACTGAAGCCCTGACTTTACCAGGCCCATATTCTTTGAGATCACAACCTTAACCAGACCATGGTTGCTATGGCCCAGACTTTCACTGATCTTAACCTCTTTAATGAGTTCATCTGCACTGGTGAGCACCAGGTCACTTATCTTCTGGTTAGTTTGTCTAATACCTGGACCAGGAAATTGTCCTCAGTGCACTCCAGGAGGTTCTTTTTTACAGTCTGCTGTTTTGCTTTCCCAGCAGACATCCAGGTGCCTGAAGTCCCCCATCATGATGAGAGCATTAGATTGTGATGCTTCTTGTAGCTGAAGCAAGAAGGCCTCAACAACAGGCTCCCCTTGATCAGTTGGCCTGTAGTAGAATCCAGACACAAGGTGTCCTTTATGTGTCCAATCCTTAATTTTTACCCAAAGATCTCAACCTGTTTGTGACTCTTTCTGAGAGGCATCTCTTGGCAATCTATCCGTTTCTTAACATAGAAGGCAACACCACCCCACCTCTCCTTCTCTGCCTATCTGAAAAGTTTTTGAATATCTGAAAAAATTTTCTTTCTGAAAAGCTTGTCATCCTCAATTGCAGTGTTCCAATTTTGTGATTTGTCCCACCACTTTTTTTCTGTAATAGCAATTAGGTCATAGTTTTTCAGTTGTACCATGGTTTCCCAACTGCTTTTTCCCATGCTGCATGCATTGGTGTAGAGGCACTTCATCAGGACTATGGGCCACATCACCTTTTTAGAGGATCCCCTCTACCCCCAATTCATATTGGACAATTCACATGTATTTTCCTGTTGCTTCCTAAAGTGCTGGTGTTCTTCTCTATAAGTCAGAAGTACATCCCCCTCCCCCACTGAATCTAGTTTAAATCTCTTCTAATAAATCCAGCCAGCTTGCTGCCCAGAATACTCTTGCCCCACCTTGTCAGGTGCACTCCATCCACTGTCAACAAAATGCATTTGACATTGTAGATCTGGGAGGGTGTTTGGATGTGCTCTTTTAATATATTTTGTAACCCTTATTAGCACTGTTCAGGAGGACGTACCTAGAAAATATCATTGCTGAATCTGTGCCAACAGAACAGAACATTTTAGTTAGGTGGCATAAAGTGAATGCCAGAAGACTTCTCATAATATTATCTCCATCTATTTAAGAATTTATTGGGGAAAAAAAAAAAAATGTTCTTTGTACTGAAATATTTCAGGAAAGAAAAAAAAAAAAAAAGAAGAAGAAGAAGAAAAAAGATTTACAGAGAGTGTTTCTGTTCCTTTGAAGTACTAGTTTGTTTCTTAAAAAATAATAAAAAAAAAATTCAAATTCTACTGAAATTGGCCAGAGCATACAACTAATCTGAAGTACATAAATAGGCTATTATGGAAATGTTCTAAAAATGGGAATACATCTATAAAGAATCTTGATATTCCTTCTTTTTTTTTTTTCTTTCTTTTCTTCTGTGCTTTTGAACATAAATTTATTTTTTACTGCATACAGGTTGATACAGAATAAGGGAAAAGCTTCTTTTCCATTGTCAGAGTTTGATCTCCATCACTTTGATGGGATTTGGGATAGAAAAAGCTTGGTAATACTCTTGAAATCACTTTTATTCTATTGTATAATAGTTACATGAAACCTAGAAAATAATAAGAAAGAAAGAATCAGAAAGAGTATGCCAAAACTTTCTGTATTGTTGCTTTCTGAAAAATAAATAAATAAATAAATAAAATCTCTATTTCTTCTTTTTAGCACTGTATTATATTTAAGTTTAAGCTCCTAATATCCATATACTTTGGGATTTGGGAATAAGTTGTCCAGGAATGTCTTCTGTTTTGGAGGAAAAGTGAAAAATACATTATTTTAAATACTCAAAATATTTTAAAGTGGATAATGGTGCTTAACAGGGACAAAGGTGTTGACTTAGGAAAGTATGTGATCTAATTGGCAGTGTTAATATGCAGTAAATACAGCATGAGATAAACTTTTAAGGGTGATTTTGACACATAATAACAGAAAGAGCAGGAAAAAGTCATAGGTAAGCAGCATATGGGAATACTAACGATACAGAGAATAGTAGAGGTAGATTCTTATTCACTCTGAAAAAGTCAGGTATTCTTCTAGAAATAAAAAATAAAAATAAAAATAAAAATAAAAATAAAAATAAAAATAAAAATAAAAATAAATAAATAAAAATAAAAATACTGACTTGAATTAAGTCTGTCTTTCTGGCTATTTCCCACTTCAGTGGGAGTTTCCAGGCATCTTTTAGTTGTAAATGAGTTAATTGTTTCGTGTTATAACTCTCTATTGCCACACAGTCTTGTTATTTTTGCTTTTTGTGCTGCCTATGTTCAATTCCTTGCTCTTCTTGTTTATTGTTCCAGTCTAGCATTGAAAGTTGTGTAGAAGCATTCAAACTGAAGTTGGAAGAAAGCTCATTAGCAGTGAGTAGCACTCCTGGTTTAAAACAAACACTGCATATAGCTGCTGCAAAAACAAGGTTTTCTTCATTCATTGTAGCCAATAATTTCCAGATCATTATCCTACTAATTCTGTATTTTTTTAATTGATATTACTTGTTAACAAGGTCAGCATTTCATGAATCCATATGGAGTTGGTAAAAACTATTAGATCTCATAGTAGATGCCTATGTTCTTCCACATGTCTAAGTTCTCATTATAGTCAATGAATTTAAAGTCTGCAGCATGGTTCAGTTCACTATAAATAGACAGTTACGCTTGGTCAGCTGAATGCAATAAAACAATATGTATACAGCATCAGCTGTATACTTCTCTGCACATAGCAGGAACTAGACCACATAGAGACACCCAGGCAGCAGTTTAAGTACCTAAAGAGAGTCATTTAATGCCCTGGGGAACCCAAGCCTTCAACATGACCCTGACAGATGTGACCCAGAAACCTGCAGGAGGCCTCTGCCCTTCTGTGGTGGTAGGTGGAGCTAGGGAAGACAAGCAAAGATTCCGGAATGCCACTTCTGCATGGAAATACATGAAAATATCTTCATTTGTGCTCTGTATTCCTTTGAGACCTAATAATTAGCTTCCAGTACCACTCTAGGTGCCTTACAGTCTTGTTTCCACGTGACACCCCAGAAACACACGAAACATCTATTGATTAGCTGCTCTACTACCTCCACATAAATGTCTCAAACACTTAAGAACAGGATGTCTACATTCAGGCAACTGAATTCCACCCTAAATGTCCATGCCCAAACACAGTGCCATTCTTAGGTGCCAATTCCCTTTCTGTATTGTGGTAGCATGGTGTTATATTCTGATTTTCAATAATACAGTTGAAGAATTTTTGAAGGAACTGCTTGTTGGAGAAGTACCTTCATCTTCAATATGTATATAACTATATGTATACATTAAATGACCCTTTGCTTGTTCATTCTTCCTGTTATCTAGGTTTGTTTTTTCAAAATCCACCAAAAATGGAATCAAAAGTGATTATGTTACCATTTCCTTATGTATTTTTTTTCTCAGAGTATTCTCAGAATTTTTATTCTCAGAATTTTCTCAGAATATTCACAAACATTCTTGGAAAAAAAATAATTTTTTTAAAAGAAATCAATAAAAATAGTGTGTAAACACTCTTCAAGTAAGCATTTATAACATAGTAAACAATTTCTCCAGCCTATCAAAGTTCTTCTGGATTACAGCATGATCCCTGGGTGTATTCCTCACAACTTTGTGTCATCAGCACAGTTGCTGAGTGTGCATTCTTCTTCATCATTCAGATAGTTAATGAAGATATTAAACAGGATTCGGCCCAGTGTTTACCCTGTGGAGTACACCACTAGTTACTGACCTCCAACTAGACTTCGTGCCACTGATCACCACTGTTCACCACTGATCAGTGGAATGTCTTAGCCTTTTAGCCATTTGTCTCACCACCTCACTATTTGCTCATCCATCAACATCAACAGTCTGTTCATGGGAATCTTATGCAAGACAATGCCAAATGCCTTTGAAATCCAGACAGACAATATCCACTGTTCTCCCCTCATCTACCAGGCTGATAATTTAATCATAAAAGGTTATCAAGTTAGTTGAGCATGATTTACATTTGTGAAACCATGCTGACTAATGATTTTTTGTTCATGTGCCTTGAAATGGCTCCCAGGATTAGTATTACGACTAAGGGACTGAATCATCTCTCCTATGAGGAAAGACTAGGAAAATTGGGACTGTTCAGCCTGGAGAAGAAAAGGTTCTGAGTTAATCTTGCCGATCTCTATAAATACATGAAGGGAAGCTGCAAAGAAGATATAGCAAGGCTCTTTAAAGTGAAGTCATCCTCATTGTGAAGGTGAGTGAGCACTGGCACAGGTTGCCCACACAGATTGTGGAATCTCCCTCCCTGGAGATCTTCAAAAGCTGGGGCATTGTCCTGGCCAACCTGCTGTAGGTGTCCCTGCTTAAGTGGTGGGGTGTGACCAGATGACCTCCAAAGGTTCCTTGTCAACCTCAACTATTTGCTAATTCTGTAATGTCAGACAGAAATCCAATGCTTTTGGATAATATTTTTCCCTTTAGCTACTCAAAAGTGAAACAAATAAACACAAGTACAAACAGTAACCAAAATAAAATATCAACTTAATTTCAGGTCTCCAGCTAGGATAAATAAATAAATAAATAAATGTATATCTTGGCTTATCCAAATCCATGAAGCTGCATTGCAGATATTTGGATACATCTGGCATGATATGGTTCTGCAGGAATGAAAGTTCCTGGAGTTTTTCCTATTTATTCTGCCAGCCTTCCTCTAGGAATAATGGTGATAGGACACAGTAGAGCATGGGCTCTTAAACAGACTGCAGTATTTGTGCATAAAAGAAATATGTAGACTTTTCAGGCTACATAAACACTAGCTCTGCTTCTAGATAACGTGCAAAGAACCTTACATGATACAGTACAAGAGTTACATATTCGTATTATTATCATATCATTATCATATCATTCAAAACATATTTGAAATAACAAGTCTTACTGTTTAATGAATTTAAATCTAGATGAAGAAACTAAACAAAGGTACATCTAATCATCTCTTTAAGAAAACAATACAGAAAGTGAATAAACTAGTTTATGAATGGTTCTAAAGCCAATGGCTCTTGAAATTAAGTGGTACACAAATACTAAGATCCCAAAGAAAACCTTTCTCTGCAAATTAGGCTTAGGGCAGAGCGGCTAGAAGACTGGGAAGAGGAAAAAGACCTGGGAATGTTGATCAATGCTTGGCTGAACGTGAGCCAACAGTGTGCCCAGGTGGCCAAGAAGGCCAATGGCATCCTGGCTCGTATAAGAAATAGTGTAGCCATCAGGAGAAGGGAGGTGATTGTTCCCCTGTACTCAGCTCTGGTGAGGCTGCACCTTGAGTACTGTGTTCAGTTTTGCACCCCTCACTACAAGAAAGACATCGAGGCCCTGGAGCATGTCCAGAGAAGGGCAACAAAACTGGTGAGAGGTCTTGGAGCACAAGTCTTATGAGGAGCAGCTGAGGGAGCTGGGATTGTTTAGTCTGAAGAAGAGGAAGCTCAGGGGAGACCTCATTGCACTCTACAACTTCCTGAAGGGAGGTTATGAGAAGGGGGTCAGCCTCTTCTCCCAGATAACTAATGATAGAACTCGAGGAAATGGCCATAAGTTGCACCAGGGGAGATTTAGGTTAGATATCAGTAAAAACTTTTTCTCTCAAAGAGTGATCAGGCACTAGAATGGCCTGCCAAGGGAAGTGGTGGAGTCATTTTTATAAGGAAACACCTTCACAATTTCTACTTTTAGTTTTGCTAATTTCCAAAATATGACCACCGAAACTACTAAAAGTGTTTCTTTATTAGTAGATAAAATAAAAGTAAGGACATCTTAACAGGGAAGGCTGGTGACAAATGGCATGGAAAAGGCTGACATTCTAAGCACCTTCTTTACCTCATTCTTTACTGGTAAATCCAACCTTCAGCAGTCACAGGTTTCTGAGACAGGAGGAACAGTAAGAAAGGCCCCTGGTCAAGTACGATCTGGTCAGGAAATATGTAAACAGATTGGACATACACAGTGCCACAGGCCCTGATGGTATGCACACAGAAGTGATGAGGTAGCCAGATGATGTCATTTTAGGGCCACTCTTAGTTATCTTTGAAATGTTGTGATGAATGGGAGACATTCTTGAAGAATGCAAGGAAGCCAAGATCACTGTTATCATCAAATAGAGCAAAGAGGTGGACCTGGAGAACTACAGGCTGGTCAACCTCATCCCAGTTCCTCGACAGGAAATACATTCTACTGCAAAAACACAACTTTTTTCCTTACAACTGGGACTTGTCAGTCTCCAAATTCAGTTTCCCTTTTTGGATATTTTTCATTATTTAAACAAGTAACTGAATAATGAAACCAGTTAATTACAAATTAACAAATTTGTAGTTTTGATTACAAATTCTGAGCAACTAACGGAATATAAGAGTTAACATGATCGTGAGTCTGCAGTATATATGGTAAGCCAAACATTTTCTGCTGTCATAAGTATTTCAATACATTTGTTCAAGTGAATTAGACACAACTACTTCTTTTCACACAGTAGAGGAAAATAATCTAAGGCACTGTCTGAGGTAAGAGATAAATTAGACTTCAGATGCTCCAGAATTAGACTAACTATGGAAATAATACTAACCAAGGATCAATTGGTTCATTGTTTTATCAGAGACAAAGAGATAAAAGCATTTGTTAGGAAAAAATTAAAATGTCCACAAAGTTGACAAAATTGATCGTGAGATGGCTTCTTATTAAAGTGATTCCTTTTAGCCCAATGACATCTTATAAGGTATTAAATAGTTTAGAAATCTTTATGAGACCAGCTAGATATAAAATATTCAACATCCCTCTAGTTCATGCCAAAAATAGTCCCCTAAAATTAGAATTGGACATCTTTAAAATAATTGGCAATATCAGCTTTGTAAAGGAAAGCAAAAGGGCTGGGAAATTTAATAATACTTTCATTGATCTTTGCATATGAAAGCAATCCTCTTTGGAAATGAGGATGTTAATGCAGGAATAAGCTTTCTTTTATTTCTGGGTGTACATGGACTAACAATCATATGTTTCTTCACAAAGTATTTCCTTTAAAAGGGAAACCAATGCAGTGCTTGTGAGAGGTTAAAAAAAAAAAAAAAAAAGTTGGTATCTGTTTCAAAAAAAGTTGGATTTGTCTGACCACTAAGAGGAATATGCCTATATTTCATATTCCTTTTGATTTATCGTTCTTTTTTAATCCCAATTTTGTGGTTTTACAGGAAAGTTAGTCATGACAAAGTTGGAAATCAGGAAAGACATGAGAATTTTAAATTCTGGAGGAACAAACTGCTCTGGAAAAAAAAAAAATCTTCATTTTAAGATAAAATGCAAAGAAATCTTTGGCATGTTATTTATTCATTTTATTTGATAAATATCTTGGTAGTTCCTACATGAATTTTTGAAGCTGCTTTACTGGAGATTGACATTTTCTTTTCCAAACAACTAAGCAAACTCAAGAGATTCCAAATAGTATCGAAAAGGCATCAGAGCTTAGTATTTACTTGGGTAGTATCTCCAAACTTTTAACTAAGGTGAAAAGGTATATCAATATGTAAAATTGTGTATGTTTGTAAATATAAGCATGATTTATGAACAAAGGATTAATGCATCTTAAGATGGTAAAGGATGTAACTTCATACATACTCACTAAGAAGCCTCTGCAGAAAAATAACCTCAGAAAGCACATTAGGCTTTTGAATAAGCATTGATTTTGATTACCTTAACATTTCTAGTTTCTAATATTACTGGTGCTTACCATGTACCAAAAGAAAGTTTTCATAGGAGATTGTTTTATATAGTAATTTCATCTGAGCAGCAAAGATGGAACAAATGATAGAAACAGGACATAAAGAGCACTGTTATAAAAGAGGCTCTATTTGCTTTGCTTTACAACTCTGGAAATTTCTAACTATTTCTAATATCAATAGTGTACAGTATATGTGTATTTTTTCAGTCCAGGTGAAATCAATTTTTACATAGCCATATACAGAATTTACATTTAAATTTACATTTACATCCTACTATATTTAAAAGCTTACTTGCAAGGCATATTAGCCAAAAATACCAATGATGCAAGAGGAAGACACACATTTTTTGTGATCCTAAGTATATATGAGTTGAAATGAATGTTTTTACCTGTAGAACGCTTTTTTTGGTGATGAATTCGCAAAATAATACAGCATGTTAAAGCATACATTCTTTTGTAGTGGAGTCTAAACTAGTCTTTAATCTTAGCTCCTGGAGAGCTCTAATTTACTATCTGTAATTTGAACAACAGTATTCCAGTTAATAATTCTGGTGTGGAATCAAACTTGCAGCTAGCAAGGTGAAAGACTGAAGGAAATCCAAAAACAACCCAACCCAAACTACAACAACATACTATGGATACTGGAGAAAAGACCCAAAATGCTCACTTCAAGTGAGGTGAAGTTCATATAAGAGATCTAAAGCTAATTAAGCTGATTTCCTTACCACCCCACCCCACCTCCCAAAAATAAATTAAAATAGAATAAAAAAAAGTTTGTGCTAGAGAAAGCATTGATAGAAGAGAAGAGGGGACATTCCACAGAGGCAAGGGTCTCACACTGCCTGTAATTTAGTCAGTGACTTGGCATTTGAAGCTCATTATTCTCATTGCAAACTTATTTTTGGAACGTTAAACAGCCAGCTCTTATAAAGATTGAAGTAATTGTTTGCATAACAAAATGGGGACGCAATATTTGAAGAAAAAAAATATCTTAGAATCATAGAATCATTGAATGGTTTGGGTTGGAAGGGACCTTAACGATCATCCAGTTCTACCTCTTCACACCTCTCACACCCCACACCATGAGCAGGGACACCTTCTACTAGACCAGCCCCATTCAACTTGACCTTAAACACTTTCAGGGATAGGTCATCCACAGCTTCTCTAGGCAACATATTCCAGTGCCTCACCAACCCTCTCAGTGAAGAATTTCTTTCTTATACCTAACCTAAATCTCCTTTAGTTTAAAGCCATTCCCCCTTGTCCTATCACTATACTTCCTGATAAATACTCCCTACCCAGCTTTCCTTCAGGCCCCTTTTAGGTATTGGAAGGTTGTTACAAGTTCACCCCTTAGCCTTCTCTTCTCCAGGATGAACAACCCCAACTGACTCATCCTGCCTTTGTAGAAGAGGTGATCCAGATCCTTGATCATCTATGTGGCCCTCCTCTGGACTTGTTGTAATACTTCCACATTCTTCTTGTGCTCTGGGCCCCAGGGCTGAATACAGGGCTCCAGGTAGGTCTCACAAGACCAGAGCGGATGGGGGGAATCACCTCTCTCAGCCTCCTGGCCACACTTCTTTTGATGGAGCCCAGGATATGATTGACTTTCTGGACTGCAAGTGCACATTGATTTAATTCTGTATTGATATTTACATATATTATATATATATATACACATATATTTAACTTCTGGTTAGAAGTCTTCTGATATACTCTGATCAGGTATTTCAAGGTTCTTTTAAAATCTGCCCTATGCAGAAACACATGTTGGATATTTAAAGATCTGGATATTGCCATCTCAGAAATGTAAGTCAAAAATTTAGCTAACACAATGATAATAGTTGTGTTATTAGGGAGATGTGGCATAATTTGCTTGTTTATCCAACTTTTTTTTTTTTTTTTTAATTGCAGATCTGTACAACTACATGCCATCTGCAGTGAAAGGATATGGGAATTCTATAAAATATTCAAATCAGATTGAAAATAATGGAGATTACTTATCTCTGTTAAAACAATGTCTAACAGTGAAAAAAAAAAAAAAAAAAGAGTCAGTCTTGTAAACTCTGTAAACTACTAAATTTCTTTTATCTCTTCACATGAAGACAAGATCTTGAACTCTGTGATATAGTCAATAGTGTACACGTTTATTGCACCCAAGATCAAGTGCAAGACTATACATTTGAGAGTTAAAGTTAAGATCCAAATATGTAAAGCAAAGTAAAAACTGTGAATGGATTCCTGTCAGTGGGATTGATGGGATTTCAGTTCCCTTGGGGTTGAAATGTGTGTCAGGACAATGAGACAAGGCTAATCTCTAGATGCAATCTTTTAACTGTAAATAAAACATCAGAAGAAAAACAAGCCCATGTCCAGTATTACACATGATTAAAAAATCTAGAAACTTTGGACTATGCAAATTCACATTCCCTTATTTTGTTTTTGACTTCTTAAGTGGTATTTTGCTCCTCTTGTCATGCAGGATAACTAACAGGACACATTCACTCTCTGATAATGTTGATTCAGTCTTTCATTTTATAACAATGCTTTTAGAGATACACGGATTATTGTGTTGGCCTTTTAGTAATACCTAGTATTAAAGGTTATTCCTGAATGTAATATTTCCCTGATCACAAGATGGGAAAGCGTTCCATTGGAAAAGAATACTGGCATTGTTCCTAATGCTGAAATTTTAGTATACATACTCATTGGTGATCATCAGATCAAAATTTTCCTTTCTGTGATCGCTCTTAATACTTAAGGTACTCCAAAAACACCAGGAGCATGCTTATGGTCTGTTAGTCAGAAGAAGAATCCTCCTGTGTATGGACTAGAAAATGTTTATCACACAGAAGATCTAGGTAGATTAATTCCTAAAGAACCTTTCCTAAAATAAATTGGAAGAACTCTTCATCAATTGTTCAGTTTGATGAATAAATATTTTTAGGTGTAGATTTAGAGTTTTGCTGAATTAGAGCCTATGAATTACAGCCTACAAATGGTATATGCTTAAAAAGTCCTTGTTGGAAATACATAGGAAGTATTTGTATTGCCTGCCTAAATTATCAGGCATGGTACAGATGGTGAGGGACTTTTCAGTGCAGATGGGAACGATTCAGATGGTGATGGAAGTGCTAAATCCAAACCCTTGTCCCAACACTATCTAGGGATAGATATTGTTAAAAGAAAGTTTAATGTTTAATTTTACCAAATATACACACTTGTGAAAGTGGAAGTTAGATGACAAGAAAATGTAAGTTTGTCAAATGTTCATGGGATTTATTTTTTTTTTTGTACTAAAATAAAAGTAAGCTGCTTATAGTATATAGTTAATACAGTTTTTGAGATGCTGTGAAGATGATATAATAAGCAAACAAAACTGCTTTGTATAACTAACTTTAGCAGTAAGTAGTTTAATGGCATTAGGATTAAGTTTTGTCCAGTCCACTAATATAAGTGGATCTGTACATATGATCTGTACTGTGCTGGACAAACTTGCAAGTTAAACATGCAGTTATACTGCAAACAGTTCTATGAAAACAATTATACTATGTTTAACAATGTTCTGAATAAATGGCAAATTAAAACCATCACGCACCTTCAACTTACCACCTGTTTGAAGACAACGACATTTTATAGGAAGGAAAATAATTAAAAAACTGAATATGCAGAGTAGCAGACCCTGGCATTAGAATATATATGGATCAAGAACTGTTCCACTACATAGTGTAATTTCCAGAAGGGGCTGTATTTATATTAATATTTGTCTCTACACATTCATTACTATGAATAAACTGGATACTTTGTTGTTGTTTGCTTGTTTTGTTTCATTTTGATTTGTTTGTGAGGATTATTTTTTTAATCATTTACCTAATTTCTTTGGAACAAATTTGATTGAATTTGCTTGGAACTTGAGTCTATAAAGACTGAAGTTAATTGATTACGTAATTGATTTATTCTACTTATGATTTTTCTGTTTATGTAAAAATATGTACACTATTTTGTCCATCCCAGTTAGAGAAGGGATGCAACTGCATTTTATTCAAGCAGATGTAAAGATTGAGACTTGGAGTCAGCAAAAGATGTGGGGAATGTCTTCACTGTGCAGTCTTGGAAATAACAGAAATAACTCAACTGTCTGAAATCACCTTGCTTGAGTACTTGAGTACAACCAGCAATCTTGTATACCTTCCATATTACAGATCTGTGCAAGCTGTAAAAGTATTAGTTTACCAGATGTCTTCTCCTAAGACATTTAGAGAGAGACATAAAAGCATTAGTGGGCTTTAGAGAGCCCTGGGGTCACTGTGAGAGCTCTAATGTTAGGTTCTTATGTTGAACTTAAGTTCAAAAACTCTGGCCATGAAAATAGACATTTAGAATTTACATTAAGCAGTCACTTGCTAATATACTGACACAATCACAAGATCAGAAGAAAATCTAACACAACTTTCTCCAGCTTTTCCTTATCTCCAATCTTAAGTGCCAAGAATACTGAACTATTTGAACTCTCTCTAGCACTACATGAATTTATAAATATATATATATATATTTCTGTATATTGAGTGTGTAGAGTTTAGCAAAGAGATTGCATGGCCAGGATAGCCAAAAAGAGAATTTTTCAAAGGTTTGTTAAGATTTCTGACTGCTCTATGATCATCCTTTTTTTATATATGTATTTCTCTCACACCTCTTTTTTATAGTTCTGTAACATCACAAAAATAATCTCTTTATTTCGCAAGACTATTTTTCTGTGCTCTGTACTTGATGTTTTCAAGTCACTTTGAATATGAGTAAGTGGTAAATACACTTAGGTCCGCATAAGTAGCCACTTTGATTATATAAACTCCCGTTTTAAGAGATTTATAAATATCTCCATAATTAGAATACAATTTGCTCCTCAGAAGAAAGCATTTTATGTCAGTCCCTGGAATGCTATAGTTGAATATTACTTGCTATCTTAATTGTTTACTTATATACCTAGATTTCACTTCTCAATAATTAAAAGTGAGGTGAATTATATGAGCCAAAGATAATAAACTTTAGAGATGTGTCCTTGTTCACAGAAAAAAAAAAAAAAAAGGACATTCATGTGTTAGAACTTCAAATCAAGTGGCCAGAGAAAAGATCACTTGTCAAAAAAAAAAAAAAAAAAAAGTTAAAAGACATATATATTCCAGTATATAAAATATAATAACACAAAAGTTTCCTAAGAAGCCCTTTATGGCGCTGAAATTTAAACTTAATGAGAA
The DNA here is from genome assembly GCF_009819795.1 of Aythya fuligula. NCBI lineage: Eukaryota > Metazoa > Chordata > Aves > Anseriformes > Anatidae > Aythya > Aythya fuligula. Next base: position 122,555,139 of record NC_045559.1, on the reverse strand, counting down.
ACTTTGTAAAACCCTATTCCAGGCATGATATCACTTACAGATTAGGATCTTCCTCTATTTTTATAAAATTAAAAATATTATCTTTGCCAAATATAGACCTAGATACATATAGCAAATTAACAAACAAAACCTGAATGGTGAATTGTTCTGTCCACAAAATAAAAATCCTAAGAAACAGCATAATTCGAATTTCACAGAATCACAGAATCACCTAGGTTGGAAGAGACCTCAAGATCATCAAGTCCAACCTCTGACCTAATAATAACCAGTTCTCCACTAAACCATATCACTAAGCACTACATCTAAATGTCTTTAAAGACCTCCAGGAATGGTGACTCCACCACTTCCCTGGGCAGCCCATTCCAATGCCTAACAACCCTTTCAGGAAAGAAGTTTTTCCTAATATCCAACATAAACCTCCCTGGCACAACTTTAGTCCATGCCCCCACGTCCTGCCACCAGGCACATGGGAGAATAGACCAATCCCCACCTCGCTACAGCCTCCCTTAAGGTACTTGTAGAGAGCAATAAGGTCACCCCTGAGCCTCCTCTTCTCCAGGCTGAACAAGCCCAGCTCCCTCAGCCGGTCCTCATAAGACTTCTTCTCCAGACCCCTTACCAACTTCGTTGCCCTTCTCTGGACTTGCTTGAGCATGTCCTTCTTGTAGCGAGGGGCCCAAAACTGAACACAGTACTCGAGGTGCGGCCTCACCAGAGCTGAGTACAGGGAGACAATCACTTCCCTAGCCCTTCTGGCCACACTGCTTCTTATAAAAGCCAGGACGCTATTGGCCTCCTTGGCCACCTGAGCACACTGCTGGCTCATATTCAGCCGACTATCAATGTTGACTATCAACCTCGACTATCAATACTCCCAGGTCCTTCTCTGCCAGGCAGCTTTCCAACCACTCATCTCCCAGCCTGTAGCTCTGCTTGGGGTTGCTGTGTCCCAGGTGCAGGACCCAGCACTTGGCCTTTTTGAACTTCATACAGTTGATCTCATCCCATCAGTCCAGCCTATCCAGATCCTCCTGCAGAGTCTTCCTACCCTCGAGCAGATCGACACACGCGCATAGCTTGGTGTCATCTGCAAACTTACTGAGAGTGCACTTGATCCCCTCATCCAGATCATCGATGAAGATATTAAAGAGGACCGGCCCCAGCACTGAGCCCTGGGGAACGCCACTAGTGACCGGCCTCCAACTGGACTTGACTCCAATCACCACAACTCTTTGGGCCCGGCTATCCAGCCAGTTTCTAACCCAACGAAGCATACGCCAGTCCAAGCCATAAGAAAACAGTTTCTTGAGGAGAATGTTGTGGGGAACGGTGTCAAAGGCCTTACTGAAGTCAAGGTAGACCACATCCACAGCCTTTCCCTCATCCACCAAGTGTGTCACTTTGTCATAGAAGGAGATCAGGTTCGTCAAGCAGGACCTGCCTTTCATAAACCCATGCTGACTGGGCCTGATCGCCTGCTTGCCCTGCAAGTGCCATGTGATGATACTTAAGATAATCTGCTCCATGAGCTTCCTTGGCAGAAGATAAGCAAGCAAAATAGAGGAAAATCTATTGTGATTATACCCATGCAAAGTATAGTACTGTGAAAAATGTGTTCTACTTGCCTATTAGCTTTTTGCAGGATCCTAAAATAAACTAAAATATCTAAATTACCTGAACAAAATATGAGGTCTATTTTTCACCTGCACTTTTTAGTATGATTTTTTTCTGCTTTCTAAAATTCGGTAACTGTACAAGACAGCTAGAAAAAAAAATAATAATAAATTTAAGAAATACTTTTACTAAATACAAGTTTATATAGTTGTTTTAGGGCAGGTGGATATATTTGCCAAGAAAAGACCTAGGACAGAAAACTTGTCTCCTCCTATTTCTTTAGCCAAGGAAGGAGAGGGGAAGGGAAGGGAAGGCAGGGGAGGGCAGGGCAGGGTAAAGAAGTAAATAACACAGAAACGCCCTAGAGCTTACATTGATGAAAATGTTGGTACAGATTACCAGTATCTTTATGACTGATTTCTTGTTGGAAGCAAATTGGAAGCAAATGTATTGTAAATGCTATTTAATTTCTCAATATGTTTTACTTATACTACCAACAAAACTTTTAATTCTTTTTATTTGTTCTCCTGAAAGAAGTCAAGAGATTGGGCCTGAAATCAAAATAAATACGAAACAAACTCTGTAACTGGATTATCTCAAGTGATTTTTTTTTCCCCCCAGTGGTTATGCTAGTGGTTAGAAGAATCTATATAAATACTATTTACAGCTCAGATTTATGTTGTTTCTCATTGAAAAATAAATAAATATTCTACAGTCCCACCAATTCAGTAGATAAACAAAAGATTTCAGTATAGGCATAACATTAAATGTTGGCAGGTTAAGATTTGCATATAAAATGAATGAGGTGCACATGCTGAAAGCTGTCACGTCTGACTGCAATTACATGAAAATTCTTATAATTTTCTCATGGCACAGAAAAATGGTCTGGTATTAGTTGACTTTATGCCAACATGCTATCATAACATCAAAAGTCAAAGGCTTTTCCAAAGAAACATAGTAAAGAAGCAAGAAAAAGAAGGCTCAAACATCCAGTTTGCTTTTCCTTTAAAAAGATTTTGTTGCTTGTTGCTATTATACATATGTATAATAGCAAGTTCTTAGCTTACTTAATTTTTCAGATTCTACTAGAATCTATCAATGTGTGTCGTGAATCAACATGATCAGAAATTATTTTAATAGCTCTCAACTATTAAATAATATTTAAATTATATATATGTATATGTATATGTACATATACATAGTTATGCACGAAATGTCAAGCAGATCAATGGTAACTAATTTGTACAGCCTAGAAAATTATAACCATCTACCTCAGGCAATCAAAGATTTCTTTAATAACTGTACTGGAACCTGGTTTTTAGCAATTAGAACTCAGTTACCAGCAAACATCTTAGATTAAAAGAAATAGCATTTTAAAATTCAATGGATGGAAATTAAATGGAAATTAAAACTACAGCTGTCTAATAGGCAATCAGAACATAGGAAGACAGGATTTCCCAAGACTATTCAAATAAGTGTGAAACTGTATTTCCTGAGTCTTTGGGAGTGCTGTTGAAGGAATATCATTGGACTCATATCTATTCATAGCAGGTGTCACATTGCCTTGAGTAGGAATTCTATGTACCACATATCTGAAAAGATGTCTATAGAACATGATGTTTCTTTTTAATTCTTAGTCATACTCAAACCAGAGAAATTATACACACAGGCAAAAAAAACAAAACAAAACAAACAAAAAAAAAACTTTATTCACCTCTGGGAACTTAAAAATGTAACACTAAATATCCAATGTTAGAAACCTGTATGTGTTGCAACGTGCTTTGAGCATCTTGAATTGATAATTTACCATAAATATTATTTATTGTTATTAAACTTGACAGTCAATGCTATGAGCCTTAGATACTATGTTAAATGTTATTTCATAGGATGTTTTGAATAATATCCTCAATATTTAATGAGTTGTTAGTATCACTGCTGCTAACAGAACATGAATAAATAAATCTTAATAAAAAGTGGACATTTTCAGATAATTCTCCAGTGGATTTATTAAAAGTGACGTTCTGAGAAATTTTGGTGACTACAGGGATCATCAATAAAATACAGTTCCTCTGATGTCTAGGTTTCCAAAATATTCCATGTTATTAGTGCCTGAAGTCAGCATATAATGACTTTTAAGTCTCATAAGACTAGAGCAGCGATCTTGATCCCATTCTTGAAAGAATATGACCCATGAAAGGCAAGGAGATACTAGGAATTTAGGAACTAGTCTGAGCTCTAAACTAACTGCAGTACTCTAAGGACAAAATTGATTGACAGAAAACAGTAAGATGCCAAGGCAATTTGTTTGTTCTGGGCTTTAGTTCAGCTAGATAGCAATGTGGTGCTGCTGGATTTTATGATGAATGGATTCAGTTCTGCTAACAGGCTGATTTTTTTTTTTTTTTATTAAGCTTTCATACTTCAGTAACCTCCTGCTAGGGGTCAGAATGTATATGGAGAAAAGGCAAATAATTGTCTGTGTTGTAGAAACATGATGAAAGTTATTTCCTGCTTTGAGTCGTTCTCAAGTTTTTATACTGTGCATAAAACTTAGGCACTTGCCTAACTTTAAAGTCAGTAAAATCAGTCACGTGCTTATAAGTTAAGCTTGTAAAGAAACATTTCCATGGGTGGCAGTCAAGAAAAACATAATATGCAAAGATTAAAAAGAGCAAAATTTCAAATAGCTTTATAGATATATAATTCCTGGTATAACTCCTCTGTATGTAACTGATAAACCTATCTAAGGGAAAGGTTTGCAGACAGTTACTTGGACAGTTAAACAACAACAACAACAAAACAAAACAAAAACAAAACAAACAAACAAACAAACAAAAAACAGAAACTATAACTCACGTGTTAAAAGTATTACATTTATGAATCATCTGCAGCATGTTGTTCACCAGTATTATTTATTTTAGTTGTTAACTCTCTGGAAACAAGCATGTCTTAAGAGGTGCCAGAATTTGATCTATTAGGCTGGCATTAATACTCCTTGGAGCAATAATGGAAGAGATTTATGCTAATATATTTAAATACCCAGTAAAATGAAAAATCATGTTTCAGCATGGAAGGAAATAAATCAATGGTGTGTTGAAATCAGGTGCTTTGAGAGGGATAGCTAGCTTGAAGTTTGTTAGTGGATTCAAAGCAACATCTAACAACTACACAATTTATTTTACCATTCATTTTACATATGATAACCAAAAGAACTAAAAGAAAAACAAACTAACATACAAAGACACCTACAAAACTGCTGCTCTGAGACGTATTGTGAAACTCTAATATAACACCAAAAATGAGAGAAAGCACAGAAATATCTCTCAGAAAATACATGCAATACAATCTGACGTATTTACTGTGTTAAAATGCATGTTCTGACTCCACCCGAATTGTCACTTCAGAATAATTTTTGTCAATTGTAAACAAAAATTGTTAGCAAAAAAGGTCTTTAATAATAGCTCCCTTTAATTATGAAAAGCACATCAAGTGCTGAATAGTTATATTCATAATGTTCATTTTTTTTCTCTATATCTACCTTATATGTTTGTAAGATAATTATAGCCATTAAAACCATTCTAACACTACTTTTTCACACAGTCTTGATCTTCACAATTAAAGTAAGACCAAATCAACATTTGTTACACAGTATAGCTGTGGACTTCGTTTATTAGGATTTTCTTATTCAGAAATATATTTCGATGCATGACTAAATTTGCATACATAGAAATTGTGCTTGAGAAAACAGTAAGAAATCTGCTTCTTCGTTCTGCCCCTTAGCAAAGCATGTTGCATTGTATGGTTTTATTTCTTTCCTGCTAGTCTAGATGAGCCTAACACTTGGAAATACTTGATCATTATGATTTTTTTCCTGTTATGCAAATTTAAGTGGCTTTAAATTTTATTCACGCTTGCACTATACAGATGTCATAATCTTTCATTGCTAGGTGCTGTTCGTTTTTAGTCTTAATTTTGTCTCTCATTGCAACCCCAGTGTCAATGTCAGTGAATACCTCTGTTCACTTTCTGCTGACTGAAATGCCTATGCCTTGGTAACCTTTGATATGAAAGACTTCTTTCTCTTCATTTCCCTCCTGTCCTGTAAATTGCACAAAAGCAGCTGTCTCAGTTGCAAGATGTTTTCAAAGTTTAGGTAAAATTATATTATCCTTTTTAGACTATAGGGAGCATTCTTAGATTTATCATACACTACACACACACACACATATATATTTATCATAACATTTGCATCCAACCTTTCAGTGCTCTCTTAGCTTTGGCAGATAATGAAGGGTGGTTATGCCATTACCTTTCTAAAAAGAAAATCACTCTTTGCTTCTCTGTGAGCAAGATAGTGCCTTACCTGATGAGGAGGGAAAGGTTAAGTGAATAATTTGGTCCTACTTTGAGGGATTAGAGAGGATCTGAATTCAGCATTGGTAATACATCCTCATAACAGAGTGGGAACATTATCAACACTTTTCTTGATAATTTTCAGGCTCTGCTTAGTCCAGGGTAGACATGGAAATATATTTTCATCTTCTTATCTTCATATATAGTCACAACCATATGCATGCCTATACTATAGGCAGGCAGCCTTATGTATCAGCTTGATGTAATTCTAGTCTGCATCCTTATAGTCATGAGTTCATTCCTGTTAGTAGTAGGTTCATCTCTTAAAGGCAGAATGAAATTTTTAGTATGAATTATTCAAGATCTCTCTTTTGATTCTCTTTTTCTTTCTTTCTTTTTAAAACTTACTATAAAATACTGATTAATTACTGACAGATCTCAGACCCCCTTTCATATGTGTACTGACTCTATGCCAAGCTGAGGTATGGTTTGCATTTCTAAGTAGCCATTTATATGAATTACTGACATCCTATCTTACATTTAATCATGCTTTGGGGCATCATTTTTATCTCTGTTTCTTCTATTGTTCTCTTTTCCCCTCATCACTGTATCTTGTTCTCTCATTCTTCCCTTAATTTATTTTTTGCTAACATTCTATTTTATTTATATTCTGTTTTGAAGAACTTTAAAAAGCTTTTAACTGTGCATTTTTCTCTTTCTGTTGTTTCTCAATTGCACTTTTCTAGATGTCAACAGACAAACACGGACATTCAATTGTTGTCTGTGCGGAAGCATGCTAATCTAGTATACTAATCTAACATTTGTGGAACCAGATGTCTAGATAATTTCCCTAGAAACACAACATTTAAAGGATGTGCTGGTTAGGAGGTTAATTTTTACTCTCCCTGTTGCTGATAGGAAGATAGAGGAATCTCAAGGCATTATCTTATTGGTATCTGAGCCACCATGCATTTTTCATTAACTAGAAATTACTGGAATTCAATTCCTGGTCCTTAAATAGTGAAATGATCCCACTAGAATTTGAGATTAATTTTGTCTGCTCTCTTAATGGAAACACTACTGCTGGTTAATACAGACAATCACCAAGATTCCTGTAATGGCTTTTGCAAGTCTAATATTGTACATTAGGCTTTCTTTTCCATTTTAGTGTCCCCTACTACAATCATATCAAACATAGACCTACAGTTAATTTGTAAAAATTTCTTATACTTGATTAAAAAAAAAAAAAAAAGTTTAAAACCATTAGATTATTTTAATTTTCCCTATTTATTTCTTATTTATTGTCTTGTTTCTCCTTCTATCCTGCTTCTCCTGCCAAACCTCTCATCTCCGTGTCTTTTTGTTCTTCATTATCTTACTGTTTATTTTTCTCTGTCTGTCCCCATCTGAAGTTAAATTGATTTTTTTCCCCAATCATTACAAAGAATGTTGGAGCAATATGAATTTACAATGATGTATCACTGAAAACACCAGAAGAACAGTTGCTCTCATCTATCAACATCTGGCTATGTCCTTTTTCTTGAGCCAGCCAGGAAAGTCATTCTGGAGAAAAGAAAGGAAAAGAAATTAATGTGAACTCTAAGTGAAAAACCCTGTCATGTTTACAAAGAATTTGCCTAGCTCCTGGGATAAATGCTTTTGTTACTTACAATACTAATTAAATCCTCATATATCACTATATCACCACATTAAATTTCCAATCATTAATTTTCCCATTTAAAAAATCCTCTGCTATCCTCTTCAGTATTCCCTCCATTTCTTGCCTTTTCCTTTTCTCTCCTTTTCCCTTTTGTTTCTCTTATTTCTGTTGCTCTTATTCTTCTTTCACCCTTTCCCTTCTCTGTCTTTTTTTCCTTTCTCCTTCTTTTTGTCATTTTTCTTCCCCCCTTTCTCTCTCTTGTTCTCCATTTATGTAGTTCATTCAGTTTTTGTTGTTTTTAGCTTTATGCAAAGTTAATCTTTTTTTTTTTTTCTAAAAGCGGCAGAGCTAATATACTCACTTTTTACCTGTCATTTCCTTAATGCTGTGCTAACCTTCCAATGAGCTGCTTGTACATCTGATCTAACAAGTGCTCCTTACTATTGATGTCTTTCCTTTGTTGTTCTCATGTCCTAGTTGAGATCATGACTTCATGGGGAGAGCAACTCTGCTTGAATCTTTGCGTTTTACTGCCAGTGATATTTTGTTAAATGCTGTTTAATGATTTTTGGCATTGCTTTGACTTTGATGATATTCTGAGTATCTCATTCCCTTGTTATCCTTGCTTTTATCAGGACAGTTCAGTTTCTTTTTTTTTTTTTATTTTTTATTTTTTAACTCATCAAAAGGTTCTGTTTCACCATTTCTTTCTTTTCTTTTTCTTTCTTTTTTCTTTCTTTTCTTTCTTTTCTTTTCTTTTCTTTTTCTTTTCTTTTCTTTCTTTCTTCTTTTTTTCTTTCTTTTTTTTCTTTTCTTTTCTTTCTTTTCTTCTCTTTCTTTTTTCTTTTTTTTCTTTTTCTTTTCTTTTTTTTTTTTCTTTTCTTTCTTTTCTTTTCTTTTCTTCTTTTCTTTCTTTCTTTCTCTTTCCTTTCCTTTTTTTTCCTTTCCTTTCCTTTCCTTTCCTTTCCTTTCCTTTCCTTTCCTTTCCTTTCCTTTCCTTTCCTTTCCTTTCCTTTCCTTTCCTTCCTTTCCTTTTTCCTTTCCTTTCCTTTCCTTCCTTTCCTTTCCTTTCCTTTCCCTACTTTTTTACTATTGTCAAACATATGGTCTAAATCACTAAGGCTTTGACCAGTTGACCTAGAAACTTCATACACCACTTTAGCTTTTTCTGTGTCCAGCAGTATTTGCCAGTATTTTTTTCTTCTTTGTCTACTACCTTTTATTGAGCAATTGTGTGTTCTCAAGCTTCTGGAGAAAATCTGAGGAGACCTTTTATCTATCTATCTATTTATTTTTTATTTTTAAGAATGCATGCAGGAGCAGAAGAATGAATAAGCAGGTGCTGAAGACTTCTAAATAGATTAAGTGATTAAGTCCTGGGAATGCTGATAGTTAAAGAAACAGTAGGAAGTCAAGAAGTACACTAGTCTGAGAAATTAACTGTGCTAGAGGTGTATGTCTAAGAAACAAGAATAGAACATTTGTTTGTTTGGGAGGGGAATGGGGGGAAATAATTCAAGGTGGAAACAGCTGTGATATATAAACATTTGTTTCTGGTTGCTGATTATTAATATTTGTAATTATTTTCATTTAAAGATATATTATCCATTTTTCCAGCTTATTTCTTTGTTATTTTTTAAGAAAGTGCAAGAGAAAACATGATTTACACATGCAATTTTGATTTAAAAATTGTCTTATATCAGAAGCATTCATGGGCACTTCACGGGCTATATACAAGGACTATTGTTCTTCAAAAGGCAATAAACAGATGAAATGTACTGCAACACTTTTCAAGAAGATATTCTTCAGGGAATTTTTACCAGGTCAGATTTATATATTATGAGATATGATGAAATCAGAATCCACAGCTGGATCTAAAATGTTTGACCTTGTTATTTTTTATATGAAAGACACTTAAAAGTGTCTGTCAGCATAATGAAAATACTTCCTTAAACTTCAGGAAGGTTGGGATCAGCATTTGGTCTTAATTTCCTGTAGTATACCAGCAAAAATGGAAAGAAACAAGAGGGCTGAAAAATTGATCAAGTGAAGTGGTTGATACCACTTTATATAATACTTAAATATTGGTGTAGGTCTACAAGTGCAGTTTGCCTGTTTTGTTTCACTTTTATGTAACCAGCTTTTTCTGATATTTAAGCAGAAAAAGGGATTATCAACATACATGCTGTGTGATTTATTTTGGATATAATTCTCTAGTTTACTTTCCTTCACATTCATCAATCGGATAAGTGTATTCTACCTGGACAGACAATGCTGAAAGTGCGGAAAATAGATGTTTCTGCTTCCAGCATGTATTTTTTTTTTCTTCTTTGTGTGTGTGTGGTGTGTTGTTGTTGTTGTTGCTGTAAGAATTAAAGCTGTGTTTTTTTGTGAGTGGAAAATTCCACTAACCTTGCATATTCAAAAGTAATTGTGCAGGTATAACAGTCGGGGGTACATTAAGATAAGCAGATATGGGGACAGTGGAAGGTGCCCCTGTGATAAAATAAGGAGGATGGCTAAGGAAAACAAGACAAGCAGTTGCAGAATCAGGAAGAGCAAGAAGTTTCAAAATCATTGGCCTCTTCAGTTAAAAATAAATAAGTAAATAATAATAAAAAAAAAAAAAAAAGAGAGAGAGAGAGAAAGAAATTAAAGGTTGGTCAAATAAAACTACATACAGGACATAGTAACAAGCCAATGAGGAAATGGGAGGAATCCGGTGTCAAGTAATAGGGGCTATAGGCAAATACACTTCCACTGTACGCTCCTGCTTGCAGGATGCCCACCAATGCAATTGCAAATAAATTAGCTTTATAAGAGATCCTGTCTTATAAAACTTATTTCTCACATTGTTGTTTAATAATTGTATTTTTAATGTTTAATAATTTGTATTGTATAAAATAGCACTAAGGAAGAGCGTTCATTTCAAAAGACAACAAAATTGGGGGAAAAAAAAAAAGATTCTTCTGATGTAATCATTTCAATTTTTCAATTAAACTTTTACTATTATTATTAATGTACAGTATCCTACCTTTAAATAAAATAACCCCACAATGGAGACTGTAGCTTCATGACTATGCCCATAATCGCACTTCATCTTGTCAGTCTCAATTTAATTCTTATTTGAAATATTTAGATCAATTCATTTTGTTAGTTGAAACATCTTTTTAAATATATTTTTTGAGTGATACGTATAATAAAAAGTTAATTTGTTTTTGAAAAAATATAACTTCTTTTGATAAGCTTTGAAGAAATGTTTTCCTTTAAAATCAAAATTAATGATTTTTTATTTTTTCATGATTCATATTTCATACTCTAAACATGGAGTTTGGATTACTGCTTTACTGCAAGGCCAGAAACAAAAAATATATATAAAAAAAGAAAATACAATTCCACCACATTTGAATTTAATGTATTGGAGATAGTACTTCTGCTGAAAATTGTTAGTTGTTCACGTATTTTAAAAATTAAGAAGACAAGAAGCCTTCTTGAAAAGGTGAGATTCTTCTTTGCCATATTATCTCTGCAAAAGTTAAATCTAATATAGGTATCTGACGTTCTTTCTATATCAGACTAAGTTACAGAGAAGGTGCCATGCAATTTTCACATCAGACTTGCATCACAATGTCTGATTACTTTGCCACTTTATGGACACCTTATTCATGACAGTTTTCATAAAAACTCTTTAAAAATGCGGAGAAGCTAGGTAGATGAATACTAAAAGTAAAATTTGCTTTGCTGTTGGTATGGAACAGCAAATTAAGATACTTCAGCACAGCTGCAGAATTACAACTTTCACAAATAGAGGGACAGCATGTAGGGCAAGAGAAATACAGCTTCTGAGCTTTGGGGATTGTTTCACAAGCTCTAGTAGACTAAAGCTTTGGTTGGTTGGTTTAGTTTTAATAATAATAAAAAAATTGTTGGTTTTGTTTGTGTAAGGCAATGGCCCCACAAGGAACTAAGTATCAGAACACAGCCCTGATATTCAGTTATCTCATGACCGTAACCTGTAGCACAATCTTTAGATTTGAATTATTATTTACATTCCATTGATTTAGCCACAAAGTAGGCCAACTAGGGAATAGATAGCACCTGATTAATATTTTTCAGAATTGTAGTATTAACCACAGATATCTAAACTCTGACCTATCCATAGTCTTCTGTTACTGTTGTAACTCTTCTGTTATAAATCATATTCAAACTATACTAACTGATCAGAAAATCAGTCTGCGGTAGGTAAGAATTCCAAGCCCTAAGAATTCTTAATGAGTGATGTTTTAGTGTATTTTACAAAAATATCTAGTAATATTTTAAAGGAAAACTATAGAAATTTCAAAGCTACCTGTGAAAATTGGTTGAGAAAACTCTAGAACAATAAAGTTTTAATTTCACAGTATAGAGAATATCTTCCCTGTAAAAACTAAACAATGAATTGACAAAATAGCTGAAATAAGCATTTTCATCAGCAGCCATATTCATATAAAAGGCAACAGTAGAATCAGGGTCAAAGAAAATTGGAAAAGATCCTGAAACTACCAAGAAAAACTCTTCAGAAAAACTCATTACTTTAGACTCCCACAGAAGTTCAGAACACCCAGGAATAAAACCTGACTTTTTCTGTCATTATTCTGCAAAGATGAATTCAAAGGTCTCAGGTATTACTCTTTGAATGTTGCTGTACTCTTGTAGTGAGCTGTTTTGACTCTACAAATTGAACAATGTCTGTTCCACTTTTTTTTTTTTTTTTTTTTCCTCCCAGTTTCTAAAGGATCTGTCCTTGAACCAAAGAAGCATTGTTAATTTTGCCTTTCAATAACACAGAATTATAAAGTAGTTCATGATACTCTTCTCACTGGAACAGGCTGGCCGGGGAGGTTATGAAGTCTCCTTGTCTGGAGATATTTAAGGCCCATCTGGACGCCTACCTGGGCAACCTACTCTAGGGAACCTGCTTTGGCAGGGGGGTTGGACCTGATGATCTCTTGAGGTTCCTTCCAACCCCTACAATTCTGATACTCTTCATGTAATTACAATTCCAACCCATGCGCTGATCTTTTTTATGGGATACTGGGCAATTATTTGGCCAATTCATTACTTACTTAAACAGAGAGAACAATGATAACACATATTTAATGGTCAGACTCTTTTCTCTTGAGTTGTACCAATAACTATTAACTACTATTATAGTATTTCATTTATAGGTGATCATCTCTCAAACAAATCTTTCTTCAGATGCCAAATACTTTAATCCCTATTTATTTTTTAAATGGATCCATCACAGAACCTGAATTTTGCAGCTTTCTTTAATTGTCTCTGTCATTATATCAGCTTTTAATAGCCACTTCTGTCTCAAAGCCCTGGTGATGACTCCATCCTATATCTTGCCTTGTTACGTGCTTTTCAGAACAAATATTAATAACCTTATTTTATTAGTTCCCTGAGTGGAACTCACTTCAGTTTTGATTTGGAAGAGATGTCTAATACCCACATACTTAAATTATGTAACCAAATCATACTAGCAAATGAATAATATACATATATATTATTCTTTTTTCCTAAGGGCAAAAATAAAAAGATCAAATCAAAATACAACAGGTTGTGAAGCATCCCTTTATGATGGCATTGGTCAATCAGTGCATTTAAAAGTAGTCCTTGTATATGCTATGTTCTTGTACAGACGAGCAAGATATGGTCATATGCAATGTCTGGAGATCTGATGAGACAAACAAGAGTTTATTAGAGTAATAAAAATGAAAGACTTGAAGGAGCAGTATGCCAGTGAAAACACTTCAACACTCAAAAGCTTAGGAGTACTTTCAAGAATACATTCCTTTTGTATTCAGCCCAAAAAGGAAAGATAGTCTATGCTCTAATTTGACAGTTAACTATGACTAGGCACCATAATAAGTGTACAAATTGTTCAGAAGATACCAAGAAAACAACTGGACATTGATGTCTCATGATGTATATAAGTAATTCTTACAGTGCAAATAAATGAAATAATACACTAAAATGTTTTATCTGGATTTAAATTTTTATGCAGTTAGTGGGTCAATGAGATTTGAACTATGCCAAATTTAATTGAAAAGTGATCTGTACAGACATTTAGAAAACTTACTGGACAGGTATCAATGATGCAGATGAATTTCCAGACAAGAATATAATGACATTGTCAGTAAGAAGATTCAAGTGAAAGTAATACCCTTAATGGCGTAATTGGAAGGTTTCTTCTTTGACTTGACCTCTTTGGCTAATTTTATTTATGTATTCATTTATTTGATTTTGTATCAAGCCATATTGATTTTTTTCGTTGGTTTTGCAAGACTGTCTTGCTTGGAGACCTTTCAGCATCTCAAAGCTGGATAGGTTTTGTTTTACAGGCAGGCAGGGAATTGATGTTAGTTAGCTGAGCAATATAACAGGTTTTTTTTATATATTATTTTATTTTTTTTATTTTTTTAATGTGAAACATCACTACACAACTATTCGGTTTTAGATTAGTGGACATTAAATAAATGGATGAATAATTGGTAAAGGGCAGTTATCAAAGACAGCATTATAACTAAAGTCCATTTACTTCCCTTTACTAAAGTCCATACCATTCCTTCAGTTTTTCGTTGTCAGAAGGCTGCTATTTTCTTTATAAATACACTTTCTTCTTTTGGCAGGAGAAATAAATATTTCATTTTTTCTCACTGTGTATAACTGACAAAGAGTTAAAAAGTGGTATCATCACAATTGAGATAAACTGCAGATACTATAAAATTCTATGATGCCTTTTCTTTTCTGAGTTGTTCTTTCATTTTGTTTCAATGTTAATGAAGCTGATGCTAAACAAGCTTTCTCAACATTAGTGCACTGAATAAATGCTTACTCTAAGTATAGGCTGACATTTGTAGAAGGTTTCAGGTATCAACAATTTATTTAAAACACTACAGATAACGTTCTCAGTTTTAAAACAAGTCACAACTTTACATATTGCATTTGAAAAGTGAAATTTATTATGATATACCCACCTAGTAGGTACACAGTATGCTAGTAGCAATCCACAGAGAAACCGAATATTTACACATGCTTCATTAAGCAACTACCACTACAAAAAGCAAAGTAATTTTATTTTCTTTTTAAAGAAAGAAAAAGAATTATATAGACTAAGGTTTACTTAGATGTACTTAAGTACGTTATGTAAAAAAGCTGTTTTTAACATTGTGTATAGTTAATATATTTTTAAGTCAATATCACTTATTAATTGGTTCATATTTGTTCAGGCCTTTAACCTGTAGTTAATTATTTAAGGTCACAGAAAATGTTAAGCATCAAAAATTGTTTTTCAAGTGAGAGGTGTGACAAATACAATAATCACCTTTCCTTTTCCTCTTTCTCCCCTAAGGTAGTTAAGAATTCCTACCTTACCACTGCTTCTTTATTACAAATTGGTAAAGGACTTGACCTACCAAGTACAGTGATTTACCAATGAAAGTAAACAATCCTGCTTTTTTTTCCGTTTTTGTTTTTCCTTGAAGTAGCAATAGAAATATAGGGAAACACATAAAAACCTTATCTGTAAGGTTTATCTGTATCATTATACATATATAATTGAATGAATAATTGAATGAACATTCACACTGAAAAAACATGATTTACTTTCTAGAAAATAAGTGACACTTAAGCACTAAGCAATTAACAATATCACTCACTACAGCTGGATGAGAGGTTCCACTGTGAGATGAGGCCACATCAAACGCCTAATAAAGAAATGATTGAGAATCATATGGTCATATGGGAGGACTAACTGCAACTCTTCATTTTCTAACTTGTCTTTTCCATCCCAGGATGGAATTTCTCAGTGTTTTTGTTGACCTCTTGCTCCCATATGTTTGTGTAATGTGTCTACGTGAATCTGCAGGTCTCAAAAGGTTCAAGAAAATATTCTTCACTAATTTGGGGGAAATGGAAAGATAATCACTAAGTTCACTCTGTTGTTGTTGAAATTCTATATTCTATAGATAGAAGTAAAATTGTAAGATGAAAGGTTTTGAAATGAGAACAATACATATGAAATTAAATATAAGCATTAAATATATTTAGTGGTTAGTCATTTCTCAATAGAAATTGAAAGCCTTCACAGACAGTAGGTTGAATCTGCAAAACTGCTATTGTCTCAGTCATAGCAGAGATTTAGTTTAATTTTCCCTCCCATTATTGTCCTGGATTAAAAAAAAAAAAAAAAAAAAAAAGGCATTTTAGCGTAAAACAGTTTTAATTATTTGACTGTAGAAAATAATAAGACGATGTTTTGTTTTAGTTTACTTTCAATGAAAAAAGTAGGAAGAGAAATGTTTCTACTGTTGTTTTTAGAAACATCTGAAAGTTAGATGAAAAGTAGTACTCATTAGTTGTTCATTTCTTTCCTTCCTGCTTTCTCAACCACATTTCCACTGGTTAATAATAGATTTATATAGTAAATATTCCACTTGCCATTGCATTTCTTGGTAAATATTCAATTTTGATTACAAAATTTTCCTAAATCTGACAGAAAAGACCCAGAATTACCATCTGCCATTACTGGAGATGCATCATTTTTACAGCTATGCACCACAGTTAATTTGCTTTATTTTCTTTCCTAATGATAATTGAATTTACCTCTTGACAACTTGTTTCTAATTTTGCTGTCAACATTAGCACCTGTAGTTTTGATTGATGATTTTCTTTGGGAAAGCATTTATAATTTATGTTGTGTCCTATATTGAGTACCTTGTTGTTAGCACAATAATACTGTAATTAAGACATACCACTTTTAATAATTATATGTTTAAGTACATGTAATAAATATTGAGATACATCCTTAATTACGCTAATGTAAATGCTTTAAAATATGAGCTAATATGATGTTTACATTCAATATGAAAAAGCTTGGATCCAGACTTGTATATGATTGCACACTATGCTAGCAGAAGGCATATTAGTTACACTTCAAGAAAGTGGTTGTGACTTCCGATATCAGAGAAACCTCACTGCATGCAGAAAAACTTGATGGAGGTCTTCAGAGGTCCAATCAGTGTGGAATTCTCTTAAAGGGAAATTTAACTGAAACCACCCAAAGGCAAATAAATAAATAAATAAATACTAATAATTCACTGTAAGGAGGAAAAAAAAACAAAGCAACAGTGTGATTCAGTAGTATTTGATGAATCATTTAACTGTTCTCAGAAAGTACGACAATTTGTTGATGGCTTTTTTTCTGACTTTTAGGAAGAGCAGAAGAGCGTATTAAGTTAACTAAGAAGTAATAGAGTCTAATACGAGCTACTAGATCTAACAGTAACAGATACAAAAAGAAAAAGAATCATTCCAGTTTTTAGAAAATGTACCTTTCAGTTCCGTAGTAGTAAAGGTATTGTTAACACATGTTGTTTCTGTCATTTGCCAGTGGTCTGGAAAAGAACATTTACTATGCCAAGTTTTCTATCAATACTAAAAATGTTAATTACAAACAGAAAGTTTTGTTTATGATGTCTGAGTAATTGAGACAAAAAAAATGTGATTCTTGTTCTCAATATTTTGAAATGGTTTTGATATGATTCCTCCTTCTTCCTCAGTCTCTGAACAATCTCATAAATTAAGGATAGCTTCAAAAAAAAAAGGATAAAACTGTCTGCAGTTTGTAATCCTGCAGAGATTACATTAGCAGGACATAAAATTCTAATAAATGCTTTGCTACAGATTTAAATCTCATTTTCAATTTGCAGAGTTCTCTAGCCTGAAAATTCTGGACACTTTTGAGTTAGTGTTGTGAAAATTATATTGATTGATCATTTATTTTCACAAATCAATTTCATCTAGGTAAGAAATTGGCAGTTTAAATATGTAGGTAGAAAAAAAACAGTAGGTAGATACAATACAATCCCAAAACAGCAAACAAATGTAGCTAAATATGTTTAAGTCAATCATAATTTTGTGATTTGGGCTATTTTCACAATGATATATCAGATATTTTAATTGATTCAATAGCATACTGTAAGCGTGCAGTCTCTTGTATATACCATTTTTATCTTTTTCTCCCTCTGTGAAGAACCGTAATGTTTTTAGAATAGTTTCATCATGACCTATCCAAGGAGAAAAGTGTAATGAAATGACAGTAGGAGAGAGATAGCTACTCAGCAGAAAAGAGAATGAAGGGGGGATTTGCACAATCTGTCTTTCCTCCTTCTCTTGTGGGAACATGAAAAAAATCCATAGTTTGTTTGTTTGTTTTTTGGGTGTGTTGGGTCTGTTTGAGCTGGAGTCACCTTTTCCCTGCAGCAGCCCGCACAGTGCTGTACTCTGCACTTGTAGCTGGAACAGCACTGGTATTACTCCAGTGTTGTGTCTATTGCTACATAGTGCTGGCACAGCATCAGGACTCCTTCCAAGCCCCCAAGAGCCAGCAGGCTGGGGGTGGGCAAGTGATGGGGAGGGGACATTGCCGGGGCAGCTGACCTAAACCAACCAAGGGATATTCCATAACACCTGATGTCACATTCAGCAATAAAAGGGGGGGCTCTTGTGGGGGAGGGGGCTGTTCCTCCTGAGCAACCACTACGCGTTTGAGGCCCTGCTTCCCAGGACGTGGCTGAACACCGCTCGTTGATGGGAAGTAGAGAATAATTTTTTTCCTCTCTCTGTGCTTCTGCGCGGACTGATTGTTTCTTTTGTTTCTTTTTTTTCCTCCCATTCCCTTTAATTAAACCTTTCTTATTTCAAACCTCGAGTTCTCTGTGTTGTATTTCTCCCCCTTCCTCTTTGAGGAGAGGGGGAGTGAGAGAGCGGTTGTGGTGGAGCTCTGCTGCCCACCTGAGTAAAACCACCACATGGAGGAGGGAAGGGAGGGAGAGGGAATAATCCAGTCCTATAGTTAAGGTGATACTCTGTAGTGAGAATTTTTTGTTACATTTTCGTCATGAAAAATCTTAGTTTTGAGAGAATGATAGACCTAAATGCCACATTTTTATGAACCTCAAAAGATCAGTCAGAAACCATAATTCCATTTTCCATTTAGATATATACATATAAAGGCAGTCTTTTGCTTCAGGATACTTAATGATTTGAGAGTTTAAACACTTTTATGAAATTTAAGTGCAAATTCAGAATTCATTTCATCTCGAATAGACTTCCAAGAATTTATAGGCTCTTTTACATACCTTTGTACATATAAGTGAATCTTGATGTATGAGCACCCAGGAATAAAACAACAAATTCATTTCCTGTGAGTTTGTTATTACACTTCTACCTGCTAAGCCACTCTGCCTACTTACACTTACTATCACTGCAAAACATTTTAATCATTAAAAACTTATGCTTGAATTTAGTGCAAATGAATATACCTTTTTTTTTTTTTTGGAAAGACAATGCACAAAAAACGACACTGTTTAATTTTGTGTTGACTCGGAATATGAGAAATTAGCTACACCCACTTCCAATCTACAGAAAATGTCAAAAAGCAAAACCTTACTATGTGATGAAAACATGAGCACACAATGCAGTTGCTTGCATTGAACTACTGGCTACAAATATATTTCTGAGCCTAAATTGTGAATTTTCTTGGCAAGCACATTAATTTAATCAGTGGAAAGGTGTCACCTCAAAATAAAATTATTTCCCTCCTAAATCTATTTAAATTAATTACTCTTGAGGTTACCTATGTACTCCTTGAATCCTACGCATCTTTCCCAGCATCACCCAAGAAACTATTCACATAGCAGGGATTTCAACAGATTTCTTAATTCAGGGCTTAACACTTCACTTCTGGACTGCCCACACACATTAAATTGAAGTTTATTTTTGTAAATGATGCAAGACAATTCTCTATGTACTTAGATATACAGAAATATTTCTAAAGCTAGTCTCAACTTAGAAACTTTTTTTTTTAATTTCCTTCTCCTATTATGCTAACATTTTCAATGTTTCCGCATAGAAAGTAATTAAGGAATAATGTAATAAATAAGGTAAATAAGGATTAAATAAGATAAATAAGAGTTGTTGTTTTTTATTACAAAAAATATAAAAACGGTGCTTTTTCAGATCAAACTGCTTCAGAACTAATATGTTAGATACATAAAAATGCTCTTAAATGGGTTTAGTAGATACACTTTATAATTAAGAAAAGCTGACATGAATTCAAGCCTACATTTCTGATATTCATTATACTTGACCTTCTATGACACAAATTATCTGTATTTCACCATCAACAAATACACATTTTGGTAATAAATTCTGTTCAGTAAATAAGAGCTCTGAGTTACAAAATACTACATAAATATTAGGAGACCTTTTGACACCAGTACTCCTATGTTTAAAGAATTGTCTAAAATGAGTGTCTTATATGCCTGAAAATGGATAATAAATAATGAAATTTCCTGAAGTTCTTCAGTACTTTGTTATCTGCTGTTTTAATACCTTTAAGATATTTTTTCTTAATTAACACAGTTGGACAATGAATCTTTCACTCTCTTCCCAGTATTTATTTATATACAAAACCAGCAATATATTTGATGTTTCTGAAAAGATAAATGAGATCTGAATCCTTTTCCCTAAAGGTATATCAACTATGGAAGACTACCATGCCTTCTGTACTATAAAGTTACCACTGATTTTTATGATGATCGTTAACTGCCTTTGAGAGTCTCACGCCATGACTCCGCAGTTTCAAAGCATTGGATATTTAGAATTTGAAATATTAACTTAAAGGGAAGTTTAGTAAGTTTGCAAGCGTTGTGCTCATCTCATGAACTTCCTACTCCCTTACTTTAATTAGTCTACTCATTTCTCTATTTGGAAAAATATAATGATTAAGTATCATCAGTAAGGCATGTTGTCAACTCCTCTTATTGGAGAAGTTGTGGAGAGGGAAATAAAATTAGGGTGTATGTGAAAGTAACATAAATAATACTAATGGACTTTGTTCAGTATAAATCTTAATGAACATTTGGTATAGTGCCTTAATCAAGATATTAACATGTAAGTCTCCACCACCATCACAAGGCACTAGTCCTTATTATTACTACTGCTGTGGCCACAATACAACAAAATCTGGAACTGATGGGTGAAAACAAAAAAAAAAAAAAACAAACCTGCTCAACAAGATAACAGTAAATGAATCAATCAACAAAAATATAAGATTTGCTAACTAGAACAGATTTTGGCCAAAGGCGACCAAAGATCAAACTACGAAGAAATGAAGTTTACTGTACCCAATTAAGACTCTTTTTTTACTTGTTCTCATTTCATGACAGTTTCTGGAGATCTAATTGCAAAATTAGGAACTCAGACTGAAAGCGCTTGGGAAAGTGCTTTGTCAATGTTCCCTCGTGGTTTTTGATGTAGGATAATATATATTTAATTGCAACATTAAATCTGATATGGCTTCTTGGAAGAAGTGCATATCATAAAGACAGAGAGAAAAGGAACAAGGCAATCAGTTAACAGTCAGATGGTGGAGGTACAACTTCAGAACAACCTAAGGGTCCGTCTGTCAGGAGACAACTGCCCCAGGACAGGTCCCCAACAGGCAGAAGCTCCCCCCAAACCACCTGGTCCTTAATGAGCTCCTCTCCACAGGCTTGCAGCTCTGGCCTGGAATCTGCTTGAGCAGGGGTTCCCACAGGCAACAGTCACGTCCAGTGCAGGTCCACTTGCTCCACTGTGGTCTCTTCCTCAGGCTGCAGCATAGAAACCATGCAGCCATGGTACACCATAGGCTGCAGGAGCACAGACCTACTTCACCATAGCCCCCTCCACAGACCACAGGAGCACTTCAGCTCTGCATCTCCAGCACCTGGAGCACCTGGAGCACCTGGAGCACCTGGAGCACCTGGAGCACCCCCGCCCCCCCCCCCCCCCCCCCCCCCCCCTCCCTTTTCACTGACCTCAGTGTCTGCAGGGCTGTTTTTCACTCTCCCAGCTGCCTTTTTTTTTTTTTTTTTTTTTTTTTTCTTGGCTCATCTCTGCCCAGAGGTGGGCCCCTTATCTAATGTGGGGAAGCTTCTAGATTCTTCTCACAGAAGCCACCCCTATGGCCTCCAGCTACCAAAGTCTTGCTACATAAACTCATGGCAGCTTGAATTTCAAGACTGCTCCATCCAGGTCAGGTAAGTCTCACATAATTTTCAATTGCCACATTATGCAAAACATTTTTTGCTGACCAGCTAGTAATACAAGTTTAGAATGGCAATTTATAGTCAGTAGTGTTAGCTTATGTAACAAAAACAAAAAAACAAACAAACAAAAAAACAACTCTGAAAACAAATCCAGGCAGTCAAAAATATATAAATTTGTGTTTCAATCCCATTTGGGGCATTTCCCTAAGATTATATCCTAAAATAACCTTAGATTTTTATTTATCTTTTGTGATTTTTCTCAAGAGGCAAGCTAAGATACATTCTATTTATATTTTCAAAAGCCGTTTTGGAATATATTCTTTTTGTGATGAAAACCAGGAAGCATATGACTGAAAAAATATCCTTTAGTGATATATACCCACTAAAAAAATAACTATACGTGTTACGCTAATCGTTATAATCACTTACTATATAACACTTTTATGCTAAATTGTGGAAGCTGGATGCTGATTTTGCTTTCTGCCCTTGCCTCTGACAAAAACAGTAGAAAAAAAATGTAAACAAGGGTTTGATTTTTGTTTTGTTCTTTGGTGTAATGTTGTAGCTTACTGTTGCTAGGGAATAGAAAGCTCAAAATCAGAAATCAAGATCTGCATTGACTGTTTTACAAACATATTCAGATCTCAGTTTGTATAACACAAGTTTTGAGTAACATATAGTTATTTTATGTATTTTAAAAGCTTCTTCCACTGTTTTTTCTATCGATCAGTATTGATACCTTATAAGTAGTTTATCACTACCTGCAACTCCGGTGAATATTACGTGTGATCAGTTCTGGCAAAAGCAGAAGGGACTGACTGTCACAGATGCAATATGGTCACACATTTCATTCTATACCAAATTTCCATTACAATTCCCCTTTTTCTCATTTTATGAACTTTATTTAGGCTCAATAGATAATGGCTTTCTGAAATAAACTCATACAACTCATACATGGTTTCTCTGACTTGAAAACTACATGGGTAAGCTGAGCTATTGTCAGAAGTAGAAGCAGTATTTGTTAAGCAGTATTTGTTGAGAGATTTTGTTCAAATTAAACAGAGATTGTTGGAGATGACCTTTTTTTTCCCCATACAAAAATAAATTGTTCAGATAGATTAAAATCATACTAGTAAATCCTCAAGGTTGAAAATCTGTTAGCTAGCTTGTGTCTCTAATTCATATAATGCTTCATCCAATGTATAATTGTTACATTAAAAAAAAAAAAAGTACCGTCACCACCAACAAAAACACATAACCTTTCTTTTCACAGGTCTATTAAACTGAATGTCAGTTTTATTGATTTAAAAATAAATAAATCTGTTTGTGTAGGGGTGCTTTGGGGGTAGGGGGAAGACTCCTACTTCTGCTCTGAGCAGAGATGAGAGTCCAGTCTCCCTTGACTTGTGAGTCAGTCAAGTCTGTCAGCTCAGGTCTGGAAGCTAGCTCACCTTCCCCTTGGCTGGACTTAAGGCAGGGCTGTCTCTCAGCCTCACACTTGCACCTGTATCCCCCACCTCTGCCTCCTGGCCCTGGAGGAACTTCCAGATTCTGAAGTTCCCTCAACTGAGGATCCGGGCAGGTCTTTTAGTCCTCAGGAGGTCTGGTTGTAGGTGTCTGCCTGGAGAGGTTGTGTCCCCTCCATCTGTGTTTTAGCCTCAGCTTGGCAGTTGCAGGAGGTGACACCATTTCTGTTCCAGTAGAAGGATGTTTCTTGTTGCTCCCAGGATAGGAAAAAAAAGGGCCCACCTTCTGGTGCAAGCTGCCATGCTGTGACCTGGCTGATGTGCCACACCCTGTTTGCTTGCACACTCTGGTCTCTACCCTCGTGATTGCTCAGGCATGGGTTCTTTGTACATGTGGGTTGGCCATTACTGGTCCTAGCCTGGCTCAAGCCTCTTTGGACACTCTCCTGAGGACTGCCACACTCCTGGCAGCTCCCTCTGATACCTGGGGTTTCTTCAGTAAAGAAAAACCCCTGCACACCGCAATCCCCTGCTCCACTGGAGAACATGCCTGCCCCACAGCTGATCACCTCAGCCAAAGGTGGAGCCAAAGGTTAGCATTTCCCAACAAAGTTTCTAGACACTCAGGGACAGAGTGTTTGCTCCAATTAGCTGATTTATTGGCATTTTACATACACTAATGTTCCCAAAGGGAATTCCCATGCAAGTTGATGGTTGCTGTCCTGGTGATAATAGGAGTCTCTGCTGCAAGACTTCTTGCATCAGTATCTTCAGCTATACAGGCAAGACTCTCCAAATCAAGGGTTTGCTGGACTCCTGAAACCCATCTGTTGTGTGGTCCTTATCAAACGCAAATTCATTTCTACTGAGATCCCTAATATATATGGGAAACGTCTCCTAACTACCATAGCTATTTCTACAAGACTATCCTACAGTCCTATGCATCCATGGAAACCTTTTCAGGTATTCATAAGTGGAAGCTTGCAGGAATGTGAGGAGAACCATTAGTTGGGCATTGGTGAACCTGAGGAAAAAAGCAGCCAGGTTGTCCTCAGCCAGAGTTGCAACCACCCCATGGCTGTCCACAGTTCCACCATGAAAATGGTTCTTTGAAAGGAGTTGGCTGATATAGACCACGTCCCTGCCATCTCTTCCACACCATCTTCTGCATTTCAAGCAGCTTCTGCAATAGACTCCATGAGCTGATCCACAAGCAGGACTGGATGATGTTTGTCATTGAGGTCTACTTCCTACTCTTCCTCATTTAACTCCTCATCTTCATCATTCTCCTTCTCTTCCTTTTCCTCCTCTACATTCTCATCCTTACTGCTCAGTGTCACCATCAGAGTCAGCTTGGCTCTGCCTGGGCAGCCAGTAGATCCCAAGGAGCATCAGAAGCATTTCAGCAAAAGCCCAGAATTTCCAGTGCTGGCACACAGCAAGGAGCATGAATTCCTCATTGATCCCACTCTGAGGCTTGCTTCCCTGCTCAACCTCTTGCAGCAGTCAAGTCATCTTGTGACTCAGCATCTCCTCTCATTGTTGCATGAGGTCTTTCATGACCTGGTCCCCAACCTTAAGCGTGAGCTGCAGGAGGTTCAGCGTTGACAGGATGTGTATGATACAGATAGCCATGGTCTGGAGGAGATTGGAGAGAAGGGGGCTCTCCAAGGGGTTGGGTGCAAGGGAGCTGGTGGCTGTGGGTGAAGGGACAGGAGCCAGAGAGACGTGAGGGTAGGTAGGAGAGGGGGCAATGGAGCTTGGAGGCAGCAAGGGCAGGGTTTGTAAGCGCTGCACATACAAGGCCGCAGGCCACCCCAGGCAAGTTTGTGCACAGGTGTCAAGTGTCCAACAGGGCCACAAGCTCTGGCCAGAGAGGGCATGGGGACCATCCTGCAAAGCTCTCCCCATGACCAGTCGTGGGCTGGGTTTTGCCCTGGGCAAGGATGCTGCGAAGGCAGGTGGCACCACAGCAGTGTTTCCCTAGGCCCCATCCCCTGTGGGGCGGTAGCATCTCATGAGTCCACAGGTGCCTGTCATATCCCTAAAGCCTCTGTGCACTTGCCCCCACTTGGGCACCTCTGTGGTCAGCCCAAGGCACTCCCCAGAGTATCTGCACCCTCATTTCAGCCTTAGAAACTGCCTTGGAGGCCCTGTTTGTGCTCTGACCCTCAGCCAGCCCAGTCTTCCCCCTGCCTGCCGCACTCACCAATGGCCCAAGCCACAATGCACTGCCATGCTGTGGTGACATGTTGACATGTTAACCCCCATGTCACACATCCTTGGTTCTGCTGTGGACAGCAGAACACCATGGTGGACCATCCCAGCCCTGGAAGGCCCCAGCCAGTGTCCCCAGTCCTGGCTCAGAATCACCACAGCTGCTCTGTGCACCCACAGGCCCATCCTTGGCCGCTTGTGACATGCAAAGCACAAACCCACCAAGCTCCCAGTGGTCCCTGTGCACTGTAGGCAGGACCCACCCCAGGGCTCTCCTCCTGGTGACCCTCACAAGCACCTCCTTCCCCCTCCTTCTCTTGAGTCACACCAGCTGTAGCATGACATAGCACAGCAAGCTCCCAGAATCCAAAGGAATAAAAATGCGTTTCAGGTGCAAGCAGAAAATATCCTGTGGATTGGGCTGGCAGGTGCCTGCTTGCCCCTTTCATGCAGCCTCTCCACCACATCCAGGTTGCTCCATGCTGCCACACAAACTCTCAGAGCAGTCTCTATAGGACAGCCACTCTCCACCTGGGTCCTCTGTGTCAGCACTGAGGTGCTCCTGGGGGCTGCACTGTGGATCTCTGCTACACAGGCTGCAGAGGAACCTCTGCCCCTCCTTTTTCTCTCAGCTTGGTGGCCACAGTTTTGTGTCTCACACTGGTGGTGACACCACACCAAAGTAAGGACTTTAAGCCCATTCTCCCAGAGGCTCCACCAGCTTGACTGTGGGCACAGCAGTGGCCTGCGCTGGCCCTCTTGGAACCAGCTGGAAGCAGCACAGGGCAGCCCTGGCCTCTCCTCACAGAGGCTGCTCCTCTGTGGTACTCTGGGGCCAGCTCATGGGCACCCACTGGCACTGCAACATTGAAATGCTGTAACACTTGTAATGAGAACAACTAAATAAGGGCAACCCACAGAGAGTAATTAAATACAAGCTTCTCCGGGAATGACTCCACAAATGGCTCAGGTTCACTGCAGAAGAATAGCAGAAACCAATAAAACTAGGGGCAGTGGACCAACAGGCTTGTGAGTGCCAAATGTGTTGATGTCCGTAGACAGTAAAGGAGGCAGAGGACTAATGAGCAATGAGTGTAGGCAATTCCAACCCCCCTGCCATGGACAGGAACACCTTCCACTAGATCAGGCTGCCCAAAATCTCATCTGACTTGGCCTTGAACGCTTCCAGAGATTTTTTTTTTTTATCACAACAATGTAGTGATAAATTTCAATGCAGACCTCTAGAGCATTACACAGACACTCAAACAGGACCTGTGGTAGTCATTTTTTTGCATTAGTTGGAGCAGATGATGGCTTGAAATGATATTTATGGAACATTAGAAGAACAGGCTATGTGAATGGCTCAAACTACAGGCCTGAAGACTGGTATTTGCACACTGGGGAAGGAAATAAATACCAAAGTATGTGGAAGACTTCCTCTAAGTGACACAGCACTTCCAACTATGAAAAAGGTAAGTGATATTGGCTATGGATCAGGAAGAATCCTGAGAGAATTGGTGTACTTGGTCTGGCTGGGATGGTTAATTAATTTTCCCTTCAGCAGCCCATACAGTGCTGTGCTCTGCACTTGTAGCTAGAACAGCACTGATAACACACCAGTGTTGTGTCTACTGCTGAGTAGTGCTGGCACAGCATCAGGAATCCCTCTAAACAAGGGCCCAGGGCCAGCAGGCTGGGGGTGGGCAAGAGGTAGGGAGGAAACATCACCCAGGCAGCTGACCTAAACCAACCTGTTAGAAACTGAGTGTGTTTTTTGCAGTAGGCAAGGAAAGCCTGTGTTGCAGCCTAAATCCTAGTAGGACGGTCTTTGAGAAGATGTTTAAAGTGTGGCCAGGCCAGCCACTTCAAATAGGAATATCTGGAGTGAAAGAAGGAGGAGAGATTGCTGTTATAAATTCAGAGTAGGGGAATTGGGGCTTTTCAGAAAGCTGGTTTCCTAATAAATGAAAAAGTGTACCTCAAGGTTCCTCACATGTACCTCAGTGGGGATCACTCTACAATTATTGTTGCAGGCAAAACAGACTTAGGATAGGAAGATTAATAAAATTTATCACCTATTGCTGACAGGCTGGAGCGGTGAGAAACAGAGAAACAAGCAGGGGGCACCTTCCCCCATCCCACTCTACTCCACTTCTTCCCTGCCCTGAGTGGCATGGGGGTTCCAGCTTTGAGCTCTGCAGTCAGCCCGTGGTGCTTCGTTTCCACTGCTCTTTCACAGTTGCTCTCTCCCCTGCTCTGGTGTGAGGTCCCTCTCATGGGCTGCTGACCTTCCTGGGCTGGTTCAGTGAGGATTTCTCCACAGGCAGCAAAAAAACGGGCTCTTTGGGAGCTGCTCCAGGTGTGGGTCTGTGCCACAGGGTCTATTCATCAGGAGTGGGTTGGGTCTGGCTTGGGGCCCCCTGGGGTCCACCCCACCCAATCACCTGCTCCTGAATGCACTCCTCTCCATGGCTGCAGCATGGAGATCTGCTCTGCTGTGGTACACCAGCCTTTCCCTACCAGGGGCCTCCCTGTGGGCCACGTTAGGGCTTTGGCTCTGGCACCTGGAGCACCTCTGCACTGCACTCCTCCTCCTCTGCACTGACCTTGGTGTCTGTAGGGAGGTTTCTCACTCCTCACTTTTCCCAGCAGCTGTAGTGCAGCTGTTGTGTTGTGTTTTTTTTTTTTTTTTTTTGGTTGTTGTTTTGTTTTTTTACGTTTCTTGGATGTGCTCTCATATAGGCACAAACTGTGTTGCTCATGGCTTGGCTCTGGGCAGTGGTGGGCCCCTTTGGAGCTGGTTGAAACTGTCCCTTATCTGCCAAGGGGCAGCTGCTGGATTCTTCTCACAGGCTACCACTGCAGCCCCCCAGCTACCAGAACCTTGCTGTGCAAACCCAATACACTGGGGCAGCTAGGTCATTGCTGGCCTGTGAAGTATCAGGGCTTCAGTGAACTAATGAAACCCTAAATGCGATGGGGGTAGAAGGGACTGGGATAGCAGTGCCACTGTGCCAGGGGGACGCCAGGCTGAGACAAGGGATAGAATAATCACTGGGCAATTACTGTATGCACCTGAGGCAGGGGCTAACTTGTTGGGAAAGGATTTGATGATGAAATTGGGCATTCAAATTGTAAATTGTTTGGCTGGAATAACAGTGTTATGTATGAGGTGCTCTCAGACATTAAGAGCAAAGGTATATTTGCCTTTGAGTGGAAAGACCTTGAAATGGGGCAGAAGCAGCAATACAGATTGACGATTTTACCTCGAGGGCTTAGAGGGACACCGATCTCTGGGGGCAAGTTCTAGAACAAATTTTGGAGCAATTCCAACCTCCAGAGGGGGTGTTGCTGTTACAAAATGTGGATGATCTTTTATTGTTAGGATGGGAGAAAACGGTTGTGAAGGAAGCCACAAACAAGCTACTAAACTTTCTGGTAAAACAGAGCTTGGAAAGATTGAAAATAAATTAAAATTTGTAGAAAGAGAAGTCAAGTATTTAGGGCATTTACTGTCTGAGGGGGAACAAAGAATAAATCCAGAGAGGATTCAGGGAATTGTTGAGCTACTCCTACCCAAAACTAAAAAGAAGTAAAAAAAAAAAAAAAAAAAAAAAAAAGAGAAATAGGTTTTTAAGGAATTAGGTTAGGAGTTACGAAGTTCAAAGGAAAATAGGTACTTCCTGATGGGAGAGAAAAGCTGAATAAAGTGCTAGTGAGGCAAATATTAACTGTTTTGCATCAAGAGAGTCATTGGGGAATTCAAGCAATGTGTGATGTTGTGCTATGGAAATACATGTATGTATGTGTAGGAATATATATACTCTGGCTGAACAAGTATGCAGGAGTTGTGTATTAAGGTAGATAGGAAAATCATCCAGAGTCAGCCCAGAGGAGGGCAAGAATCAGGAATTCAATGCTTCCAAAACGTACAGGCAGATTTTACAGAACTCCTTGGAGTAGGTAGATTTAAATACTTACTAGTCTTGGTAGATCATTTGTTATGGTGGGTGGAAGCTTTCCCTTTAGTATCTGCTACTGTGAACATAGTAACTAAAGTAATTCTAGAACAAATAACTCCCAGGTATGGAATTGTTGAAAATACTGACTCTGATCAAAGAAATCACTGTATGTCAGAAATATTGCGAGGGCTAATGTGGGCTCTAGAAATCAAGTGGAAATTTCACTCTCCTTGGCATCCTTCTTCTTCTGGAAGGGTGGAGCAGATCAGACAGTACAGAAGCAATTGACTAAGTTCTGGAAACTTGGCTTCCCCAAATGAGGTGCTTACCTTTTCACTTCTCCGAATTCAAACTGCACCAAGAAAAGATGTGGGATTTTCACCATATGAAATATTATTTGGATTGCTGTACATGGACAAAGGGAATTAATTACCTCCGTTGAGACAAAAGATGCTTTTCTTAAGAAGTATATACTCAGACTGTCATTCTCTTTGTCATCTCTCAGGACCCATGGACAGTTAGCTCAAACCCCACCCTTGGAAGCCCTAATCTATCCATTCTAAGAAGGAGATTGGGATGTGATGCAAACATGGAGAAAATTGAAACTGCAACTTGAGTGGGATGGACTGTTCCAAGTGCTCTTCATTACTGAGACGATGGGAAGAATGGCTGAGAAAGGGTGGCCTCATACCTGGGTAAAAGCATCAGTTAACCTTGATACCTGAGAGACTGCATTAACAAAGACTTCTAAGGTTAAAACTGTTAAAACTATCTATTATAAACCTTTAACTTCTCCTTAGAAGAACTGTGAATGAATTAATGAGTAAAAGAGATTGAATTACACAGAATTGGAATGTTTCCAGGGAACACTCCATGGAAGTGGGAGAAGGGGGCTATTTAATCCCCGCTAGAAGAATCCTTATTAGTTTGTGATTTTTATTGTTTTTCTTAATTATTATAGGGGTGTATATATATATATATAGAGAGAGAGAGAGAAATGATGTAGTTTAAGTGTATCTTAGCAATACCTATTCTCAATGGATTAGTGATAGAATGGAGGGAAAAACGAGCATTTCCAATTAATCCAGAACATTTCTCAGGTTCTGTCTCAAAGTAATTGTTGGATGTGCACACAGATGCCTAGAAAGACAGAAGAGGCCTTGTCCCTGATTGCTATTTCCAGCAGCAACTGTGTCTGAATTGTCCAGATTTCCAAAAATGACAGATCATACTCAGTCCTGGGAAAGAATAGATTTTGAAGTTGAGCTCCCTACACATAATCCTGGTACAATATACAGTATTATCAAAGATGTCTTTGAAGCAACATTGATAGGAAGTCAGGGGGCAATATTACTGAACCTGAGTGTGGAAATATCCATGAAGTAGGGAATAATCCGTACTGTACCGAATGTGGTAGCCACGGGAATGCTAATGTATATAATGCACACCAGATACAACATGAGAATCCTGTAACTGGATGGCCTGTCCCAAATGGCAAGGGGTGGCACTGGCTGTGTGGCAATAAAGCCAGGAAGGTGTTGCCCCTAGGATGGAAGGGATCTTGCACCCTGGTGGCAATAATTCCAAATGTAACTATTATTGAAGACTATTGTTGAAGCCCTCTTGAGACCACACGCAGAAATAAGTGGCCTCCAGATAATCCTCTAGTAAAATTCTCCAGCATTTAACAGTTTTGCAAGGTGGTTTTTACCTTGGTTAGGGGTGAATAAATTAGAAAAAGCTATTGTAAATATCACAGCTATAATTGAAGAACTAGAAAGTAACAGTCTAGATAAATGAAAAAGGAAGTAAGTTTGCAAAAATGGTACTCTAGAATCGAATGGTAATAGATTTGTTAATAACCTCATAAGGAGGAATGTGCACTGTACTAGTTGCTGTATATATGTAGATCAAATGGGATGGATTTGATCTCAAAAATATTGGGGGAGGTGGGAAAATCCTACATAGAGTAGCTGAAGATGACACTTCCTGGGGATTTAGAAACATTTGGGAGAAACTAACTTTGTAGTTACCTGAACATAATTGGCTCAAACAACTATTTGTTGGTATTGTAATAATAATGGCATTGTATATCTGTCATCCCCCGTGACATCTGAAGAATATTGTGCCTTAATATTGGAAAAACTCAAGAGTGTGGTATGTGAAGAGGTGCAAAAACAACAATAGGAGTAAGAAAAGAAGAGGGGGGAATTGTGAGAAACTAAGTTGTGTTTTTGCAGTAGAGAACTAATTTTCTATATTCAAAGGCAGTTGTGTAGTCATAACAAGGAGAAATGCTAAGCAGATAAGTGGACAGTAGAAGGCCTCACTGTTCCAAGATAAGGTCGAAGCTTGCGAAAAACAGGATGAGCAGTGTGGGAACAGTAAAACAAGGATGAGAAGTTCTCAAAACATAAGAAAGGAGGAAAAAAAAAAAAGGAAAAAGGAGAAATTAAAGGGTTGAAAAATAAATTGTATCTATATGGTGTAGAGGAGCGTCGAGTAGCTTGTGAACCTGTAGTACTCAGCCAAAGAGGAAACAGGGGAGGTAATCAGGTGTTGGTAAATAGGGAATAAAATGTTATGATTTGTTTACTATAATGTGCTCCTAATTGGCAGGATACCCACCATTGCAATTGCAAATGGAATAACTGCACAAAAGAACCTGTCTGAAGAAAATTCTTGACATACTTCTCACAAACCAAAGGGATACTCCATACCATAGTGTCACACTCAGCAATGCAAGGTGGAAAAAGGAAGAAGAAGGGAGGTATGGGCTCTCGTGAAAAACGTCTATCCTCCTGAACACTGGCTACATGCGTTGAGGCCCTGTGTCAAGGACATGGTCAAGCATCGCTCATTGGTGGGAAGTAGAGAGTAATTTCTTTCCTCTGCACTTCCACATGGCCTTTGCTCTTTTTTGTTGTTTGTTTGTTTGTGTTTTTGTTTTGTTTTTCCCTTTTTCCATTTCCCTTTTCCCTTTAATTAAATTATTTAATTAATACTAATTTTCCCTTTATAATCATTTTTCCTTTAATTAAATTATCCTTATCTCAACCTGTGAGTTGGTTCTTTCCTTTTCTTCTTCTCCTCCTCTTCTGATCAGGGGGAGTAAGAAAGCAATTGTGGCTGAGTTCTGCTGCCTAGCAAGGTAAAACCACCATGGTTGGCTAAGGCAGAACTCCACAAATTGGACTTTCCAACTTTGTGAAGAATCGGATAGATAAAGGAAATGTACACGTGCAAAGGAGTCTTAGCATATAGGGATTTAAACTTGACAGGGCTGAGTAGTAGAACTAAGTTGTACAAAGGAAGTCTATGAGGGGAATAAACATTGCTTAACTCTAATAACATACCTAGTGGAAATATCTTCTGCCCCTTTCATTGGACGGATGCATACCATCCAACTTGTAAGTAAGAAATGGTTGTACAAAATAACTCATGGTCTACCAGTATGATTGTCAGTCATCTATGTGTCCAGAGACCTCATAAGTGACTAGGAACTAAGGGAACATAGGAATTTCCTCCTAAGGAGCTGGGACCTTTCTAAGATTCCTGTAAAAGGCTGCATTTAGGAACAACAGCAATGTGGGGATGTGGCAGTTTCAGAGCTGCCCTGCACGATTTCACCCAACCCTCCCAAGGGGAATATAAGAGTTGAAGGCAACCATAGTGGGTGTACTCAGCAGCAGAGAGAGGTCATTGCCGGGAAAGGGGCTGAGGTAATATTCAGACCCCTGTACCCTCCCTTCTACTGCCAGAGAGCTGGAGATCTCAAGCTCTTTCAACAAAACAGCAGGAACACTGCTTTAAATGTTTCAAGCTATACTGAAAGCACTCTAAATTAAGTACTTCACAACCACCAGATTTAGATCATTTGATAATTTGAGGATGAAGAAGTTGGGGTCAATCAACTGACACAAATACACTCCCGCAGACCCCATACAGCTGCTGGAAGGTGGTGTGCTCAGGCTCATGTGAGGTGCCCGGGAACCTCCCCATGACAGATTCTTCAGAAGCTAGCAAAGGAAAGGTGGGGAGACTTTCCATCTGCTTAAAAACTTCTCTCATATACCCCCCCAAAAACAAACAAACGAACAAAAAAGACAAATACAGCCCTACTCTCCTGTTGCTCAAAACCTACTCTCCTACTTGTTTCGGGCTAAAGTTCATTTGATGATGTTACACTAATTGTACTACCCAGGAGGCAGGAATCATGCTGCAGGGGTCCTGGCCAGAATAGTTTACCATTTACTAGTTTACTATCTTCCTGAAATTGCAATCAAAAATGAAATTGGGAGTACAGGAAGAAGGACAACACATATACCTTCCCACCCTAATCTTCACCAAATAAAACATGGAACCTCATACAGAGGAAAATTTAGTATATAACAAGGGATTGAATATAGGAACCAATAATCAGAAATATTGTAAATAATGGCCTATTACAGTCTTTATTTTCATGCAGTCCTTTGATAAACTAGAACCTGAGAAGGAAACATCTAGAATGAAACATCTAGAACAGAAACCTTATTTCTTTTGTTTGTTTGTTTGTTTGTTTTTTCCAAGCATGTAGTCTGCCACTTTCTTTGGGAATGATATGTGGGCTGGGGTGTGGTAGTGGTGGACTCCTACACATCAATGTAGGTTGGAGGGTGTATATATGAAGCCAGGGAATACTTTGTGAACTCAAAAGGTATTTGGTCATCTTGGATTTAATCTCCCAATTTCAGTTAGGAAGGGGTTGGGGTTGGTGCTAAACTAATGAATGGCTCCTACCCATTGTTGTGGGTGGGGGAACAAGCATGTCTAAGGTTAGGGAATACACTGGGAAATCAGGAGGCTCATCTTCCAGTTTCTGATTTTACAATTCCTTAAATGATGAGGGGGAGCATTTTGGTTAGATTAGACAATCTACAGGAGGGGTATCTGAACATTCCTCTAAACCTCTGGAAATTGTCCTGGTAAAGCCTGAGCCTGATTCACTGTATATGAAAGGATACTGGAAGGACACAGACATAACAAATCAAACTTATAGACATGGACAAGAAACAAACTTTTCCCTGTCACACAAGTTGATGAGCTAGCAAACTACTGGTGCCACTTCCAGGAAGATCAATCTGGACTTTGCAGCCGATGAGATTGTGAAACAGGGGTCCCAGAATGGGATGGTACAGAAACAGCAGAGTTCTTGAAATCCATGGTTGTGCAGGTGGAAGGTGGAACAGGAGAAACAAGGACGGGTGTCAAGCAGGAAAGGATATAAAAAGTACAAACTGAAGCTGGTCAGTATGTTCATCTGGCTGAACCCTCTTGATCACTGCATGCTTTCCTCTTCTCGTTTTTTTAATTAAATCTCTTATTCTAAGCAATGTTTTATAATAATAGTAATAATTATAATTGTTAAATAATGCAATCTCCACAGCTTCCAGCAAGAGGTTCCAGAAGATATATTTCTACTCAAAGAAAAAAACAAAAACTGCAGCACATATTTGTATTTCTTCCTAATCTAACCTATGTGAGTCAGTAGACTAACAAAGATAACACATACAACACCAGCTAATAGTATGTCAATAATATACTAGCTTGACATGACAGTAGATATAGATTTATCAGAAGACTTAAGGAGACATATCTACTAGTGGTCATATTTCTAACGAGGAAGGAAAGCAAAAGCAATGAGGATAAAAAGAAAAAAAAAAATATCTATTCTCCCCAGGGAGCAACTTTCCTGATTTTAAATGTTTAGTTGGAGAGAAACCAGCATTAAATGAAAATTAATTAATTGAATAAATATTTATTTATTAGAGCAGGGGAAGGACTCCTCAGTTCTTCCTTCATTTAGAGTCAAAATTCTGGCTATGTGTCAGGTAAGATTTCAAAGAAGGTTGGTACTATAAAATCATTTATTTCTTCTAAGATTATTTTAAGCCTTTAGACAGGCAATCTCATTTTTTAAAAAAGGGAACTCTAGGTGAGTCAGGGATGCCAGCACTTATATAAATAATCCATTAGCATCCTGACTGAACATTGTTGTGTTGCTGGAACAGCATTGCCTCCTGTAGACTTCTCTGTGGTTGTTACTGAATAGGCACTAGGGAATTCTGTCAATGAAAGCACATTTTCTGCTTAGGAAACCTGCATAGACAGACTTTGCTAAGCAAGTCAACAAGCTCATCTATATAGGGACACTCAGAAAAATCATTATGAATTAGTTATTAAAGTGACTTGTTTAATCTGCATTGAACCCCAACTGGACAGTCTCATAGAAAATTGTAATGACCTCAATTTGATTTGGTTTAATTTACTTTGGAAGTGATTTAAGCTCATTGAATTAAACCCTGTTTTATTTTCATTATAGTTTTCACCCAGGGATTTTATGCACTTTAGCTAAACCACTTCTTATTTACACAGCATGTTAACTTGAATTAAGTATCTTGAATTACCCAATACAGAAGAAATGTAAGTAAAATCAGGAAAAATTATTCGAATTACTTTCATCATTGATACTGATTTCTATTGCATGCAGAAGGCCAGTCCATACATTTTCAGAGAAATATTCCTTACATTTAAAATCAGTAAAAATGTTGCAGTTTTGTAAAAGGATTTATTCAAAACTTACCCAAAATTTCAATACAATTTTCTAAAGTTGTAGAAAATATTATTTGTATCTAATCATAATTCGAGAATCATTTTTCTCTAGAAAAAAAAAAAAAAAAAGTGTCTAGATGTGTTTAATAAGAAAATATTAGAAACTCTGATAATGGTACTGATATTCTAAATTTGTATTACTTAGCAGGAGAGAAATGCAAGTTCAACATAAATTCAACATATATATTTGTGTTTTCTTGGTGGTGGCAATCTGAAATATGACAAATATCACAGACAAGTATATCTATCTGCTTCCTTTAAAACATTTAGAAGTTAAATGTTCAGTTTTCCTCCATGCTAAAAGTGAGCATACACTTCACAAAATTCATGAGATAGTTTGCAAATTTGCAAATTATTTTTTGCAAAATCCCCCTCTCCACCAACCCCTTCCTAGTAGCATCCAGTCATCTTTTATCCTTCAGTGTATCCTTTTCTGAAAGCTCTCTTACTCTGTATTCTTTTCATGGCCAAGTATACTGCTTTCTCTTCTGTTCATATTCTTCAGTCTCCAGTCCTTACTTAGTCTACTGCCTCTTTTCTCTCATAATCTCACTGTAGAAGCTGATCAGATAAAACCAGTGCCTGGAATTGCATTATCCAGCGCTTTCAGAATGAGAGACTGGCAATTGGAAGGGAGATTCCTGGCTCAGTTACCTCTGGATATTAAAGGATTCAGATGAGCCATGGTCATGCATGCAGTTTTTTTGACACTTGGCTTTCCTGAAGCTTGCTATTCTGAGCTGGGAAGAACTCTGCTGAAAATGAGGTGTAACACAAAAATACAATGCTGGCTTTCTAAAACTGTCTTTCATAGAAATCACAGGAGATTGATCTTAGGTCTCAAATAGGGTTTGTGTGTGTGTGCATGCTTATGCATGAGTAAATGTATAAAACATTGATAGGACAGAAAGATTACACTGTCTACTGGAATATTCTACTTCTGTATTATGGATATACATTTCCTATAAATCCCATTTTCTGCTTAAGTTACTATCATACCATGCTTACAAAAGAAGAATTTTAAGCCCAGGTACTTATTATCATTTGTGCCTTTTTACTTTACTTAAGGCTTTTGATGATTCTGAAATTATTGGTCCTGAAATCACCTGTGACAGGGCCTGAAAAGAATACTGGTATGGCTGTTGTGAGATGCCAGTAACCAATCCTCTAAACAGAGCACCATTACCATAGAATTCATGACTATCACTTTTATGTTTCCGTAGTTACATGAAGTTCTGAATCTGAGGCAGGAGACTTTGATTCAGGTTTATAAAGCAGGATTTAAAGACTTCTCAATGGAAAAATGAAAGAAACTTGATACAATGAACCACTACCTTTCCCCCATTACATTTTTAGTCACAAGTGCACCCTTAATTATGTCCATCTTTAACCTCTGATGGGTTATTAATAGTAAATATTTAAAACTTAAGCAAAAAAAAATATATTTTAGTTTGTTTTAGTTATCCTTGCTAATTAAATCCCCAGGGGAAATTGTCTGTCTGCTTTGTCTGTCTTCACAAGTATTTTTCCCAGGACATCAAGATTAGTCTAAGACACAAGGCTTCATGATGTCAGACCCTACCTGCTGAGTGCATAGTACATCTGCAGCAACAGTAATGAAGGATTGTTAAAGATCTTCTGTCACTGTGACTTCCACTCATGAAGCAGAGGAACCAATGTGCTGGGTTATTGTAGGAAGTCTTCAACTCCCCCAGCATCTATTTATTCAGCTTGGAGCATAAGAATTAGAGATATCCCTGCTAGATGATTTGTCCCAGGAGTTAGAAACATGAAGCTGTTCAGCTGCCTACAGAAAATACAGGAATATATAAGTATCCAGGAAGTTTACATGGGAAAAAAGAATATTGTAAGCACAAAATACAATGTAATGGAAAATATGAGTTAAATAATGTTATTGCCCTTCTTTATTTCAATTAGACAACAGAAATTAAGTGAGATAGTATAAATTCCTAGTTCATCTTTTCTTGTCACTGAAGTACTAATTTGTTGAAACATTTTTCTCACTGTTCTGTGAATTGGTGGTATACAGAGGTGTTATACAGAGGAATAACATTTTATTTCTTTCTCTTTGAGTACTGTCAGCTCCCTGTTTTGAATACAGACAAATATTTTCAGTTAAAAAGAACCCGAGTATATGCAAATATAAATTTTGTTGTGTAAAACTGGTGTTTAGAGGCAAAAAAAAAAAAAAAAGTATTTCAGACATCTCATACATAAAAAGTAGAAATAAACTGAGATTACGACTCTTTATGAACATGTGAACACAGCCTTCATAAAGTATATAGCTTTGTTTCCTCAACCATTTTATATAAGTCATAGTTGTTTATGAATGGGAGATGCTTTGCTTCTACATCAGTCTCTGAGCACATTATCGATAGAGGAGATTCTGTCTAGCCTAGGGGGGCTCACAGCTGCCCATCATGTGCTCAGCTATTTGGGCTGTTGGCTGTGTAACAGATTTGTAAAAAGAGGCAGCTGCTTTTGGGGAAATAATTCTTAACAGTGTTTCAGCCTGAATTCTTTTAATATCCTTTCTTGCACAGAAGGATAATTTTATGTTTGTGGCTTGGCTAACGCATATTGCCTTTTAAAAACAAAAAAAGTGATAGTTTATTGTATTGTGCTCTATTGTGTGAGAAAGATTAACAATACGATAGTCGAACTCCTGTGCAAACTGAACATAGCAGAGAATTATGACTGAGAATATTATAATAATTAGGAAAAAAAAAAAAAGGAATGAATGACTATCCAAACATCTAATGTATCTGAAATTAAATATATGATAATGTATCAGAACATTCATGAAAGCAACCTGTAAAAGCAAGTCTCTGCTAGGTATATTTTTCTGATGACTCGCAAATAAAAATTATAAAGAGATCAAAGAAGAAATGTATTGCTATCATATGACATTTCCTTTTATTAAACCATTCCAAATGTGATGCTTCTAATTATATTTGCATATTATGAGTAAAGAGCAATACTCATAAATGCTGTGAGCCAGAGAAACTTCCTGAAGTGAAGTTGTTATTTTGATTTACACCAACTAAGGGTGTGCCAGAAGTGCAGTTTGAATAAATGGTTACTTTCATCTCAGACTCTTAACTATTGCAGATTTTACTGTACTAATGCTTCTTACAGTAACTATACTATTAGAGTTTTAACATTATGGTCTGTACATAGCATGAAATCTTGTGTATATAAATAAGGAAACTATATACACAAAGTTTAACAGTAAGATTTATATACTCACATACTAAATCAAAACTCTAAAGTTTATGATTTTTAAAGAAGTTTTATATGCAGAATAAATAAACCAGAGAAATAAACCTGATTATGAATGTTAATGTGTGTAAATCAGAATTCTGACAAATATTAATGAATCATGGAAAACGGATTATACTTAGAAAGCATTTTTAATGTGGTAATTCTTGGTTTTGTTTCACAGAAAATACTCACTTTTGAGATGTATGCTTTAAGCAGTTCTATTTTATATTTCTAAAACAACAGAAAATCTCCTGCAGCCATCATTTAATTAAATAAACTAAAACTCTCCTATCCCCACTCCACCCCCCAAAGCTATGGATCGAAATCTTAGAAAGCACCAGGTATAGAGCTAATGTTTACAACACCTAGATTTTCAACCTGAAATCAACGATGCACAAGAACTGAAGATCAAGTCCCTGGTCCAGACTAAGAGCCTAAACTTCATATAATTCACTTTTGTTATTGTTCTCTTTTAGCTAGGTGGTTTTAAAGGCTTAGTAGCATCAAGTTAGAAAATGAATTGACTGAAGTTCGTTCGGTGTTCAATACTGTGTTTATCATTGTTTGTGCCAGTCACAAGTTTTTCCCATAGTATGAGTCAGGGAGTAAAATTATGACTATTTCTCTGTCCCCTGAAAATTGACTTCAGAACAGTCTTTTTGGGTGGAATGATAACTACCACCTAAATTAAAAGAAATATTAATATTTAATTCAGAGCTAACATCCCTTAGGACAACACATTATTGCTTTTATTGTGGATTTATACTAACATCAGACAGAACAGAACCCAGTAATGATCAGCTATGCAGCTTTGTCACTGGGGTAAGCTGCTTTATCATCATCCCCTCCAAGGACACTTTCCTTCTGTGAATTGTTCTAACTTCTCTACTCTGACCTTCGTACATGCATTTTTCAACACTTTCTCAATTTTGCCATCTCAGTTCAGTCAAAACACTCACACTGCATAACTCTAGTCTCTCTGCTTCCTTCTCCCTTTATTATTATTAATTATTATTATTGTTATTCACATATATTTGTCACACAACTTTTAAACCCAGCTCAGACCCTTACAACATTTATCTCATTTAATGAGGCCATGTAGGAAACATACTGATTTATATTAGAATATCTTCCTCACCCTCATTACCTTTGGTAATGAGCTTCACCAAAAAAAAAAATTGTATTTGATTGTATTTGATGGCCAATGGGATGAGGTTCAACATGGCTAAATGCCAGGTCCTGCACTTTGGCTACAACAACCCCATACAGAGATACAGGCTTGGAGGAGAGTGGCTCCAAAGCTGTGAAGAGGAAAAGGATCTGGGGGTGCTGGTTGATGCTCATCTGAACATGAGCCGGCAGTGTGCCCAGGTGGCCAAGAAGGCCAGTGGCATCCTGGTTTGTATCAGGAACAGTGTAGCCAACAGGATCAGGGAGGTGATCATCCCCTTGTATTCTGCTCTGGTGAGGCTGCACCTCAAGTTCAGCTTCAGGCCCCTCACTACAAGAAAGACATAGAGGCCCTGCTGCATGTCCATATCCAGAGAAGGGCTACAAAGCTGGTGAAGGGCCTGGAACACCAATCCTATGCAGAGCGGCTGAGGGAATTGGGGTTGTTCAGTCTGGAGAAGAAGAGGCTCAGGGGAGATATCATTGCTCTCTGCAATATGAAAGGAAGTTGTGGGGAGCTGGGGGTCGGCCTTTTCTCACAAATAACTAGTGATAGGACTAGAAGGAATGGCCTCAAGTTGTGCCAGGGGAGGCCTAGGTTGGAAATAAGGAGACATTTCTTCTCACAAAGAGCAGTCAGTCATTGGGACAGGCTGCCCAGTGAAGTGGTGAAGTCACCGTCCCTGGGGGTGTTCAAGGAAAGGTTGGATGTGGTGCTTAGGTACACGGTTCAGTGGGTGATATTGGTGTAGGGGGATGGTTTGACCGGATGATCTTGGAGGTCACCTCCTCAATTAAGGTCAACCTTAATGATTCTATGATTCTGTGATCCTTATAATTGGGGATTTTTTCCAAACTCAATTAAAAGAAATTATAAGCTCAGTATGGGCTGCAGGAAGTTGAAACTTTCTATGTATAACATTGGAGTTTGCAGTATCAGAGGTGAATTCACAGGGTACAATGAGTATGAACAGTTTACACAAGTTACTTTTATTGTATGTAATTTCTCATCTTCCCTAAATCTTCAAGGTAGGTGTAGGGAAAAAATAAAGTACAGCATTACATCATTGTTTATTGGTTCTTTCATTCTTCTATCTTTTTATTAAGTGAAATAAAATTGGGAAACGGCAAATGAAAAACAGTAAACAGCAGGCTGAATTCATAAAAGAAAAGTGATTCACCTGTATTCATGACTATAAATGGACAAGCAATGCCTATCTGGATATTCATGTATACATAAATTGGGGAAAAAATAAACAGTAAAATGCATTCAATAAATATATTTAACCTTGACAGTCAAGAACTGTTGCTGACTTAAAGAAGAAACAGTGGAAAACATTTTTGTATTTTTCTTCCTCTTGGAAAAGAAATGGGAAGCACACACTAGGTCATCTAGTCCTTCATATGGGAGAACCATTCTCTTTAAATTGCTCTTTCATATTCAGTGCAGTAATACAATTCTTTTTGAGGTGAGCACAAAGAAAATAGAAAAAGAGAGAGAGAGAGAGAGAGAGAGAGAAGCCATCATTTCTCCACAGGGATCACATGAGACACTTCTGAACAAGTTGATATTTACTAGGACACCTCAAGTGCTTCTCTATGGCAGAGAAAATATTTCTCTTACTAAGAAAAAAGTAGCATACACTCCTAAAGGAGACAGTGAAAATATTAAACCCATCTTCATTAATTTTCATGATATCTGAGTGCCTGAATCTACTAATTTCCAAACACTGTTGACCTGTCTTTCATATCTAAATCTCAGTGACTCAGCACAAGAAATGCTGTGACTCAGTTTTCAGACCACTTTTCCAAGTCCTCCTCACCTAATGCAGTGTGACAACCATGCAAGTTCCTGGGAATCCATGTGTGCCCATATATATTCATTGCATGAGGAGAGGAGAGGAGAGGAGAGGAGAGGAGAGGAGAGGAGAGGAGAGGAGAGGAGAGGAGAGGAGAGGAGAGGAGAGGAGAGGAGAGGAGAGGAGAGGAGAGGAGAGGAGAGGAGAGGAGAGGAGAGGAAGAACTAAAAGAAAGAGAAAGAGAGAAAAGAGAGAAAAGAGAGAGAAAGAGAGAAAGAGAGAGGGAAAGAGAGAAAGAGAGAGAGAAAGAGAGAAAGAGAAAGAGGAAGGAAGGAAGGAAGGAAGGAAAGAAGGAAGGAAGGAAGGAAGGAAGGAAGGAAGGAAGGAAGGAAGGAAGGAAGGAAGGAAGGAAGGAAGGAAGGAAGGAAGGAAGAGAATGAAAGAACAAAAGAAAGAAAGGAGGAAAGGAGGAAAGGAAGGAAGGAGGAAAGAAAGGAAGGAGGAAAGAAGGAAAGAAAGAGAAATAAAAAAAATAATCTGCAGTTTCTGATTTCCCCATGCAAAAGTGAGGTCACGTTGGGTGGATTAACCTCTGTCATCACACAGTTATTTGTTCCATAACTTTTTTTGGCTTATTTAATTTTTTTGTTAGATTCAGCAAAATAGCTCTTGCTAGATTCAGAAAAATAGCTCTTGCATTTCGATTAAATTAATTCAAATAGGAGAGGAGCAATGAAACAACAGTGTATCTGTTTCACATTATTGTTTTATCACAGGGGTTTACTGACTGGGCTATTCACCAATTTAGAGGTCTACCTTAATGATTCTAATGGCCATGCTGATATGAAGTGCAAGTTTGCTTTTCTGCATAAAATACAATGGAATAGGACTTACACTGTTACACTTTCTTTTACATGGAAAAAATAGCATTTTTTTTAGCATATATTTAGCATCCTTAGGATTTTAATAAAAATTATCCACACTGAAAACCAAAAATAACATACAAAGTTATGTAGAGATGAGAAAATATCTTTAGAAAATATAACTCTAAAATGTATGAGGAGTCATGCATGTTAATGACAGAAAATCCTACTTATGTCTGGAGAAAAGGTGAAGCACTGTAGATGTGTGATTTTGTTGTTGTTGTTGTTCAAAATTAAGTAGCCTTGTTACAATTATGTAACAAACACAGTTAATCATGTGATTACATTTTTTTCCTACAAGTTTTAATGTCTCATTTTACTTTTAACCTTTTGTTTTGTTTTGCTTTAAATTTCAGTATTACTTCTTCTCAGTGTGTCTGGTATGTAGAGGCAGAAATTCTAAGAAAAAGCCTTATGTTCCTCCAGGATGATGTATACAATATTAATCTATTTCAAAAACATGGTTACATAAGTGTTTAACAAATGCTTTCCTAACAGTATATATCATTTGTGTATAAAATAGCATAAGGATATTGAATTTCATGCGACAATTTTCATTTATATTAGCTAGGGCTCTTGCCCATGTTTTAAACAAATGTTTTCACAATGCCTAGAACAGCTGAAGCTGGAAAGTACCTCTAGAGATCAGATCCAACCCCTGCTAAGAGC
The DNA here is from genome assembly GCF_009819795.1 of Aythya fuligula. NCBI lineage: Eukaryota > Metazoa > Chordata > Aves > Anseriformes > Anatidae > Aythya > Aythya fuligula. The sequence goes on along the minus strand of NC_045559.1, from coordinate 122,511,229 downwards.
AGAGTCAGCAAAAGCAGGTTGCTCAGTGCCATGTTCCGTCAGGTTTTGAATATCTCCAAGAATGTAAGCTTTGTATTCTCTCTGTGCAACTTCTCCCAATGTTTTATAAACAGTGTTATCAGTATTTATTTTTTTCTTATGTTAAGGTAGAATTTCTTTTATTTCAGTTTGTGCCCATTGCCTCTCATCCTGTAACTGGGCATCGATGAGAAGAGTCTGGCTCTGTTGTCTTTACTCCTGTCAGAGGCATTTATGCACATAGATAAAATAAACTTGATCCTTCTCCAGGATGAGCAGTTCCAGCTTTCTCAGACAGTTCTCAAATGATCGATGCTCCAGTCCCTTCATAATTTCTGTGGCGTGTCACTGCACTCACTCCAATATGTCCATGTGTCTCTTATGCTTGGAGCCCAGTACTGAATCCAACACTCCACGTGTGTCCCACCAGGGCTGAGTAAAGGGGAAAGATCACCTCCCTTGACCTGCTGATGATGCTCTGCCACAATGGTGATGGCCTTCTTGGCCACAGGGTGAATGTGACAGTCCTGGCACACTCTGCAAGGCTACTGTGGTCCAAGTTCCCCCTCCCAGACCTTGGCTTCTGCTTCCACTGTCTCACTGTCCCCATTTTCTGGGTCCAGCCAAGTGGAGAAATTAAACAGCCTGTCCAGAGGAGCTTGCATGTTTGGTGAAACTATAGAAATATTGTAAGGAATTGAGGTGTGTGTGGTGAAGCACAGACAATTAGGGGATCTGGACATGTTCAAGGGAGATATAAAAGCGTCCAATTCCCCCTGAAGATAAAGTTAGCTACTACAGATCTTTCACACAAAATAAAACATCACAGTATTCAACACCTTGTATAACAATTAGCAGGTGCAGCAATCATCAGCTGGTATTTCAACAAGTCCCCTGTGGCTTCAGATTTGGCAGCATCTGGACAAATATCATTTGCACATTAGTGTTTCACTCTTTAGGACACTAGGTTCAATATTCTTGTAATGTTATGGAATAGTTTGCCCTTCGCTCCTGTGGGGAATAGTCATTCCAAAACTTAGTCAAATTTCAGCAATACAATTATAAGCATCAAAACTTTATGAGTTTTGTGTCTCAGGAAAATGAAAGGTGTTTAGAATCCACCTACAATGATGAAAATGAATTAAAACTCTGGTTTTGGAGAACAGTTATTTACTAAAGGGAAACACAGCAATTAGTTGCATATCTTTCACTTTAATCAGTACTAATCAATACTAATCAGTACTAATCAATAGCTAATGAACTTATTCCTTTCTTTTTTAGATGTTGTAAATATAAAGCAGATTTGGATGTCCAATCTATGTTAACACACTGTTCATGTGTTCATTCTTGGAGTGTCCTACATAGCTTCAGGCTCCATACTTCAAGTGCCATAGCAATTAATACTCAGAATCAAGACTCAAACCACCTCCTGACTACATAGAATCACAGAGTGTTCCACAGAAGTTGGAAGGGACTCACAAGGGTCATCAAGTCCAATCCTGGCTCCACACAGAACTACCTAAAAAAACATTTATCTAAGAGCATTGTCCAAATGCTTCTTGAATGCTGACAGGCTTAGGGCTTTGACCACTTCCCTGGGAGCCTCTTCCAATACCTGGCCAACCCAACAGGGTTACACTATGCCAGGTGCAGGATCTGGCTTTTTTTTCTTTTTTTTCTTTTTTTTGTTATTTTTTTAATTTCATACAGTTTGAATTTCGTATCACAGACAAACCACCTTCTACATTGGAAAAAAAAAAAAAAAAAAAAAAGGGAAGGGTGTCAAAAAGTTGAAAGACTGCTACCTTTCTGCCTAAGTCTAGCTTTTACTTTAGAGACAGAGATATACCCCTTGTTGTCAACAGGGGAGTTTCTAGAATGAAGAAAAATAGCCTTCCTGCCTGTACTGGGTCTGTCTGGGATGGAGTTGACTTTCCCTGCAGCAGCCCATACAGTGCTGTGCTAGACACTTGTAGCTAGAACAGCACTGGCATCACAATAGTGTTGTGTCTGCTGCTGAGCAGTGCTGGCACCGCATCAGGACTCCCTCCAACCCCACAGGAGCCAGCAGGCTGGGGGTGGGCAAGTGATGGGGAGGGGATATCACCAGGGCAGCTGACCTAAACCAACCAAAGGGATGTTCCATGCCATATGACACCACACTCAGCAATAAAAGGTGGGGGAGGGAAAGAGAGAGAAAGGGTTCTTGTTATGAAGATGTCTGTCCTCCTGGGCAACTGGTATGCATATTGAGACCCTGCTTCCAAGGACATGGCCGAACGTTGCTTGCTGATGGGAAGTAGTACTTTTTTTTTTCCTCTCTCTCTGTGCTTCCACATGGCCTTTGTTTTTATTTTTAATTCTTCCATTTCTATTTAATTAAATTATCCTTATCTCAACCCCTGAGCTTTTTTTTTTTTTTTTTTTTTTTCCAGAATACTTTATTTTCCTCCTCTTCTTCTAAGGAGGGGGAGTAAAAGAGCAGTTGTGGTGGAGTTCAGCTACCCAGCAAGGTAAAACCACCACACTGCTATACCAAATATGAGATACATCTTAAACTGTAATGAGGTAAGCACTAGATCACCTACAAGCCTGATTCCAGTTAAATTAGAAATTCCTTCAGGTAAATGTGTTAGTTCTGAAGTTACACCTCCACCATCCCTAGAAATTTTAAGAGGGAAAAATACAGTGATATTTTGGGAATATACTAGGTGGTGAAGAAGATATAACCAGGATTTAAGGGTAAAATGCAGTGGCAAATTTAAGCTAAACATGAAGAAAATAATCTTCTTAACAATAAGACCTCTAAGACAGTAAAATATTCTCTTAGGAAAGTGAGGGAAAGCCTCTCACTTTAGCAATGTGCATGGAAATGAGTTTTAAATGGTGTTTGATGTGTGCTAGAAAGAAATTTGTGAGTCACTACACTGTACTTTGAAGACCTCCTGAAGTTTTTTGAAAATATATGCCTTCCAGTCAAGTGAAATATCTGCTTGACTGCTCAGTTCTCAATATGGAGATAACCACAAGGATTTTCAGAGGTGATTTTTGCCAGAGTTACCACTATGATCAGAGAGAAAATAATGTGGACAGATGAACAGGTTTACATGCTAGCCTTCAAGCAACCTCGTGGTTGCAATGGCCCAATGGGTAGTGTAAATACTACCTGTAGCTTCATCTGGCCTCCTTTCTTCAGTGAAATTGCCCCGGGTACGTCTGCCCTAAATGTTGGAAATGAGTGGCAATTCAGGTATGTAACTTGAGTCACTTATATTGTTTATTTAAATAACTGTAATCCACTCAGCTTAGGGATGAAACCAAACTGGCAAATGTTTCAATCACAGATGAGGCTTTCAGGGACCCACAGACACTTCTGGGGCCACTTCAGGAGTCTGGGCTCTTGCAGCCTGCCCTGGACAGACTGCAGCCAGGTATGGCTACTCATTCTGCAAAAACTCTTGTTCCACTTATGTGGAACAAGAGCCAGATATGAAATGTTCTTTCCACAGACTTTCACTCCCCCCCCCCCATCCCCCCTTAGGGAAAAAGAAAAGAGATGAAGATTCTAATTTCAAATTAAATTTCTTAATGTAGTCACAAATTTAGCCATTTGACTACTTGATGACACAAGTGCCCAGCCTGATAGCCTCATCATTGTCAGAAATCATTCAGAAATCATACAATTTTACTGTTGTGGTCACTGGGGCAGGGGGAGAAGTGGGGGTGCATGTACAGCCAGCCCAGCTTTCACAAATGACTTCTGATGAGCACGAATGCAAGCAGTGTGTTTATGTGTGTGAATGCTTATAGTGAGTGCAGATTTTTTTTATTTTTTTTTAGTACATTTGCCCAAAACTAATAATGTTTGAGAAGAAAATGACTATCATCTGGATACTAAGAAGTCATGTAGAGAAGTGGAAAGAAGCATAAACATTCACTTCAGGGGAGAGACCCTGGACTGGAAAGAGCAGGAGGAAAAAACAGTCTTCCAGCACTGCCAGAAGTTGCCCTGCAGCACCACAGCCCCTGCCCAAGCCATAAGGAGCAGCATCCCTGCCGGACACCATGCGCGTCCTGCCCCTGGCTATGGGGTGCTCCTTGCAGGCTAGGGACAGCAAGTGGAGATCCACCATGGATGTGCATAGGCAGCCTCATGGAGTGCTTTTGCACCACAATACATTAGCAGGTGACAGGAGTATGCATCGGGCTCCTATGCCTCCCATAGGAGGGGTGTGCAAGCAAGGCACCCCCACTCCCATGAGGGAGAGGGTTACTGGTAACCCATATTTCCTGGGGAAAGTGAGCTGTGCACATAACTGTGTACTTGGGGGGGGGAGGGGAGGAAGTTTTGAAGATTCGTAATAGAAGAATGTTTCGGAAATTCTTTATTATAATTTCTTTGTTTTTATTTATTTTTCAAGATGGCAAAACTACAGATTATCTTTGCATTACAGATACCAATCCTGAATGTATTGCTCATTCATTGCCAGTTAATTACATATTTTAAGAACTCAATAAAATGCTTTGATCTTGATTTGATTTACACTATCTGAAATGAGTTTTCTCCCTGTGACTATCAGAAAACATTAAAGAATTGCTAATAGCCAAAGGAAAACCTGCAAAATTTGAAGCTTTAAATAAGATACTCTTAATGGCACAATCAAATACTAATTTACATCAAATTATTCCTGCTTATATATATATATACACACATATTTATAAGGAGATGGAAAACAAACAAACAAACAAAATTATATTGCTTTCTCTCTAAAGGATTTTGAGATTTTTTTTTGCGAGAGATATTAACTTGTGAATGTAAAAGGTAACAATCCATCAGATGTTGGCAAAGATATGTATTTACCCACAGACACAATATGGGGCATATGGTGTTAAAAGACAACAATATACTATTTCATGCATTTGCCTAAATTTCTCCCTAACTCAAGTGATAGAAATTGAAAATGGGTTGAAATTCTGTGGTCATAAAAGATTTTTTTTCAATGTCTTTGACTTCTGCAGATGAAAGAGTAAATTATAATGCTTATAAGAGGATACATGAATTTACAAAAAGTCTCAGGGCATCGTTCCTCTCTAAATTGCCCCTTGACTAAATGAAATGCAATGTTATTTCACATCATCCTCTGAAATTTTGTTCTAGGAATTCGTATGATAAATTGTAACAATATGAAATACTTAATCTAAAGAATTCCACTGGGAAATTCATTTTTTCCATTCTCTCTAGCTTTTGACTGTATGTAGTGATTTCAGAAGAGCTTTGTTTGCAAATGACATAAAATAAAATGCATGCTTGAAACACATTTTCATATGAAAGAAGTCGAGAAAGAGCTCATACGTCTATAGAAGTCTGTGTGAAATCCTTGCATAAACTGAAAACCATATCACATATTCAGGTAATTGTCTTAGAAACACCACACTTTTCTTGTAAGAATGAAATAATGTGCTTGAAAATGACTCAGTAAGGGAGGTTTCCATAAAAATCATACTCTGTTAAAAAAAAAAAAAAAAAGAAGTCTTTAAATATCTATAAAAAGTTGTGAGAAGTAATCATCAAGATATCATTTAGTGCCATCTGTCTAGCTTTCCAATGTCTGATGCACTCTACAGTGGAATGAGCTCAAGTGAATGGCTTATGACTCAAAAATGAGAACATTTTCTTTAGCCCTCGTTTCTTTTTTTTTTTTTTTTTTTTAATGTTTTCCATTTGTCTATGAAATCATCTTAAATGTTATCAGTTGAATAGTATAATTCAAACAAAACAAAACCAAAAAAAAAAAAAGAGGAAGAAAGAAAAAGAAAAAAAGAGGAAGAAAGAAAAAGAAAAAAAAAAAAAAAAAAAAAAGAAGGAAAAAAAGGAAATAAGAGAAAGCAAGAAAGCAAGTAAGCAAGCAAGCAAGCAAGCAAGAAAGAAAGAAAAAGAAAGAAAAAGAAGAAGCAGCAGAAGAAAAGGAAACCCACTTCTCTTCGTTAGAAGATGTTTATTTTGAAAGTTTTTTTTTTTTTCCCACTTCACTAAAAACATTTAGCTCACCAAGATTTACAAATACTGATTGCAAAAATATTCAAAGGTACATATTTTCGTTTGGTGTAAATGCATGTGGTGGAGTATCCACACACATTTGGTGTAAATGCATGTGGTGCTCAAAGAATCCACTTCAGTTTTAGGAAAAGGAGAACCTTGGCCATAGCCAGAACATGAAGAGGAAGCAAATTGTAAAGGTCTGATCCCACGCTATTCGTGACCATGTATGATTAGTCTAACTACAAGAGTAGTCCAATAGGATTTTCAGTTGTTTTAGTAAGCACTGAAAACAAAAACTAGAACTGAACAGATATATATATATATTTTGATTTAAAACACAATATTTGATGGAAAATTTTGCTCCACTTTTATTAGCATATATATATATATATATATATATAAGTTTAAAGCCAAAAAGTTTCTATTTCCTTTGTATGAGGGGAGAATGTATGCACGTTTTAACTTCACTTATCTTACCCTATTTTTCATTTTTAATATGATTCCCTTTTTCTGCAAATCATAAAATTAGACAATAACTCAGATGGGAAGAGACCTCAGGACACCTCTAGTCCAGCCTTACGTTCAAAAGACCTGCAGGGATGGAGACTGCACAACCTCTCTGGAAACTTGTTTCACCTCTTGACCACCCTCATGGTGCGAAATTGTTTCTTTTCGTCCATCTTGAACGTCCCATGTTTCCTGCCCACTGTCCCTCATCCTCCTGAGATAAGTTGGGGTTCCCGGTCTCAGCAACCTCCATGTGGATGGGGTGCGTGGCTGCTGGGGCCCTGCACCAAGCCCTACTCCCCTGGCCCTGGTACACAGGGCCACTGCTCCTGCTCTGACCATCCTGGAGACTTCCCTGGAGTTTTCCCACTTTCTCCAAGTCTCTGCTCTACTAGGAGGCCCAACTGGAGCCAGCACTCCAGGTGGGGTCTGTAGGAGCTGGTCCCTTCCCTCAATCCATGGGGTAGCTAACACAAGCCAGGATGCTGCTGACTGGCCCTGCTTCCAGGGCACACTGCTGGCTTTTGTCCTGCTTACTGCCAGCCAGGAACCCAGGGCCCTTTCCACAGACCTTCTCCCCAGCTTCTCAGCCCCCAGCCCATAGCTGGCATTTGTCCTTATTGAATAGAATGATTAGTGGACTCATTCAGTTCTCTACAAATGGCAGCCCTGCCCTTGAACATATCAGTTGGCCCTCCTATCCCCCCTCACTCCACCCCTCACCCCCCCATCCCCGGTTTGTTTTCATCTTCACTGTTGGTAAGTGTGTACTCTAACCCACCTCCATTTTTTTTTGACAGAGGTGTTCATCAGAACACCCTTCCTGTTCCCTTTTATTCCTACTGCACTACTTTTGAAGCTGGTCCCTTAAGTAAGGAAATAAAGAGGAGTTTCAGCACTTTCAATGGTTATGGGGTTTGGGCTTTTCTTTTTCTTTCAAGTTTTTTTTTCCTTTTTTATTATTTGGAATAAGAAGTGAGAAGTAAAACATATAGTAAAAGAAAAAAAAAAAAAAAGAAAAAAAAAGAAAAAAGAAAAGGATAAAAAAAAAAAAAGAAAAAAGAAAAAGAAAATGAAAATCTTGACATGGAAAACACAGGCTCCTTTCCAAAATATTTACTTTGCAAAATACAAACTGACGGGGAAAAAAAAAAAGCCCAGGAAAGAGAATTTGATATGATTTTAAATCAGACATGGTTTTATTATTATTTCTCCCAAAATAGCTTACATTGCCCCTCTGAAAGCACTTGATTTAAGTGACCTCTTGATTTACTTTTGATAGGAAAATGTTTATAACATTTTTTTTACCAACCATGTGATAAATTTGTGAAAGTCTTACCCAGCCAAACAATGGCATATGAATTAATAATAAATACCATCAGCTATCCCTAAGGATAGTCCTGTATTTCCTCCTAATTTATCCTAATTTCTCTTAATTGCAGGTGCATTGTCAAACCTGTAGACACAAATATATATAAAAGTATATATAATCAAATATATATTAATTAAAATGCACTGGATAAGTGGTTAAATCTCTGATTTTATCTTTTTTTTTTTTTTTTTTTTTTTTTTTTTTTTAATTTGGATTCACATCTGATGTTCCATGTCTTACATGGAAAGGGAAATTGCTTGACATAAAAGGAAAAGAATTTCCTTCAATTATTCACTAGACTGTTAACACATAGTCGATTAAATTGAGCAAGGAGCCAGCCACATTCAGAATAACTGAGGCCTGAAACTCTCATGCAGTTATGCTGGATCAATGATTGTGATAAAGACAGAAAATTATGGTCCAACTAAAGAAACACCCTTGATATATTTCCCATTGGATGGAAAAAATACTTAACATACTGTACAAATTGGGGATATGGTCCTGTTCTCATTTCCAAAGAATTAGCACGGAATCAAATAAATGAGCCAAGCAAGAATGTTACTGAACCATTTATAACCAGGGAATGTGCAAGCAATTATTTCATGTCAGTGTGACAAGAGAAAATTGCATTTAAATTGTGCTGCCAATAAACATAACATCATTTTTTATTTTTCAGGACTGGTGCCTCAGGGAAGGGCTGTGTGATTCAGAGTGGAAAAGTTTCTGAGCATTTAAAAATGCATTAATCTCGATTATTTGATATATCCCATGAGAGTTCAAACTCAGGAGGATTCTTCATTCCTCCTCTTCCACACTAGTGCTTTACTTTGATCCTCAAATCCACAGAACAGTTCATGGTTGTGGGGACCCCTGAAGAGCACATGATCTCATTGATCATTAAGAGTAGGGTCTTACATAAGGCATCTATGGCCCTGTCAAGCCAAGTATCAAATATTTCCAGTGAAGGAGATCCCTTCAGTTCTTCAAGCAACCTATTCAAAAATTTAATCTTTGTCACCTTGAGCAATTCTTTTCACGTACCCAGCCTGAATTTCTCCTACAGCAACTTGCGCCCATTGTTGCTTGGCCTGTGCATCCATATTCAGGAAGAATCTCCTTCTCTGTAGCAACTTTTTAGGTATTGAAAGGCTATGATTAGATCCTCCTGAGTATTCTCTTCTCTAGGCTGAACAGTCCCAATGTTCTCAACTTTTCCCCATATGCCGAGTTCTCCAGCCATCTTGGTGGCCCTCTGCTGAACTTTGTCCAATTTTTTTGTATCTGTCAAACTGAGGAAGAAACAAAACTGTGCCTTCTATTTCATGTCTAAATAGAATCATAGAATCGTAGAATCATAGAATATCCTGAGTTGGAAGGGACCCTTAAGGATCATCAAGTCCAACTCTTGACACCGCACAGGTCTACCCAAAAGTTCAGACCATGTGACTAAGTGCACGGTCCAATCTCTTCTTAAATTCAGACAGGCTCGGTGCAGTGACCACTTCCCTGGGGAGCCTGTTCCAGTGTGCAACCACCCTCTCTGTGAAGAACCCCCTCCTGACGTCAAGCCTAAATTTCCCCTGCCTCAGCTTAACCCCGTTCCCGCGGGTCCTGTCACTGCTGTTAATGGAGAAAAGGTCTCCTGCCTCTCGACACCCCCTTACGAGGAAGTTGTAGACTGTGATGAGGTCTCCCCTCAGCCTCCTCTTCTCCAGGCTGAACAGGCCCAGTGACCTCAGCCGTTCTTCGTACGTCTTCCCCTCCAGGCCTTTCACCATCTTCGTAGCCCTCCCCTGGACACTCTCCAACTGTTTCATGTCCTTTTTATACTGTGGTGCCCAGAACTGCACACAGTACTCGAGGTGAGGCCGCACCAGCGCAGAGTAGAGCGGGACAATCACCTCCCTTGACCTACTAGCGATGCCGTGCTTGATGCACCCCAGGACATGATTGGCCCTCCTGGCTGCCAGGGCACACTGCTGGCTCATATTCAACTTGCTGTCTACCACGACCCCCAGATCCCTGTCTTCTAGGCTGCTCTCCAGCGTCTCGTCGCCCAGTCTGTACGTGCAGCCAGGGTTTCCCTGTCCCAGGTGCAGGACCCGGCACTTGCTCTTATTGAACTTCATGCGGTTGGTGATCTCCCAGCTCTCCAACCTATCCAGATCCCTCTGCAAGGCCTTTACACCCTCATTCGAGTCCACAACTCCTCCAAGTTTGGTATCATCAGCAAACTTGCTCAAAATACCTTCTATTCCTACATCCAGATCGTTTATAAAAATATTGAAAAGTACCGACCCTAAAATGGAGCCTTGAGGGACCCCACTGGGGACTGCCTGCCAGCCTGACGCAGCCCCATTTACCATAACCCTTTGGGCCTTGCCCGTTAACCAATTGCTCACCCATCGTATGATGTTTTTATTTAGCTGTATGGTGGACATTTTGTCCAGTAGGATCCTATGGGAAACCGTGTCAAAAGCCTTGCTGAAGTCCAAAAAAATCACATCAGCTGGTTTCCCTTGGTCCACCATACGGGTGATCTTATCATAAAAGGAAATCAAGTTAGTTAGGCAGGACCTACCCTTCACAAACCCATGCTGGCTGGGACCAATGACTGCTTTGTCCCCCAGGTGCGCCTCAATAAGTTCGAGAACCAACTTCTCCATGATTTTACCAGGCACTGACGTGAGACTGACAGGCCTGTAATTGCTAGGGTCTTCTTTCTGACCCTTCTTGAAAATCGGCACAACATTTGCCAGCTTCCAGTCTACCGGGACCTCTCCAAATTCTCAGGATCGTTGAAAAATAATTGAGAGAGGTTCCGCGATGACGTCCGCCAGCTCTTTCAGCACCCGGGGATGAATCCCATCCGGACCCATGGACTTGTAGGGATCCAGGTGGAGTAGCAAATCCTGCACACATTCAGGGTCAGTTGGGAGTTTGTCATCCCCACCGTCCCGGTCCTCCAGCTCAGGGCACCCTGGGTCCCGAAGCCCATCATCGGCATTGAAGACAGAGGCAAAGAAGGCGTTAAGCGTCTCTGCTTTGCCTATGTCATTGTCTGTGAGGAGACCTTCCCTATCAAGGAGCGGCCCTATGTATTCTTTAGTTCTCCTTTTTCCATTCACATATCTAAAAAAAACCTTTTTATTTTCTCTCACAGACACAGCCAGCTTCAACTCTAGGTGTGCTTTGGCCACACGAACTTTCTCCCTACAAACACGAACAGCATCTCTGTATTCTTTCCATGACACCTGGCCCTCCTTCCAGTAGCGAAACACTCTCTGTTTCCGCCTAATCTCCATTAGAACGTTCCTGGTCAGCCATGCCGGCCTCCTGCCCCGCCTGCCTGACTTGCGATATTTAGGAATTGCCTGATCTTGTGCTTCTAGGAGGCATCGCTTAAAGAATGACCAGCACTGGTGGACATCGAGGCCTTCAAGAGCAGTTTCCCAGGGGACCTTGCTGACTAGTTCCCTGAGCAGCCTGAAGTCCGCTTTCCCCATATCTAGGGATGAGGTTTTGGTGGCACTTTTCCTTCTGTCACCATAAATTTTGAACTCAACCACTTCATGGTCGCTATGACCGAGGCGGCCACCAATCACCACATCTCCCACCAGACCCTCTCTGTTTTCTAGCAACAGGTCTAGGAGGGCACCTTTCCTAGTTGGCTCCGTTAGCACCTGCACCAAGAAGTTATCATCTAGGTGCTTCATGAACCTCCTGGACTTGCTCGTGTCAGCTGTGTGGCACTCCCAGTTAACATCTGGCAAGTTGAAGTCCCCCATAAGGGCAAGGGGAGTTAATCTCGAGGCCTCTCTTAGTTCTGTAAAGAATAATTTATCGGCGCTATCGTCCTGGCCAGGCGGTCTGTAATAGACTCCCACAACGACATCCCCTTTATTCGTTCGTCCCTTGATCCTTACCCAGAGGCTCTCAACTTTGCCATCGCCGACCTGAAGTTCCACACAGTCCAGCCCCTGCTTCACATACATCGCCACCCCACCACCTCGCCTACCCTGCCTGTCCCTCCTGAAGAGCCTGTAACCATCTATCGCAACACCCCAGTCACAGGACTCATCCCACCAGGTTTCGCTTACGCCGATGATGTCGTAGTTGCGGGACTGGGCCAGGACTTCTAGCTCATCCATTTTATTCCTCACACTGCGTGCATTCGTGTAGAAACACTTCAGGTGCATCTCCTTACACTCAGCACCTTGTGGATCTGACCGGAGGACCTCACTGGCACACAGCCCCTCTGATTCTAGCGTACCATCCCTTAGGTCTTCACCGGCGTGCCTGGTTTTATCCCCTTCCCCCTTCTACTCTAGTTTAAAGCCCTATCTATCAGCCCTGCCAACTCCTGACCAAAGATCCTCACCCCTCTCCGAGAGAGGTGCATCCCATCCAGTGCCATCAGGCCCGGTGTAGCATAGACCTTCCCGTGATCAAAGAAACCAAAATTCTGCCGGTCACACCAGTCTCGAAGCCACGAGTTTATGTGAACAGCACGCCTTTCAGCTTCGATCCCCCCTATCGGAAGGACAGAGGCAAACACAACCTGCGCCCCTGATCCTCTAAGTAGTCGCCCCAAATCCCTAAAGTCTCTCTTGATCGCCTTCGGACTTCTCGTTGCTACTTCATCACTACCAGCCTGAAAGACCAGTAGCGGGTAGTAGTCAGTGGGCCGTGCCAGGCGCTTGACTTTCTTGGCAAAGTCTCTCACCCGAGCCCCAGGGAGGCAACAGACTTCTCTGCAGGTTGGGTCCGGTCGGCATATCGGTCCCTCTGTCCCTTTCAGGAGGGAGCCCCCCATAACAATAGCCCTTCTTTCTTTTTTGAAGGATGATGTGGCAATGCGACGCGTAGGTCGCCTTGTCTTAGGTGTTTGTTTGTTCAACTGCTGGATATATATTTGCTGATACACACAGCTGAATATGCAGTTTGCCATCCAGAGGGATCTGGACAGACAGGCCTGTGCAAACCTCATTGGTGTTCAACAAGATCAAGTTTCAAGTGCAAGGTTCTGCACCTGGGCCAGGGTAATCCCAAACACAAATACAGTCTGGGTGGAGAATGGATTGAAAGCAGCCCTGAGGAGAAGGACCTTTGTACGTTAGTTGACGAGAAGCTCAACATGAGCCAGCAATGTGCTCTTGCAGCCCAGAAAGCCTACCATATCTTGGGCTGCATCAAAAATAGTGTGGTCAGCAGGTCAAGGGAGGTGCTTCTCCCTCTTTGCTCTGTTCTTGTGAGCATTTGAGACCTGGAGCACTGTGTTGAGCTCTGAGGCCCCCAGCACAAGAAGGACATGGAAGTATTAGAATGAGTCCAGAGGAAGGCCACAAAGATGATCAAGGGACTGTACTATGCTGCACCTGTACTATGAAGACAGGCTGAGACTGTTGGGGCTGTCAAGCCTGGAGAAGCGAAGGCTCCAGGGAGACCTTATAACTAGAGGGGGCCTATAGAAAAGCCAGGGAGGGACTCTTTATGTAGCGATAGGACAAGGAGTAATGGCTTTAAACTAAAAAAGGGTAGATTCAGATTAGATATAAGGAAGAAACTCCTTAAGGAATAGATGAGTAGAGAGGCCCTGGAACAGGTTGCCCAGAGAAGTTGTGGAGGTGTCCCTGCAGGGGGTTGGAACTAGGTGATCTTTTAGGCCCCTTCCAACACAAACCATTCTGTGATTCAGTTATTCTGGTTCCTTTCCTGAAAACTGACTCAAAAATAGTGTTTACTTATACAGCTGCTACAAATTCAAAAATCTTAACTGCTTCTCATTAAACCTTGAAAAACATAAGTCTTTCAAGTTCTCATACAGTCTCTTCGTTCCGCTGCTGTCTTCATCAGCTTTCTGCAGGTGTTTCTGGATTTTTTATTTTCTTTGAACATTTTCTCAAAACAATTCTAATACTGTTAAAAGTACACTAAGAAATGTCATTAGGAATGACAAATGCAGGCACTGACAAATTGTTTATACAGTTTTGCTTCTGATTTTGGTTTGTCATAATTTTCTATTCACTCACTGAACTTTAATAACTTTCACTTTTTTAATTGCTTAGTCTATTGCTGCCTCCCTTTATCTGGCCTGTAAGACACATTAAAGATTTTAACAAGGTTTTGCTGACTACAAAATACAAGCATTGGACAAAGAATTTAACAGTAGTACCCATAATAGGCAGAGTTTATTTCTAAAAATTGCAACTTTTCATTATACTAGGCAAGACTTACTACTCCCTTGTTCTCAATTTATCAAAACAACTGAATGTCTAAAAACTTTCTGGATTAATGTGAATAAATAGATGTAGCTAAATACTGTCTTTTCTTTTTTCTTTTTTCTTTTCTTTTTTTTTTTTTTTTTCAGGCAAGTATGTCAAACATTGGAAACTGTTTTGGCTGGATGGGTAGCTGGTGAAACATCATTTTTAGTACAGCAAAATATATAATAGAAATGTGGGACAAACAGAAAAAAAAAAAAAAAGTTTAGAATTACATTTTTTCCTTCCTTTTTATTTTATTTTATTTATTTTTCCTTTTCCTTTACCACCAAAATATTAAGTAAAAGGGACTCTACAATCAAGGATACATTTTACAGAATATCCTATACTACTTGGTTTCAAGACTTCATACTGCTACTGCTGCTGTAGTCACTGCTTTTATTTTAATAGTAGAGAACGTTATTTCTACAGAAGATTTTCCTTTGTCTGATAAATAAAAAAAAAAAAATAAAAAAAAAAATACACTACTCCAGAATATATATATAGCTAGTTATCAATAAACATTGTAAGGACCTTTTTTATTCCTTTAGGTTTTCTCATATTGCGTGAATATCATTTTTATCTTTAGAGGGAGAAAGAGGCTTATGTTAGTAGGAAATGAGAGCCATTGTAGGACTTCTGAAGCAGAGAATACTCTCAGTCAATCCAAAAATATTTTTCACAATAAAAGTCATGAAGACAAATCATAGTCTGGAGAGGACAAGTAGTACAACAAACCTTGTGACAAGAAAAGATAAAATGTTCAACCATAATTTCTTTTTCAGTGATCGGACAATCAGAAATTATATTTAAACTAACTTTGTTGGAATGAAATGGTAGAGAAACTGACAGGTTCAAAATGACCAAAATTTTAGTGAATGAGCCCTACTGAAAGGTTTCTTTTTTAAAGAAATATTCACCTTCAGCTAATCATTGATGACAATTCACCAGAATAATTGATATGGTGCCAAGAAGGGGTGTCCCATAAGGATGTATCCCTGAGAAGGTCACATGTTGGTAGAGCTGTCAGGGGTAGGGGACACAGAATCATGCTTACCTGTTGTTCTGCAAAAGCAAAACAATGATTCGATCAAGCATGAAGGAGACAGAAATACAGGGGTGGATTTAAAAGTGGCAAGTTTTAATATTTTAACTTGAAAAATTATTAGAGAAAACAAAAGTGATCCATCCTGTCAAATCTTCTGTAGCACTTTGTGGTGTACTAAGCACCCAATACAACTGTGGAGAAAAAATTGAATGATTTGTAGAACTTGAATGCTATAACTCAGCTATTAGCAGCTTATAGAGACTTACTGATGCTACAAATAATGCTACAACATGGAAAATATCAGAGGGTTGTCAGTCTGTGTGTCACAGGTCTGTCATTTATCTGTCAGACAGAATAATGCAACATTGTTCAGTAGAAACACCTTGGTGTAGTGAGTCAGATTAACCTAGCATGATGCTGTTCCCCTGCTTTCTATACAGGGAAAGGAAAATGCTCAAAAGTAAAGCAAGGAAATAAATGTGCATAATAGTACATAAACCCAAGGGGCTGATAGATTAAGACAGAGCTCTGAGAAAGAAAAAAGTCTACACAGTGGGAAGCCCAGAATGAGCTGTGGCACACATTACCAGACACCTGCCATCCAAACCAGCTGCCATCAAAAGAAGATGCTGCAGCACTAAGCCAGTGATGGGCTCAGTGGCTACATTTAAGCCAGTGAGTAAATCAGGAGTGTGCTGAATGCTGGGGGGGGACGGGACGGGACACAGACAGACCTGATCATTCTTACAGTTTAATTTCTAACACACTTCCTAACTAGAAGCGTGTTTGAAGAAAAATCTCTCTGCCAGACACTATCTGGACATGATTCACTGAATAATGTAAACCAGTAGGGGTCAGTGAATAGGATACCAGTTCTCACTAACTAGTGGACAAGAGTGAACTAGGTTTGGCTTCCTTTGCTCTCTCTACAGTCTTCTAACAGTACCCTGGTACCTTAGCACACCACTCCTGCCATAATTTTTGTGTCGTTCTACAAGACACAACTCCACTAAGCTGAAACAGTCCTCACATTGCAGGTAGTTTAGACTGAAAAAGCTACCCTCAAAAATTACTTATATCTTAGGGCCCTGGTACAGCACCTGGGGTCCCATATTAGAGTTGAATGCTATATTTTTGTGGACATGTGTCAGCTTCTGTCACTTGAACTCAGAAACAAAGAATCCATGTGTTTAGTAGCACAACTCCAGCCAATAACTCAGACTCTTACAGCTCTCTGTAAAGGCAAAGCTGGGAATGTAGTTATGTTTGAGAATTCTTTTTAGGTCATGAACACATTCCTAAACTATAAATCCAGAATATTCTTATGGATGGAATTGCTGAAGAAAATCTACATAAACTCTATCAGTTACAGTGAGCTGGGAAAAGCAAGTCAGCATGTTCCACAAAGGCCTCAGGAGCCAGCTATAGAGTACCATTTTCATACAGGTCTGGAAAAAACAAAGCTCATGCCTTGGAATAGTGCCAGATTAACTACTTACCAATCTAGGCATGCATACAAAGATCCAGCACTTGAAGTTCCAGTACATCAGCTTGATGAAGATCCATCACCTTTACTAGGACTGCAGACTTTCAGTTCAGTTCCTAGTCCTGAATAACTCTGAATAGGCTTTGAGGAGAATGAGAAGAAGGCAGAAAGAAAGAAATATATATGGAAAAACACTATAAATTTTAGAAGCGCCACTTTGAGAGAATTCTTTCAAGAGCCTGGGATCTCAGCAGTGGCCAGTGCTCCAATATTCCAACAACGTGGTTAAAAATATTTCCAAAGGAAAGGCACTAAGGCTCTGCAACGTAAGAGCTTTGTATTTGTCAGGGCAGATGTACAAAGGACAGGTGCCTCTTTCTTCCAGCACAGTTAGCAATAGCAGGGGAAAGTGCAAAGTCGGTACTTCCTCTCACTGTTCAAATATTCAAATCCAATCTTTAATGTTTTGTAAGCAGTGGCCCAGGAAGACAGGCTAAGGTGTAAGGTAAAGTCTGAGAAGCCACTTCCTTGACTACACCCAAAATCCTCAGGGTCTATTTTCTTACTGCCCTGTATATGTCCAGAAAAATTGGGAACTGTTGCAGTTTAACTCTAGCAGGCAGCTCAGCACCGCTGAGCCACTCACTCATTCCCCCCACAGTGGGATGGGACGAGGATCAGAAAAGTAAAAGTGTGAGAACTTGTAGCTTGAGATGAGGATACTTTACTAGGTAAAGTAAAAGCTGTACATGCAAGCAAAGCAAAGCAAGGAACTGATTCACTATTTCCCATTAGCAGGCAGATGTTCAGCCACCTCCAGGAAAGCAGGGCTCATCACATAGAATGGTTTATTGAGAAGATAAACATCAACACTTCAAATGTCCCCTCCTCCTTGTTCTTTCTCCTGGTTTTATTTTTCAGCACAGTGCCATATGGCACAGGCCTTTGGCCAGTCTGGGTCAGCTTTTCTGGCTGTGTCCCCTCCCAGCTTCTCATGCACCCTCAGCCTCCTTGCTGGCAGGATAGCACAAAAAGCAGAAGAGTCCTTGATTCAGTGTAATCACTGTTCATCAGCAACTAAACATTCATATGTTATCAAGACTGTTTTCAACATAAATCCAAAACACAGCACCATACTATACAATGAAGAAAATTATCTCTATTCCAGCCAAAAGCAGTACAGGAAACATGTTCATTTTCATATTGACACAGAAGCCTGGGAAAACAAACTGATTAATTTACTTGAAAAGATGGAATTTTTAACTGCAGAAAAAGATACTCAGAACATTTAGCACTTACTTGATTTATAGCACTTGGA
The DNA here is from genome assembly GCF_009819795.1 of Aythya fuligula. Taxonomy (NCBI): domain Eukaryota; kingdom Metazoa; phylum Chordata; class Aves; order Anseriformes; family Anatidae; genus Aythya; species Aythya fuligula. The sequence goes on along the minus strand of NC_045559.1, from coordinate 122,493,177 downwards.
ATAATTTAAAAACATACAATAAATAAATAAATAAATAAAATCACAGAAGCCTGACATTATACCTATGTCTTTATACTGCACCTTTGAAATCCCAATACAGAGAAAAGTCAATCATCCATGCAATGCATTCAATGTTCAGGCATTGTATAGCTCCTCTATATTCAGTTCTGAGGAGGAAAGGAAAGGCCTGTGGGGACAGAAACAATCTGTCCTATGCAGTGTTTAAATTTTGGTCTGTATCTCCTTTGCTGTACTGGATAAGTACCATTATGAGGAAAGACAAGGACAAGAGGAAAAAAGTCACGAAGGATACCACAAAGACATAAGATCCATTTCAGTACAGAAACTCAGATTACTTCTGTAACAACATCTCTTGCATAAATACACAAATGACATTACAAAATTATTTTAATAATAAAATATATGTCATAGCCATACTGAAAACTAGATTTCAATTAAGTGAATTGATTTTCCATGCATTATACAATGCCAATTACCTTGTAAATACCTGTGAAATAAACTAACGTACAATTTGGGAGTTCTGTGTTTCACAGAGTAAGTCACTCAATGTTTATTAAGTTCAAAAACAAGTTTTGGCTTTTAACATTCACATGTACAGAAAAAGCTGAGGAACAGAGGAAGATGTGAGTCCGTTTAGAGTCCATTTTAATCTATGGGGCAAGGATTGTCTTCAACTCAAAGACTGTCTTCAATTTCCAAGAATGAGGATACAGGCAACTACAGACCAGTCAGCCTCACTTCCATCCTTGGAAAGGTGATGGAACATCTCATCATGAAGGTCATCTCCAAGTATGTGGAGGGTAAGAAGGTGATAAGGAGTAGTCATCATGCATTCACCAAGGGGAAATCATTCTTAACCGATCAGATAGCCTACTGTGATGAGATGATTAGCTGGGTAGATGAGGGGAGAACAGTAAATGTGGTCTACCTTGACTTCAGAAAGGCTTTTGACACTGTCACCCATAACATCCTCATTGACAAGCTCAGGAATTGCAGGCTAGATGTGTGGACGGTGAGGTGAATTGGTAATTGGTTGGATGGCAGAGTTCAGAGGCTTGTACTCAGTGGTGCAGTCTAGTTGGAGAATTGGAGGCCTGTAGCTAGAGGTGTCCCCCAGGGGTCAGTACTGGGTCCAGTGTTGTTCAACCTACTTATCAGTGACCTGGACAATGGAAAAGTGACCCTCAGCAAGTTTGCTGATGACACAAAGCTGGGAGGAGTGGCTAATACCCCAGAGGGCAATGCTGCCATTCAGAGGGACCTTGACTGGCTGGAGGGTTGGGCCGAGAGGAGCCTCATGAAGTTCAACAAAGGCAAGTGCAGGGTCCTGCTCTTAGGGAGGAATAACCCCAAGCCCCAGTACAGGCTGGGGGAGAGAGGGGGGACCTGCTGGAGAGCAGCACTGCAGAGAGACAGCTGGGAGACCTGGTGGATAGCAGGCTGTTCATGTGTCAGCAGTGTGCCCTTGTGGCCAAGAAGGCCAACAGTATCCTGGGTGCATCCAGAAGAGTATTACCAGCAGGTCAAAGGAGGTGATACTACCCCTCTACTCAGCCCTGGTGAGGCCGCACCTGGAGTATTGTGTGCAGTTCTGGGCTCCCCAGTACCAGAGAGACATGGAGCTACTGGAGCGAGTTCAGAGGAGGGCTACGAAGATGATTAGAGGGCTGGAGCACCTGTTGTATGAGGACAGGCTGAGAGAGCTGGGCCTGTTTAGCCTGGAAAAGAGAAGACTGAGGAGAGACCTCATTAATGCGTATAAATATCTGAGTGGAGGGTGTTGCAAGGATTAAGCCAATCTGTTTTTAATTGTGCCCAGAAAGAGGATGAGAGACAACAGGCATAAACTGAAGCACAGGAGGTTCCAGCTGAATATGAGGGGACATTTCTTTACTGTGAAGGTGACAGCACTGGAAGAGGTTGATCGGAGAGGTTGTGGAGTCTTCTTGTCTGGAGATATTCAAAACCCACCTGGATGCCATCCTGTGCAGTGTGCTCTAGGTGATCCTGCTCAGCAGAGGGGTTGGACTAGATGATCTTCAGGGGTCCCTTCCAACCTTGGCCATTCTGTAATTTCAAATAATAAAAGTTGTTTCACCTTTTGGCAACATAAGATCTTGACAGAACCTGTATTTAAAGAAAACAAATTCCTTGTCTTTTTTTTTTTTCCTATTAAGAAAATGAAGCAAGAGAAAACTTGACCTACTTATTTCTACATTAACAGTCATGCCGAAAACAGAGCAGAACTTTAAGAATACTATGGCAGTGCCTGTTTTATTTCTCCTTAGCAGCTAAGACATACTGTGTTAAAGTCTTCACTCTGGAAAATGTTATTGAATTGTGCATCTGTCACTACAATTTCAGAGGGAAAAATAAATAAAAACAAACAAAACAAATGAGCAAAATAAAAAACTGCAAAACTTCTATTCTTGGTTGTTATTTTACTGTTTCTACACTGGGACATTTATATATCTCCATCCTGCTTCTTCTCTGTAAACAGATATATTTTATTAAATGAGAAAGTACAAGAATATAAGTAGCCTAACTTTGATTTGCCCTTGAAATCATGCTGCTTTAAAGTAAGGAATCTGTGTGTTTCCACTCTGCCCTAAGTAGTTTTAAAAGAGTGGAAGGCGACAGCAGAAGCTGTTACAATAACTCTCTTAGGAACTGCCTTGTTATAGATGGATTCTGCTATTAATGTTTTTGTCAGATTTATTGCTCTCCTGCAATCCATCAGCTAAGGAATGCCTTGGATAAGCGTCCTGAGTTTCATTACAGGAACTATACTAGTAAACTGTTTCTAATCTGGCCAAATGTCTGTGAGTGGGTTTAACTGCTTAATCAAGATATTATGCTGTTAAATACCCCTGCAAGTTTGACTTTTTTCTATTTTTGTTTTCCTTTTCTGAAACACTGTAGGCATTCATCATGCCTGAAAAATAAGGTAACTTCAAAAGGCCAAGGCCACATCGTAATCACAAATTGAAAATTTATGTTACTACAGATTAAATGTTTCTAAATCATTTGAAGTTGAATAAGAAGCAGTATCTTATAGCATTTTTCCTCCTGCCCCCTAAGACAAAATATTGAATAATAAAAAAAATAAATCATTTAATTAAGGCTAATCTCTAGGGTACTGGATTGTTTCCATTAGTTGGCCACCTCTACTGACTTCTGCTCATTTGGGGAAATTAATTGAAAGCAATTATGTCTTAGAACTGTTTTGTCTGTTGGTTTTAATCAGTCAACTCCTGTGCAGGTCTCCCACCTCCTAATGATAATATTTTATCTTGCAATCAGTGTACAAGACATTCTTTATTATTCTGTTCTTCAAGCTGTGTCTGTTTGTTAACTTTTTGTAAAATTATAGGTCATCTTAGTAGAATAGGAACAGAGTCTACACATTACATTTCTATACTTTATGTAAGTATACTGTGGAGACATAAGCAGAGATATTATTTGGCTGCATTTAATAATTGTTTTGTTGTTGCTGTTTTTTGTTTTTTTTTTGTATGTTTTTAAGTCACCTTGTGAGTGACTGATTGTGTCTGTATGCATGTTGAAAGGAAGAGTGAAAGTAGTGCAGTTAACCTCTATATCTCCAGAAAGGACCCAACACAACATTTGCCATAGTATTTTATTTTTTGGAGAGGGGTACTATCTATACTTTCAATCTGGTCCCTGAAAAATGACACAGGTCTTATTTCTAATTTTAGATAGCGTTGGTTATTATTTCTAAATTGCAATTTTTTTCTCCTAATTCGGTAACACCTTCATCAGTGAGGCATTTTAATATATTTATATATAAACGTAGCAACTCCAGTAACTTGGTCCCCAAGGTTCTTGAGAAATAGAATTATTTCCTTGAGGAAGCATTTACACATTTGACCTACATATATAAACTCAACACTCCAAAACAACATGTAAGTAAATACTTCAAGTTTATATTTGAAAAACTTGTATGCCAAATCTTACCTTGCATTGTAGTATAGCAATTTTTGATTAAAAACAAACAAATAAAACCTTAAAAATATAAGCACAAGATGTCAACAAGATGCTAAAGTGCAGACAGACAGAACAGTATATCTGGCAGCTGAGAACTGTCTCAAATATTTTAACTGTAGTCCCTAAAATTCACTCTTCTTTCATACAATTAACAGAGACCACTATGCTGCAAATAATACCTCAGGTTTAACACAGGAAAAGGATAGATACTCTATTTGAGGCTGCTTTGCTGTAGCCTAGCTGAATATTAATCTAACATATAAATATAAGCTATTATAATATTTCCTTGTTATACACAATTTCCTCCTCAATAAATATCACAGTTTAACCTTTACCTATTTTTTACAGTATATTTAAGTACAGTGCAATATCAGTGCCTTAATCAGGATAATTGCACTGAAGGCATTTGAGTTTAGCTGGAAGTCTGAAAACAAGGGTGTGGAAAAAAAAAAAAAAAAAATTAAAAGTCTAAATGTTTAAACAATTACAATAAAACTAATGATTGAAGTTTTCTCAGTCAACTGTGTAGGTATTTTAGTCATTTATTATTATTATTATGTAAATAGACATATTACATTGTCTGAACACTAGACTATTGGACTTACCTAGTCTTTCAAAATATAGTTTGACACTCACTTCCAAAAGAGAAAGATATAAAAATACTGGGTAATGGTGCAAATCAGAGGATCAGTTGGTTCAGTATTCCCCAGTGTCACCCTTGAAGTAACTGCACAGGATTGTTTCTGTTAGAATTACCCAAACCCAGTGGACTTGATACAGGCAATTTTTCCTGCCCCCACCTGATTTAAGATTCAGAGAGAAAAGGTTCTTTTCAGGACCTTTTATATGAGAGATGCATATCCTCTTAAGAGTGAACTTGGCAGATGCATCTAATGTACAATGATTGAAGTTAACTATTACAGTGAGAGTAACCAAAGTCTTTGAAGTGTTTGACTTCACACTGAATTGGAGTGCCCAGCTAGCAATAAGGCTGAGGACAATTCACTGATATAAACACACATGCACACTGCAGGACTGTCTTGTCTTGGACATGTGGCACACCTAGTAGCTGACCCCAGACCCACGTGTCTGCAGCTGGAATTCCCCACAGCCCACTCCCATACTGCACTCCAGGGGTGGCACTGAGCATCCCCTCCCACCTTGCTGCTAGGTTGGCTCCATGTTCAGTGGCACTCATGAACACAGACCTGTACCACAGAGCACACTTGCACTGAAGACAGAAGAGGGCTCTAATGAGGGGGCATTAGGTGAAGGTGAACTGTGGTGAAGTACACGTATCAGCCAGACAAGTACACTCACCAGTATCCCCTCTGCGTATCACCAGCACCTCTTAACTGCCTTCCATTTTCCCATTCTTGATCTTCTCTTGTCTACTTTGATCCTTCCCCTAAACAATCCCCTTAAGTCATCTCATAATAACTTTCACACAATCCCCAAGCACTCTTCAAGCCTTCATCCCATAAATTCTATATCCCTTTAGGCAACAACCTGCTTTAGTTCACATGGTACTCCAGAGATTATTTCTTTCATTGATTCACATTGGTGGGTTTCATACAAGGGCCAATGGCCCAGTCTTCATCCTCTGGTAGTTTTAGGAGCAGCTGATTCTGTGTTCTGCAATGTTCACTGATTAGATTTTCACAGGTGAGGTTACTAGATTCTCCTGTTGCCCTGATGCTTCTAGGGTCTCTGTGATCTGCATGGCTTTTCATCAAATAACCTAGTGGTTATGCTCCTTGCATAGTTTTCTTCACCTTTCCTTCATCATTGGAGAAAATGGTGGAAGCAGTCTTATACCACAGTTAAACATTTGCACTTCCTGATTTCACCCATGTTTTTTAATCAGGGCTATATTTTCTTAGTCATCCTATGGAGTCACCAGAAGGAGGTATCTTCAGAAGAAGCCTTCAGACTATTTAAGCATGAAGATGGTCCTTCAGTTATGTGATATTCATGCTCTGCTTTCTGTAGTTGTGGTGGTTTTACTGTGCTAGGCAGCTAAACACCACAACTGCTCTCTCACTCCCCCTCATTAGATGAGGAGGGGAAGAAGTAAAGTAAAGAACAACTCACGGGTTGAGATAAGGATATTTTAATTAAATGGAAAATAATAATAATAATAATAATAATTATTATTATTATTATTAAGGAAATATTATTATTAACTAAACAATTTAACTAAAGGGAAAAAAAAAAAAAGAAAGGGGAAAATGAAGGGGGAAAGAGAAAAAAAGAAAAAAAAATAAAAGTAAAGGCTACGTGAAAGTGCAGAGAAAAGAAATTACTCTCTACTTCCCACAAATGAGCAATGCTTGACCACGACGTCCTTGAAGCAGGGCCTCAACATATGTAGCCGGTGTTCGGGAGGAGGACAGATGTTTTCACAATGAGAGCCCACCCCTTCCCTCTTCTTCCTGTTTCCACCTTTTATTGCTGAGTGTGACATCATATGGTATAGAATATCCCTTTAGTTGGTTTAGGTCAGCTGCCCTGGTGATGTTTCTTTTCTCACTTTTTTGCCCACCCCCTAGGAGGGCTAGAGAGAGTCCTGATGTTGTGCCAGCACTGCTCAGCAGCAGACACAACACTGGTGTGATAGCACTTCTCTTCTACCTATAAGTGCAGAGCACAGCACTGTATGGGCTGCTGCAGGTAAAGTTAACATCCCAGCCAGACCCGGTACAGTAGTTGAATTGCACTTCTCTTTGTTCACTGAACATGTGGTGTATTTGAACAGGAATAAACCTGTTTATGAGGTTTAATAAGAGCAAGTGTAGAATCCTGCACATGGGAAGGAACAACTGCAAGGATCAGTAAAGGCTGGGGGATGACCTGCTGGAGAGGAGCTCTGCAGAGAAGGACCTGAAGGTCCTGGTGGACGACAGGTTGGCCATGAGCCAGCAGTGTGCCCTTGTGGCCAAGAGGGCCAATGCGATCCTGGCGTGCATTAAAAGGAGCAGGTCAAGAGAGGTGATCCTCCCCCTCTACTCTGCCCTGGTCAGGCCTCACCTGGAGTAGTGTATCCAATTCTGGGCTCCCTGGTACAAAAAAGACAGGGATACCCTGGAAAGAGTCCAGCGGAGGGCCACAAAGATGATGCCTGGATGCCTGGATGCCTGGAGCATCTCCCCTGTGAGGAAAGGCTGAGAGAGCTGGGTCTGTTCAGCCTGGAGAAAACAAGACTGAGAGAGGACCTTATCAATGTTCTATCTTATCTATCTCCTGAGGTATGGGAGACAGAGGGATTTGGCCAACCTCTTTTCAGTGGTCTGTGGGGACAGGACAAGGGGTAATGGCCACAAGATGGAGCACAGGAAGTTCTGCACCAACATGCAAAAGAACTTCTTCACAGTAAGGGTGATGGATCACTGGAACAGGCTGCCCAGGGAGGTTGTGGAGTCTCCTTCTCTGGAGATATTCAAGGCCTGTCTGTACACCTACCTGGGCAGCCTGCTCTGAGGAACCTGCTTTGGCAGGGGGGTTGGACCCAATGATCTCTTGAGGTCCCTTCCAACCCCTACAATTCTGTGATTCTGTGATATTTTAGTAATCTATGCTAGACTAGACAATAGAGACAGTAATACAGATATGCTACCCTACACTCATAAACTATTGTTAGAGAAGTTTATAAGCATATTAGTGTTACAGGCAAATAGTCATATATAAATAGTACCATAGAAACTTTTGAGTTACTGCTCTTGCATATAGTCAGGTATTTTGTTTCATGTCTGACATCAGTTAAATCTGCTACTTACTCCCCGTGTAGACATACTCATTGTGAATAGCCCATCTGAACTTAAAAGAGGATTTAGGTCAGAGATTTATGGGCTCTTTGAAGAAAAGTTATACTAATCCTTACAGTATATTTTGTTGATAATTTAAGGAAGCCAAGGAAAGTGAACACATTTTATTCTAAGGAAAAAAAAAAAGAAAAAAAAAACAAACACATACAATGACAATATCTTTTGTCACCCAGCAGTCTACTAGCTGAAGCTGCAACTACAGAAAACAAACCAATGTGATTCTCACTGACCTAAAGTGTGAAGACGACTGTATTTGGAAATAATTTCTAATTAAGTCAACTACTGGAAAAACAGCAAGATGTGGGTTATTAGTATGCATCTTTTGCACGTTCATGGATGTGTTTGATGTTGTTCTGTAGAGAAGAGAAAATATACCTTATTTTTTCTTTTGAAATAGTAGCAGAATCACATTTCTACCAGTGAAAGAGCCATCTGTAATAGTCTGTAAGGGCTGTAATTGAACATGCCTGTTTTGTGATAGGAAAGTAAAAAGGACTTTTTTTTTTCACTAGATAAAACAAAGCTACATGCCTTTTTCAAGCTTCCATTTCTACTTCTATAGAGAATTGAGAGATATTCTATTAATTGTATGTGGGTGCTTGTTTTGTGTGTCCCCCATCTCCCCATCCTGAAGAAGAAGAATATACTATATAAGCATATAAACAAAAAAATGAGTATGCATTGTCATCATTTACATGGCTAAGACCCTGTCAGTGGTTTTGGAAACTGGAATTTGTTGGAGGGTAGCACGGAATGTAGTCATAGAAGAAAATTGTGGCTTTTAAGCACTTTTTAAATACAACCTGTAATTCACAGACTATGATACTAATGAAATTCTATATTGCTTTGGTGGCTTTTATTGAGCCTACTATTTTCTTCTGTAGATGAACCTTGCTAATGTAACAGGAAGTCATTTGAGGAATTAAGGCAACAGAATCATTACCAGCTTTGGTAATACAAAGAGCATCTGAAAGCTACTAGGGAAATGTCAGCAATAACACCAGAGATGAAGAACAGTTGACAGTGCAGTGTCAAGCTGTGTGATAACTTTTCTGTCATATAATGTTCCTTTGAGGTTCCTAGTATTAGAGTGCCATGCTTACCTTTGTAAATGTAAAATGTTCATCCACACAAAAGCTAGGTTTTCAGCTGCTTTAAAATGCACATCTGAATGGACAGCACTGGAAACAACTGACTTGTGCTTGCTGAGACGTATTTTAAGCTGTTAAAACCCATCCTAGAATGTAATTATTACTTGCATTGGAATGTTAGCAGGAAAAAAAAATGAATATTTGCTGATATTTTGTCCTTGTATTAAGTAATGTAATGTGTATGTTTTGATTATTAATTTAATAGATTGTAAAATCAAAAATATTCTCTATGTTGTATACTTATGCTGCTTAGTTTGGAAAAACTGCATTTACCACTAAAAGTAAATAATACTCTCTTTTTTTCAGTCAGAGCTTGTGGTGATTTTACGCTGTTGGGCAGCTGAACTCCACCACAACCACTCTCTCAAGAAAAAACCCTCTTCAAAGGAAAAGGGTGAGAAAATACAATGAAAAGGGCTCAAGGGTTGAGATAAGGACAGGGAGATCACTCCACAATTGTCATCATGGGCAAAACAGACTCAGCATAGACAGATTAATGTAATTTATTACGTATCACTAGTGGACTAGAACAGTGAGAAACTAAAAGCAAACTAAAAACACCTTCCCCTCATCCAACCTCTTCTAGGTCCTCCCCCCAGGCAGCACAGGGGAATGGGGGAATGGGGGTTGTGGTCAGTCTATGGCGCTTCTCCACCGCCGCTTCTTCATGGTCACTCCCTGCCCCTGCTCCCCATGGGGTCCCTCCCACAGGATGCCATCCTTCCCGAACTGAGCCCGTGGGGGCTGCCCACAAGCAGTAGCTCTTCAAGAACTGCTCCCTCATGGCTCCGTACCACAGGGTCCATCCCCCAGGAGCAAACTACTCCAGCACGGGTCCCTTATGGGAGGCTACTTCCCCCAGAACCCCTGCTCCTGCGTGGGCTCCTCTCCACGGGCTGCGGCTCCGGCCCGGGGCCTGCTCCTGCGGGGGCTCTCCATGGGCCACAGCCTCCTCCAGGCCACATCCACCTGCTCCACATGGGCTCCTTCACAGGCTACAGCGTGGAGATCTGCTCCATGTGGGACCCATGGGCTGCCGGGGGACAGCCTGCTCCACCAGGGGCCGCTCCACAGGCTGCAGGGCAGCTTCTGCTGTGTGCCTGGAGCACCTCCTGCCCTCCTTCTGCACTTACCTTGGGGGCTGCAGGGCTGTTTCTCATTGCTCTCTTCCAGCTGCTGTTGTGCAGCAGTACTTTCCCTTTTTTAAATATGCTCTCTCCATAAAGAAGCACAGACAACATCACTCCTTTGGCTCAGCTCTGGTTAGCAGCAGGTCCCTTTTTTAGATGGCTGGAACTGTTTTTTGTTTGTTTTTGTTTGTTTTGTTTGTTTGTTTTAATGTTTTTTTTTTTAATGTTTTTGTTTGTTTTGTTTTGTTTTGTTTTGTTTTGTTTTTCTCTCCGTTTCTTAAATATGCTTTCTCAGTGGTGCAACCAGTGTCACTCCCTGGCTCAGCTCTGGCCAGCAGTGGGTCCCTTTTGGAGTTGGATTTGGTCTTATATGGGGCAGCTGCTGGGCTCTGTTACAGAGGCCACCCCAGCAGCCCCCTGTTACCAAACCCTTGCCACGTAAACACAATACAGAGCTTTACAGTGAGTGACTCCATCACCTCATAAGTCCCAGGTTCCATAATTTGTAACCCAACAAGAAGCAAGGTGTAGGTGTTTGCTCTAACAATAAGTATAGTATCTCTACAGATCAATTTTTCATGGTTGGAATCATCCCTGATTCAGTGTAAGGTATCAAGCTTCAAAGACTTCAGTTACTTTTAGTGTAATAGGTAAATTCAATCATTTTACATTAGATACAACTGCCAAGTTCACTCTTAAGAGGCTATGTATCTTCCAGATAAAATCTGATAAAAATAACCTTTTCTCTTTGGTGTTGTACTCATTTTAGAATCTTAAGTAAACCAACAGAAATGGCAAAAGATTGTTCAATCAGCATCAGCACACATACCCAATGCACTTGAAAGGCAGTAAGTTAATTTCTAGAATCCTATTCAAAAGTCAAAAATAGTTAAAATGATCTTTGAAATTTGATATGTTCACAGAGTCTTCTTTATAACAGATGCCCATAGGGAGGAGGGTTTTCATGCCTCAGCCACTACCTCAGCTGGTGAAGGGAAAAGGAATAGCTGACATGAACTACAGTCTTTCAGAGACAGCATTCAGTGGAGTTGCTGCTCTGCCATTACTAGTAAACGTAACTTAAAGTGCCATCCAAAGTGATTGATGACATAAACACAGAGTAATAAATTGAACAACAACAACAAAAAAGAGGCAGTACAAAACCTCATCCATTTTACATGAAACTTACATTTCTGATTCCTAGGGATCAATTCTTCATTGTCACATGCATGAAAAAAGAGTACTTGGTTCCCATTAGCTAAGTGTGTGAGAGCAGTAGAGGGATAAATTCTAGCTAGGGTGAACTCATCATGGCTCTTCAAAGAACGGAGATTTACAATGCATCAGGCTCTGGGATAGGGATGAGGACTAGACAGCCTAGATGGTAGACATGCTTAGTTTTGCAAAGTGAATGCAAAATTAAGGATAAATCATTAATATCCCCTTTTCATTGCTCTGTAATGATCCTGCTCTGCTCTGCTCTCCCCTCTTCTTCCTTCCCTTCTCCTTTTCCCTCCCCTCCTCCCTCTCCCCTCCACTCTGCTCCTTCTCTTTTTGTAATCTTTATGCACTTAAAGATGTGTTCAAACATCACGTTGACTTGAATTATATGGTAATCATGTATGTATGTGTATATTTATATGTACAAGAACCATGCATCTATACATATATCAGCTGGCTCATTTCTAGCCTTCTGCTATTAAAAAGAAGTTATACTTTCCCTAGAATATATTAGTAAATTTGGCCTCAAGGTGCCATGAAGATTAATCTGAAAAACTATATTGGGATTAGATTTTTGAAACTGTGGGACAAAAAGGTATTCTCTTCCTCTTGAATTCCCAGTTTAATTACATTATGCTATGCGTGCTGACAAAAGAAAAAGCATCTCTTCAGTAAATACTTTTAATCTGAACAAAACAAAATAGTAAGCAGTGGAGAGCTCTGTGGTGCCAGTCTTTTACACTGTGGCTTGTGGTTACTCCTGTTCAATAGGAAAACACACAATAATTAAGCAAAAATTAGAAGAGAGTCTAACACTTCTGTACTCTAGATGAATCTACTAATGCTTTTTGTTGGCATGGAGTAAGCACTGCCTACTGCAATGGATATTTTGGAATTCTGAGTATATACTCTTATCGTTCTTTGAATCAGCCATAATAGATTTTCGGGTTTAGTTTTAACAAAAAGAATAACTTCATCTTTATCTCAACAACTAAGCATTACACTTCGGAAAAAAAAATAAAAAAAAATAAATAAAACAAAACAGAACAAAATAAAATAAGGAAGTTTTTGTTTTGTTTTGTTTTGTTTTGCTTTTTTTTAGGTAATAGCATCTCTTCAATACTAGTCAGCCAGAGTTCCTGATGAATGCAGGCAACAGGGAGTTTTCCGACTTTCACCCTTTAAGTGGTGAATTGACTTAAATCCAGCTCCACTGAGGCAGACCAGAACAGCCCATATTAGGAAAGGAATCACCCAAAAGGTAAAATATGTTGCCCAAAGCACTTAGTTTTGCTTGCAAAAGGATCAAATTAGCTAGTAGGAATTAATCACTCTGGTGACAGAAGCCATTGGAAAAATGTGCATCTTCAACTTAGGCTGAGTTTACAGACTCTGCACCTGGAGAACAGAAACCCACCATCTGTGACACCAACAGGCCTCAAGCGTGACACATGATGCTTTCTATCACACAGAAGTAAGAGACTTTGAGGAGTCATCCTGACATGTTCAGGTTTTCTGTAGAATTTCCAGACACTTTAATTCTGCATAAGCCCAGAAACATGATTCAGCCTTCACAGATGCTGACATGTTGCAGTCTAGTTCATTCTCAATTAATTCTGGGTTTGCTAAATTAGCTTTCCCATTCCAGCCCTTTCAGATCTCAATACAGAAGGATTTTTCTGCCTGTTTCTCTTACAACATCAAGAAAAGCAGAAAGTATTTGTTTTACCTAGCAGTTGAGCTTTATTTGATCACCTCTCTGTCTAAGTGGCAACAGTTATGATTTACCTGAATTTTATCAGGTAAAATAAGAAAATGACACAGGATGAGTGCTCTTAATACTGGAGATAAAGTCGTGACGATGTCTCCTTCTGGTTGCTTTGATGTAAGTACCTATTATTAGATAAAAAGTTTACTGAAACTGGGGATTTTTTG